>NC_137049.1:27942269-27944769 GCF_032717465.1 Coenobita brevimanus | reverse complement strand
AATTTGTAGGAGCCTCAGTCCCCTTTGATTTTATCAAGATGTGGGCTGTTCCTGGTTAATTACCAGCTGAAGGCAGCGCTTTGTATTGGGGATTCGCATATTGTCTGCTGTTCTGACCATATCTTGTGAAGAGTCCTTAGATCTGCCCAGTTCTTGTGGTTACCAGCAGGTAAAAGTATGGGAGTAGCAAGGTGGAGAGAGAGGGAGGGAGGAGCACTCTGAGAAAGGAGGTATCGCGTGTGTAAGAAAAGGGTCGTTTGGATTTGAGTGACACGGAGTTATTTCTCCTCATCACAGTTTGTGTGTGTGTGTGTGTGTGTGTGTGTGTGTGTGTGTGTGTGTGTGTGTGTGTGTGTGTGTGTGTGATGAATGTATATGACGTGTGTACATGTGTGCATGTGTGTGTATGTGCACCCCATCTTTAATAACGTAGATAGTGTTTCCTTTAAGATACATAAAAAAAAAACGGTTACATAAATAATTAATATACTGCATAATTCCACACAGACAAATAACGTATCATATTTAGACTTCATATCTCTCCCTCATTTTCCCAACTTTCAATGAGTTCAGCTACCTTTACATTCCAACCATATAAAAAACTACTGAAGGAATGCGATAAGTAAAATACGACAATTGATGCAATACGATAATGGACGTGGGAACGAAAGATATATGAACTAGGGTACAAGAGATGAGGTACTGCCGACCGTCAGCTGAGAAATATGGAACCGTGCGAAATGTTGTGATTATGCGATTAGTGTTGCGAGAGGTGGAGTAATATATTAGTGTTATACATCTCCCCAGGCGGAGTGGGAAAGCGGGAATATTGTGCAGTGCTGGCTGATGGTGTTGCTGCATATTACGGTAGTGAGACCTGGGTAGTAAGGGAAAAGGATATTCGCAGGCTCAAACGTACAGAAATGGCAATGATTGGGTGGATGTGCAGAGCGTTCCTGAGTGCAAGGCCTGGGGAGGAGGGCTAGGTTCATGATGGAAGAGTTGAAAGGTAGGATGGGACAGGAGTGTATTGGTGTTGCGATGAGGAGAGGTTGATTGAGCTGGTTTGGGAATGTGGAGAGGATGGGGGATGATAACTGGGTCCAGTAAGTGAAAAGTGTTGCTCTTATGGGTATGGTAGCGAGAGGCAGACCGAAAAAGACCTGGGACGAGGTCACTGAATGCGACCTCAGGGATAAGGGACTGAATAGGAAGCTGCCAGAGACTGAGCAGCAGGTAGGTGACCAAGACCGACACATACTGTACAAGTTTGTTGGAGCCTTCAAAAACGAAACGAACTGTTATTATTATTATTATTATTATTATTATTATTATTATTATTATTATTATCATCATCATCAACATCAATCCTCCATCTCCTCCTCCTCCTCCTCATCTTCTTTCATCATTATCATCATCATCATCATCATACTATATATACTACTAAGAACTCCTCATTCTGTGGAGTTCTTATTGATATTGTAGATATTACTATTTTTTATCTATTTTTAAGATCTAGAAGGCTGGAATTCCAAGACCGATCGAGATAGAGACATGAAATTTTCAGGAGTAATGTATCTGGTTGCACGCGTCTTTTGGCAAATTTGTTTTTCCTAGCACTAGCACCACACTAGCGTCCTCTATTTTATTTTCGTGATTTTTGCCCTCCTGCCCAGCAAAAACTACTTAATCGATTGCTTTGGATATGTTTCAGTATGTAGTCGTCAACATATACTAATGCGCGTGGGTATTGCTATTGAGATCCCCCTAATACTTTTTGAGATATTGAGGAAAATCAAAATGGCCGCCTCATGCCTGAAAGTGCTAAATCTGAATGTATTTGGCCGTTTTGACCAAACTCGGTGGGTATGTAGTGGGTCAAGAGTGAACATGATTTGCATAGTATGAATAACCCTGACCTGATCTCAAGGTCACAGGTCCAAATCCGTAAAAATTTTTGAGTCATACCAAAAGTCCATGAATATTAGGTCTGCTGTGATAAAAGTATTTCCAACTGGAATCTGGAGTTCTTTGAATACTGCTTCAGCAATTTCAGAATTCTAGTTATTATTATTATTGCCATTAATATTAGGCTACTACGGTACTACTGCTGAGTACGTAAATCTGTTGATAAAAGGATAGGAGAGTGATGATGACGATGATAACGACGATGAAGATGATGATGATAAAGGTAATGATGCCAGTGATGATGTTGATGCTGATGATGATGATAGAGATTTTCATGATATCACACCGGTTGGCTTCTCCGTCTGTTGCTTTGTCCGTAAAATAATTTCGAAATAATTACCAGTGGATTTAGGTATAATTTTGTGATGATTACGTTGGAGCTTTCTCGCCTCAATACCTTCCTCCCACTCCCCCTTCAGCCTTTTCAGACCGATGACCTTTTATTCACTAGTCTTGCTACTTCCAGGCGATTTTGTTCAGCTTTGGAAGGACTTTTCGAAATGGAGGGGTTAGATACAGCCCTCCTTAACCC
>NC_137049.1:27934769-27937269 GCF_032717465.1 Coenobita brevimanus | reverse complement strand
TATATATATATATATATATATATATATATATATATGAACGATTGGCGCAAAATTGTGATCTATAGAGTGCAGAAGAACAAACTGACAAACATACGGAACTGACCAAGTTGCTTGCCGAATCCAAAGATTCCGGCAAGCAACAAACAGGGGTGAAAACATACTCTCCCTACTGGAGAGAATAAAGATTCCAATAAAGCCGACAAAGAAAATGAAAGAGAAAGGCGTGTGAGCCAGTGTGATAGAGATTGAGGTAAAGACAGTCCTGATTAAAGAACAAAATGCCAGTGCGTGACGATGTGTGTGTGTGTGTGTGTGTGTGTGTGTGTGTGTGTGTGTGTGTGTGTGTGTGTGAGAGAGAGAGAGAGAGAGAGAGAGAGAGAGAGAGAGAGAGAGAGAGAGAGAGAGGCAGACAGACAGACAGACAGCACCTTAAACCCCGCCCCACGCTGAAAGGTTGCTGTAATAAAGACTGGGATAAAGAAAATGCTGCGGGGTACAGAAGCTGGTGTGAGAGAGAGAGAGAGAGAGAGAGAGAGAGAGAGAGAGAGAGAGAGAGAGAGAGAGAGAGAGAGAGGGGGGGGGAGAGAGAGAGAGAATGAACCCCTTGACTGCATTCAATTTCAGTGCACTAAATAAACCTCAAGTTGTAATAAGGAAAATAATGAGACACTCCATCTTTTCTCTCTTTCTCTCTCTCTCTCTCTCTCTCTCTCTCTCAGAAAAAAAAAAAACTATCCTTTTTAACATTTTGGCTCTCATGGCTTCGCTTCAGCGTAGTAAAATCGCTTGCCGTTAGCCGAAATAATGAACATAGCAATTTTGTAGGTAAATTATTAAACAGAGAAAGGCAAGGTATGTTAATGGGGCAAGAATGTTAGGAATACAGCAATCATGTTGTAAAGGGAAAGTATTCATGAGAGAGAGAGAGAGAGAGAGAGAGAGAGAGAGAGAGAGAGAGAGAGAGAGAGAGAGGATGTGAAATAAAGCGAGAAAGGAATCATGACAAGTAAAGATGGGCAACAACACCAGGATATAGAGCATAAAGAGGAAGGTCAAGACGATAAAGCGTGAAAAAGAGTGCGCCATCCCCCTACTATGCCTGCGGGGTGACTGAGGCTTCCTGCAGCTGAGCCAGGGATAATACCCCCTCTCTCGCCCGCACGCACGCAACGCACACGCACGCACATATGTAAGGGGCAACACCAAGGCACGTTCATACGGTCTTTTGCACGCACAGTCAACATGAAAGTAGGGCAGATTTACTGGCACATACGCACTCGCGCATACATATCGAAGCACGCACATACATAGGAGTACACACACACACACACACACACACACACACACACACGCAACGCGTCAATTATCAAAGTTAATTTTATTATTAGTCTCCACTTACTACATAGGTGGAAACTATTAGTTTCTCTGGCATTATTATTCCCGCCTCAGAGTTTCGCAATGATTCCAGGAGAACCAGAGCCTGCGCAAGGAATCTGAGGGCCCAGGTTATATGTCCTGACATGGACCATTGCTGATTGAAAAAAAAAAAAAGATCTCACCAATGGGGTCAAGGTCATTGTAAGAAACAGTAGCAGGAGACTAGTGACTGTCCGGAGGACAGTAGATGACACTTGGCGGCCCGATTCCTAAGAGTTTATTTCGTTTTATTATTAGTCTTCACGATTCCTAAGAGGTTATTTCGTTTTATTACTAGTCTCCTACTACGTAGGTGGAGACTACTGTTTTAGGTAGTATTATCATTACCATTCCGGCCTCAGAGTCTTGCGACGATTCCAGGAGAACCAGAGACTGTGCAAGGAATCTGAAGGGCCTCGGTTATGTGTCCTGGCACGGACCATTGCTAATAGAAAAAAAATTCCAAATCTTCCCAATGGAGTCAAGGTCACTGTAAGAAACAGTAGATGGAGACTAGTGACTGTCCGTAGGACAGTTACAAAGTTCTAGTTACTACTACTACTTCTACTACTACTACTACTACTATTACTGCTACTACTATCACACCACCACCACCACAACCACCACCACTACTACTACTACTACTATTGCTGTTATAATTATCATTATCATCATTCAGATTAGCCAACTTCACTGAAATATCAAAAGTTATTAACCCAGAGGCGCAAGGGAAGCACCCATGAGGAAGACATGAGAGAGAGAGAGAGAGAGAGAGAGAGAGAGAGAGAGAGAGAGAGAGAGAGAGAGAGAGAGAGAGAGAGAGAGAGAGAATCTTCCTTGTCTTCCACACTAATACTCGGGGTGGGAAGGATTAAGTGCAGGGGAAGGGCGGAGGAAAACCCGGAGGACTATTACATCCAAGGTCTGGTAAAATGGACATGTATATTAAGCCCATCCGTCTTTTCATCCAACCACCAATCCATCCATGCATCCATCCATCAATTAAGCCCATCCATCCATCCATCAATTAAGCCCATCCGTCCATCCATCCACCATCCAACCCAGTATTACCCCAGCAGGAGCT
>NC_137049.1:27862269-27927269 GCF_032717465.1 Coenobita brevimanus | reverse complement strand
CTCTTTTCCCCTCTTTTCTCTCCTCTCTTCCGTCCTTTCTTCCCTCCTCATGCTTCCTTTTTCTCTTCTTCCTTCCTCCCTTCCTTTTCCTTCTGTCTTCTTCCTTCCTCTCTTATTCTGTTCCCTTTCTCTCCCTCCTTTCTTCTCTTCCCTTCATCTTCATTTCCTTTCCTTCCGTCCTTTTCCTTTCCTTTCATCTCCCCCGATTCCTTCCTCTCTTCTCCCTCTCCTTCTCATCTTCCCTCGCTCCCTCCCTCCCTCCCACTACGTCTTCTCAATCTGGTCTCAATCCCCTCCTCCTCCTTCTCTCTATCTTCCACACGATCACCCCTCCACTTACCTCCTCCTCCTCCTCCTCCTCTCTCTCTCTCTCTCTCTCTCTCTCCCTTCTGTACTCATCCACTTTCTAACTTTATTTCTCTCTTCCTCTTAATCCATTACTTTATCTCACTTCCTTACCTAAAACCTTCTAAATCCCCCCCCTTCTCTCTCTCTCTCTCTCTCTCTCTCTCTCTCTCTCTCTCTCTCTCTCTCCCTCCTTACACCTCTATTACCCTTAAATCCCTCCCTACTCTCGTCCCTCTAATCTATCTCCGTTTTTTGCCTCCCTGTCTCCCTCCCTTCCTGCCTCCCTGTTTCACATCTCTCTCTCTCTCTCTCTCTCTCTCTCTCTCTCTCTCTCTCTCTCTCCCTCCCTCTCTCTCTCTCTCTCATCTGTTTGCATCAGTGTTCGAATCCTGGTGCGGGCAGCTGACGTCACACGACTCAAATGTCCAATCACTCTTCGTGGGTTGGTAGCTAAAATAAGTACTTAGAGTAGAACGTAGGGAAAGTAACTATGGTAACCAGGACGATACACTGGCCTTGCATCACAGGATGATGAGTGAATACCCGCCACAGACTCAAAGGCCAAAGTAACAAAGCTGAGCACATCGGCTGAGAGGCGCATGTAGCTTTTACATGCTCTCTGGACCCTGCCTCATCTCATCCTGAAGTTGAAAAGAGGTCGGGATAATGATGATGATGATGATGATGATGATGATGATGATGATGATGGTGATGGTGGTGGTGGTGGTGGTGGTGGTGAAGCGTACCAGTGTTTCTTAAGCTGAAAAGAGCAACATGCTAGAAGTAAATGGAAAAACTCAGTGGTACAAGAAGCAATACAAATATAACACAAGTATCAGGGACAGATGACAGTTTATTCCAAAACAGAATTAAACTCTCACTCAAATTCCATCACCTGTAACTTTAGTCCACTGCAGGTTAGAAAACACGTTTCTCCCGTTGGAAAATCGCTTCAAGGTAACAGAAGTCAATTGCAAAAATATGTAATTGAATGAACAAAACAGGTCTCTGGTAACTATAGTATTTTTTTTTTCCTACCCTGACAATTTTTTTTTCTAACCTGACAAAAATTCCCAACTTGTCTCAATTTAGCTGATGGCCAAGTGTTGTTCGACTGGAGGGTTGATTTGACTAGTAACCAAGGAGACGCAATCCTACCTCATTCCTAAGGGTCATCGAATATCACGCAAAGCATTCAAGTAGTGAGAGTGGACCAGTTCTATCAAGTGAAATAAAACTGACCACAGTTACTTTCATCTTTTTAAATTTGTAGATCAGAAAAAGAACAGAAGACACCATAACATTCATTCCCTCGTCGTTTAACTCTCTCACGGTCACGACAGCTCTAGTACTCTGCAGCTAACGCCAAGCGATTTTATTTAGTTGAGAGTAAGTTACAGGAGACTGAGAATGTATGGTCGTATGCCGGAGGGTGTGGTGGTCGGGGAGAGTCTTCCTCTTTTATATCCTTTTCTGACACACGTAGGTTAAATCTTGAGCGTAATTGGTTTAGGCCGCCAGATAACCTTATTATAGGGCAATAGGCCTTCTGTTATCTATATATATTTTTTATGGACATTTACGTAGGCCTAGTTTCTCCAATAATTCCTACTTTACCTCTTCCTCCTCTTGCTTCCTCCCTCCTTCCTTTCTCTTAACCGCTCTCTCTACTCTTCTCCCTCCCGCTTCCTCTCTTCCTCTATTCTCCTGACTTTTCTCCTTACTCTTCTTCTTTCCTCTCTCTCTCCGTTTCCTTCCCTTCTTCCATTCTCTTTAACTTTTCTTTATGCCAATCTCTGTTACCCCTTTCCGTTTCTCTCCCTTCTCCCCTTCCTTTCCTATTCCATTTCTCCTTCCCTCTCCCCTCCCAGTCTCCTCATCTTCTCTCTCTCTCTTTCTTCCTCTCTCTTGATCTCTGTTCTCTTCCTCCATCCTTCTCTTTTTTCTCTCATTCCCTCCTCCCATCCTCTCTCACGTTCCCTTCTCTCTTCCCTCGTTCCTTTTCCTCTTTTCTTTCTTCTTATTTTTCCCCTTTCTTCCATTTCTCTTTCTCTCTCCTCTTCTCTTTTTTTCACCTCTTCTTTCTCCATTTTTTTTTCTTCTCTCTTTTTCCCTCCCTCCTCTTTTCTTCCTTCCTTCTCTGCCTTTCTGTCTTTCTCCCCCTCCCTCTTCTCTTCTCTTCATCCCTCCTCCTCTTCCCTTTTTTCGTCCTTCCTTCTCGTCTCCTCTCTCCCTCGCTCTTCTCTTCATCTCTCGCTCCTTTCATGCTCTCATTTTCACTTCCTTCCATTCTCATTTTCCTCTTATTTTTTCCCTTCATCCTTTTCTTTTCTATCGTTCACCTCTTCTCTTCTCTTCTCCTCCGTCCTTCCTCCTCCCTCCCTCCCCCCCTCTCTCTCTCTCTTCCTTCGCCCATTAATTCCTCCCTCCCTTCGTCCTTCCTCCCTCTCCATTTTTCTCTCCACCCATTCTTTTTTCTCCCCCTCACTCCCGCCCTCCCTCTGTTCCTCCCTATCCAAGTGCTCGGTAAATCTTCCTCTTCCCTTCCTCCCTCCCTCCCTCACTTCATTCTTCCTTCCTTCCTTCCCTCAGTCCTTCAAGCCTTCCTTCCTTCCTTCTTCCATCTGTCCTTCCTTCCTTCCTTTCTTTCTTTCTTCCGTCTATCCTTGCCATCCATTTGTCTTTCCTTATATTCCTTTTATCCTTCCTTCCCTCTCTTCCTCTCCCATTTCCTTCCTTTCTGTCTTCACATTAACTTTTCTTACTTCCATCCTTCGTTATCTTCCTTCGTTTATTCCTTTCTTCCTATCTGCTTTCCTACTTAGCTTATTTCCTCCTCTTCCCTCTTTCCTTCCTTTCTTCCTTCCTTCCCTCCATCCCTCCTTCTCTTTGAGTCTTCTCTGCCCCCTGGCTCTCTCCCTCCTTCATTTCTACTTCTTCCTTCCTTCCTTCCTTTTCACTAATTTCTTCACTCCGTTCCTTCTCTTCTTACATACCATTCTCCTCTGCGTCTTCCTATCCCTTTCTTTATCTGCTGTTTTTTCTTTCTCTGCTTTCTTTGTATTTTCTATTGTTCTCCTCAATTCCTTTTCCTCTTCCTTCTTTCCTCCTTTTTGTATTTAATTACCTCGCCCGGGAAGGAGTCCGGCGAGGTGTTGTTTTTGGTCGAATTTCTTTGTTGTTTGTCTCATTGTTACTATGTTTGTTAGCAACATTTCGGGAAGATGGCTCAATGAAATTACATGAAACTTTCAGGATATGTGGGCACTGGTCCCAGAAGAAAGTGATTAAATTCTGGAGGTAATCGTATGACATCGAAAGGTCAAAATCAAGGCCCCGGAAATTCAGAGGGCTATAACTTGAAACCGGTTGAAGAGAGAGGTATTTATATTATCAAAGAACAGGAACTCCCATATTGGCTTTCATCTGGCACCAAGATCTTTGACCTTCAGCGATCTTGAAAAGTCAAACTCAAGGCAACGGATACTCAGGGGGCTATATAACTCGAAACTAGCTGCAGACAGATATTTACTATTATCAACATACAGGAAGTCCCATATGGGGTTTCAATTGGTACTATGACCTTTGACCTTAAGTGACCTTGGAAGGTCAAACTCAAGGTCATGGATATTCTGGGGGCTATAACTCGAAACTGGTTGAGTCAGTCGAGGTTTGTTGTGCCTGGCACCACTTGTTTTTCTTGTTATGCTCCTTATGTCATTCCCTCCTACCTTCTGCCTTTTTCTTTCCATTTTCTTTCATTCGTCCTCCTCCCCCTTCTCTCCTTCTCTGTCTGTCTGTCTGTCTCTCCACCATTCTTCCTTCCTTTTTGCATTTTCCCTGACTTCCCTCCTCCTTTATTCCTTCACACCACTCTGTCTTTCTTCCTTCACCTTCTAATCTCTTAAATCTTTCTTCCCTACTTCGTCACTGTCTCTCTTCCTTCTTTCATTCCTCCTTCCTCTTTGACATCTTCCTTCAATTCTTTTCATCCCGTCTTCCTCTCTTCCTTTCTTCCTTTTTTTCTTACATCTTTCTTTCTTGATGTCGACACTGCCTTCCATTCGCCCCTCCTACCTGTCTGTCTTCTTTCCTTCCTTTCTTTCTCGTTCTTTCCTTCCTTACTTTTTTCATTTCCTTTCTTTTTTTCTTTCCTTCCTTCTTTCCTCCCTTCCCTTCTCCCTTCCTTCTTCCCTCCCTTCCTTCCTTTCTTACATCTTTCTTCTTTCTTCCCTCTCTTCCTTCCTTCCTTCTTTTCTTCTTACCTCCCTTCCCTCATTCCTTCTTTTCTTCTTACCTCCCTTCCCTCATTCCTTCTTTTCTTTTCTCCGTTCCTTCCTTCCTCCCTAACTTCCTTCTTTCCTTCCTGTCTTCCATTCTTCCTTTTTCTTTTCCTTACTTCCCCCCGTCTTCCCTGTGTCTCTTTCTTCCCTTCTTCTCTTCTTTCCTATCTTTCCCTTCTCAGTCCCTTCTTTCCTCCCTTCCCTCCATTCTTCTTCCCGTCTTTCTTTCCTTTCCTCCCTTCCTTCCTTCTTACGTCCCTTCCTTCTATTCTCTCTTCATTTCTCTTTGTCTTCCTTCCTTCCTTCCTTCTCTTAGCCTCCTAATCTCTTTATCTTTCCATCCTTTCTTCCTCTCTATCTCTCTTCCCTCCATCTTTCCTTCCCTCCTTTCTCTTTTCCTTCCTTCCACCTTTTTTTCCCCTTCCCTTTCTCCTTTCTTTTCGCTTCCCTTTCCCCTTCTCTCCTCCCCCATCTCTCCTTTCCTCTCATCCTTCCCTTCCTCCATCCTTCCTACCTTTGCGTCTCTTTCCCTTCATCCTAATATCACCCTCGTCCTTTACTCTTTTTATGCATCTTTTTATATATATTTTTTCTCTTTTTATTTGTCTTATCCACTAATATATCCTGTCTGTGTGTCTGTCTGTCATAGCATCTTTCTCTCATCTTTACTCTTTCTCCTTCTTCTCCCCTCTTTCTCTTCCTATCGCCCTCCTCCCCTTCCTTCTTTCGCACCTCTTCCCCCACTGCCAAATCTCCTCATTCCCTCTCCCCTCCCCCCTTCCACCTTCTCTCTCTCTCTTCCTCCCCTCCCCCAGCATCCCTTCTCCTGACTTTCATCCCGTCCTCCCTCTTTCCCCTGTACCTTTTTACTCTCTCTCTCTCTCTCTCTCTCTCTCTCTCTCTCTCTCTCTCTCTCTCTCCTTCATTCAGCCCTTCCTTCTCTCCTTCTTATATGTCTCATTCTTTTTTTTTCTTCCTCTCCTCATGCCCTCGTCATTCTCTCACTTTCTTTTAAGCCTTCTCTTTCTCACTCTCCTTATTTTGTTTACTCATTTCCTTCCCTCTTCCCTTCACTTTCCTCCACTCCTCCTTCTTCCTACCTTCACTTTTCTTCTTTCACTCTTCTTTCTGTCTCTTTTCCCTCTTACCCTTCTTCCTCTTTCCTTCCCTCCTTCCCTCCTCTCCCCTATTCTCTTTCTCTCAATCCTACCTTCCTCTCTGCCATTCTCTTCATTTTATCTTTTTCTTCTTACCCTCACTTTTCTTCACCCTTTTTTCCTAACTTTCTTTCCTTCCCTCCCTCTTCCTTCTTTCCTTCGCTCCTTCCCTCTCCTGTCTTCTCTCCTCTCTTCCTTTCTTTTACTGGCATTGCTCTTTCCTACCTCTCCCCTTTCCCTTCAATCTTTCCCTCAGCTTCTCTACCCTCCCTTCCTTACACTTTCCTTTCCTTTATTTCTCTCTTCTCTCCTTTTCTCCTCAACCTTAACCTTCCCTTCCCTCCTTCCCTCCCACTCCTCTCTCTCTCTCTCTCTCTCTCTCTCTCTCTCTCTCTCTCTCTCTCTCTCCCTCTGTCTCTCACACACACACACACATTAAGGCTTCAAACAATTACCACGTTACTCCCAACAGGCTTTTGCTCAAGCAGAATACGTTTCTCCAATACCTTTCTATTTCTGTACGCACTATTTTATAAAAATTTCCATGCTAGTTTTATTCCACTGCACTAGTATCGCTTCTCACTTTTTCCTGCCGTCATTGGTGAGGATCTGTGGCCTGCTGTTTTCCCCTTCCTTCCTCCCTTCCTTAACTTTTTCCTCTCTTCCTCCCTCCGTCCCTTCCTCCCTCCCTCTATCCCTTCCTCCCTCCTTCTCTCCCTCTCGCTATCCCTTCTTCTCTCCCTCTCTCTATCTCTTCCTCCCTTCCATCCTTCCATAAGTTGTGTATAAGTCCTTGTTTATACCTTTGTATTCATTCAGGCAGGAAAAATAAACTTCACAGGTACAGTACAGATATCCATATATATATATATATATATATATATATATATATATACAATAAACTAGTGAATAATGACATGAAAAATACGACAGAGCAAAAGGATTAATGGCGATAATCAATTGTTAGGGAGACTTGCTTAGTGTACAAAATTGTTAAGATATTTTATGTATATGGAACCCGGCGACCAGAAGCTGGGGGAGGTGAAGAGGGAAGGGGTGGGGAAGAGGGAAGGGAGAAGAAAGACAGGGGGGAATCGGGGAGAGAGGGAGGGTGGAAGGGGGGTTAGATGTTAGAGGAAGAGAGGAAAAAACAAGAGAGCGCAGACAGGAGGAAGAAAATAGGGAGAGGGTGAAAAACGGAAGCAGGGTGAAAATGGGGAGAAGGGGGAGAGAAAAGAGGGAAGGAGGAGTAGAGAAAGAGGGAAGAGGGGAGGGGGAAATAGGGCGATAAGGAAGAGAGAAGGGAGGAAACAGAGAGAAAGCAGGAAGAGGAGAGGGGGAAATAGGGCAATGGGGAAGAGGGAAGGGGGGGAACAGAGATAGTAGGAAAGGGGAGGGGGTAAACAGGGAGAGGGGGGAAGAAGGGAGGGGGACATATAGGAGGGGGAAGGGACGGGAGGGGAGAGAGGGTCCTTCTTCAATTCTGCTATACTTTTGTCATTCACGTACCTATGTTCACACCTTTGTCTCTAGTATCAAAAGCCAAAAAATCTATTATACTTATAGTCCCTTCCCTGAATCCCAGCCATTTCCCTACGCGCAAAAGACGGCGCCACACACACCTCTTACGTCCCCCTCTCCCTTCCTGCCCTCTTTCACTCTAGCACTTTCTCTCTCTCTTCCATCTTTCTCCTCATTCACACCTTCACACCTTTTCTTTCGTTACTACTTTCTCTTTCACACATCTTATCCTTCTCTCCTTCCTTAATTCATTCTTACATTTCCCTTTTCCTTCTTTCCTCCTTCTTACATCTTCTCGTTCCTAAATTCCATCTCTCTCTCACCTAACTTTCACCTCCCCCTCCTCTTCCTCCCTTCTTTTCCTCTCTCTCTGTCTCTGTCTGTCTCTCTGTCTGTCTGTCTGTCTGTCTGTCTCCCTCAGTCCAACATTTTCTCCCCCTCTCCATCCTTGCCTCATCCCACACACTCTCCTTCTTTAGTTTTTCTCGTTCTTAATCATTTCCACCTTCCTTCTCTCACTTTCTCCTTCTCTCTCTCCTCCCCTCCTGTCATTTTCTCTTTCGTTCTCTTCCTCCTACGCCTCATCTTTCTTTACTACTCTTTGTTTCATACCTCTTCCTTCTCTCTCTCTCTCTCTCTCTCTCTCTCTCTCTCTCTCTCTCTCTTTACTTCTCTTGCCATTCCTGCTTCCTGCTTCACTCCATGCTTTCTTCCTCCATTCTTACACATTCTTCTTCGATCTTTCCCTCCCTCTTACACTCCCTTCCTTACTACCCTTTCTCTCACACTTCTTCCCTCCCTCCTTCTCTCCCTCCCTCTTCGTGTTCCTCCTTCATTCTTACACATCCTCCGTCTTTCCTTCCTTCCCTCTTACACTTTCTTCCTTACTACCCTTTCTCTCACACTTCTTCCCTCTCCTCCCTCCCTCTCTTTCTCCCTCCCTTCCTCTCTTTCTCCCTTCCTTGCCTCCCTCCCTCCCTCCCTCCTTATGCTAGCCAATCCCTTGTGGACGATCACTCCCTCTTTATATCCCTAAAAACTTTCCCTCACTCTCTTCCTTCAATTCCTTACTTTTCCCTCAATTCCTTTATTTTATTCCTTATTCCTTCGTCTCCTTCATTTTTTTTTATTTCATCCTCCATCATATTTTGACTGCCTTCCTTCCCTGGCCTTCATTTCTTTACTTTTCCTTTATTTTTTCTCATATTTCTTCACTCCTTCCCCTCCCTCACTCATTGTCTTCCTTCATTATTCTTTCACTTTCCTTCGCTCCCTTTATTCATTTTTTTTCTGTCATGACTCCCTCTTTCCTTTAATTTTCATTTTTATTTATTTTTTATTTCATTTACCCCATTTTATTTGTCTTTACTTTCATTTCACTCTTCGTTTCTTTAATACTTGCCTTCTTTCACTCCCTCTCCCTCCCTCTCTCTTTCTCTCTCTCTCTCTCTCTCTCTCTCTCTCTCTCTCTCTCAATTAGTTCCTTCACTTTCCTTCTCAACTTCGTATTCTTTCCACCAACTTCCCCCTTCCTTCATGTTCCTTCACTTTCCTTCACTCCTTCACTTCTTAAAGCTCCACTCGTTCATTTTCCTTCTATTCCCTTCAGCTTCTCTTCGCTCCCTTCCTTCTTTCCTGGTTTTCTTTATTTGTATTTGTTTTCATGTTAAACTCCTTTACACTCCTTTGTTCTCTCTCTCTCTCTCTCTCTCTTTCTCTCTCTCTCTCTCTCTCTCTCTCTCTCTCTCACTGACTTACTTCATGGCAGCTCTTTTTCTCTCGTCTTTCCTCCATTTCTTACTTCCTGCAATTTGTTCCCTCCTTCACTTCCCTTCACTCTCCTTCGCTTCCTATAAATTGCTCTCTCTTTCTCAATTTTTCTCTCTTTCTTTTCAAACTTTTTCACTTGATCTCTCTCTCTCTCTCTTTCTCTTTCTCTCTCTCTCTCTCTTGCTTCTCGCTTTATTCGCCTATCTTTTCATTCTTACTGTTTTATTTCTCTTCGTCTTCTCATCTTTGGATTAACACTCTCAGCCTCCAATGACCTACTCTCGGCTGAACAAAATCGTCTTCCTTTACTTTCCTTCTTCTTTTGATTCTCTCTTTTCCTTTTCCACCTTTATTCCAGTCTCGTTTTTCATGTCTACTTTTTTTTTTTACCTGTCCCTTTTTCCTTATTCCTTCCTTCACTCATTCTCCCCTTTCTTCTTTTCTTTCCTCTTTCCCTCTTTTCTTCCTTCCTTCTTTCATTCCGTCCTTTCTTCCTCCCTGGCTATAGATTTCTCCTTCTTTCCTTCACGCCTTCCTCTGCTCTCAATCTTTTTCTGGCGTCTCTCTCTCTCTCTCTCTCTCTCTCTCTCTCTCTCTCTCTCAAAACTTCAAAACTTCTTTCCACACCTTCATTCTCCCCACATTCATTTGTTCTTTCTTTCTTTAGTATTACTTTCCTCTCTCTCTCTCTCTCTCTCTCTCTCTCTCTCTCTCTCGCTCTCTCTCATTATTCACTGTTCGAAGACTTTTTATCTCTTTTTCACTCCTTGTCTTCTTTCCTTCCTTTCCTCCCAGATGAATTTTTCTTCACTATTTACCTCCTTTCTTCCATTTTTATTTTCTTCTCTTCCACTCCTACTCCTATTCATCGCCCTTTCACGAAATTTAAATATCTCTTCCTCATACCTCATTCCCTAATCCTCATTCCTTATTCATTCCTTTCTTACACTCGTCTCTCTCTCTCTCCCTCACTTTGCTTCCAATTCTTGCTTTCATCTCTTATTCTTCTCTATTTTCTCGTTTTATTTACTCCTTTCTCTTATCCTTCAGCAATCTCTTCTCTCTTTTCTCACATCGTTTATTTACTTTTTCATCACTGCTCTTTCATTCCTTCTAAATAATATTCACTTTTAATAACACTTCGTTTTCGTTTTTTTCTCTTTTGTTCCTCCTTCCTCGTCTCTCTTTGCACACCTTCGTTCCTCCTTAATTACTCTCTCTCTCTCTCTCTCTCTCTCTCTCTCTCTCTCATTTTCATTATTCTCGACTTTTTCGCAACTTATCATCCTTTTTTGACTCTCATGACTCACTATGGCTAGAAACAGGACTGCCAGAGCTGTCCCAACCATGAGCAGGTTAATGGCGGCGGCATCAACACTCAGGCTTCTATGACTCAATAAATAAAATCGAGCTGGAATAAAGAATAAAAGAAGACGCGACCATGAAAGTGTAATAGCAGCAGCAGCAGCAGTAGTAGTAGTAGTAATGGTAATAGTAGTAGTGGTGGTAGTAGTAGTAGTAGTAGGGGGGGCTAGTAGTAGTAGTAGTAGTAATAGTAGTAGTTGTTGTTGTTGTGATTGTTGTTGTTGTTGTTGTTGCTATTGGTGATGTTGATGCTGCTGTTGGTGATGATAATGTTGATGCTGTTGTTATTTTTGTTACTGATGGTGATGTTGATGTTGCTGTTCATGTTGCTGATGGTGTTGTTATTGTTGAGGTCCCAGTCACATTCTTAACGTGAACCCAGTGGACTGCAGGCTTAAGTTCCTCTCATTCCGTATTCCAACATCCTCCTTGTGTGTGATGTGGAAATAGCAAAGGGACGTTTGTAGGGTAGTGGAGCCGCCTGGTTACATCGGTGCCACCCCGTGAAGGCGTCTCTCTCTACATCCCCATGGGAGTGTTAACAAATCTCTTTTCACTCTCTTCTCTCTCATTCCTTCCTGCCATCCTTCCTCTCTCTTTACCCTCTCTTTTTTCCTCTTTAATCTCACACTCTTCGGTCTTCCAGAACTTTTAATAACTCTTTTCACTCCCTCTCTTTTTTTCCTTTTTCCCTCTTTCCTTCCCTCCTTCTGCATCTGCGTTCTTCTTTCCTCTCTTTCTCTCTCTCTCTCTCTCTCTTCAACTTTCCCAATCTTTATTATCTCTTTTTTTTCCCACTTTCTCTCACAGATTATTTCCCAAATCTCTTTATCTTCCTCGTCTTCCACGCACTAAAAAATTTTCTCTTTAATATTCTTCTTCCTTGATTTTCTCCTACACTTCGTCCTTAACCCTTTCTCTCCCTCATTTTCTTCTTCCCATAATTCCTTTTATCCTTCGTTTTTTCTTCACTTTCTTCCTTTTCTCTTCAATGTCTTCTTTTAATTTCTTTCCTTCTTTCTTCTGTTTTCATTTAGTTCATTTTTTCCTTCTTTCTTCCGTTATCTTTTTACTTCATTTAATTCTTTTTCTTTCCTTCATTTTCTTCTTATTTCACCTCTTTCATTTTTCTTAACTTCATTTTCTTATCGCCTTCTATTCTTTTCTTTCCTTCGTTTCCTTGTTACTTGATTTGTTCGTATTATTAGTAGTATCTCTTTATCCATTCATGTTGTCTTTCATTTCTTCCTTTATTCGTTTTCTTATTATCTCGCTGTTTCCTTGCCTTCCAGTCCTTTTTTTTTTCTCTTCTTCCCAATAATTCCTCACTCCCACTATCTCTGTTCCTTCCTTCTCTCACTCCCTCCTTGCTCCCCCGCCCTCCTTATCTTTCCTCTTGCTCTTCCCTTTCTTCTCTCCATCCTTCCCTATTCCCTTTCCTCCTTCCTCTCTTCCCTTCTCTCTCTCCCTCCTCTCTGACACCTCCCCATCTCATTTCCTCACCGCTTAGCATTCCTTCTTTTCCTTTTAGTTTCCTTTCAGTTTCACTCTTCACTTTGTCTTTCCTTCATTCCATAACTCACTTCCCATGAAATATATAAATTTATTTCCCATCATTTCAATCCTCTCATCTCTTGTTTCTTTCTCATCTCAGTTTTATTTTATCTTTTGGTTTACTTCCCTTCCTTCCCCTCTTCCTTCTTTCCTTTCTTCCTTCCCTCTTTCCTTCCTTCCTTCCTTCCTTAGTTTCCTTCCCTTCCCACTTCTTGCTTTTGTTTCCTTTCCATTCCTTTCCTTCCCACGTCTTTCCTATTATATTCTTTTTCTTCTGCCTTCTTTCCTTCCTCACCTCACATATATCTTTGTTTTACGTCCCTCTTTCCTTCATTTATATCTCATCTCACTTCATGTTTTCCTGCTTTTCCTTCTTTCAGTTCATCTTTCCTTTCTCTCCTACCTTCCATTCTTCCTTTCTCTCTTTCCTTCGATTCTTTCTTCATTCTTTCCTTCCATTTTTTTTTCTATGTATCTCACTTCCTATTTTTTCCTTTCCTGCTTTGCTTGTCTTCCTTCGCTTCCAGTTTCATTTCTTACTCTCTTTCGTCTATCTCTTCCTTCCTACTTTCATCTCATTTCCTCTCTCTCTCTCTCTCTCTCTCTCTCTCTCTCTCCTCTCTCTTTCAAACTATTCTTTCGCTACCTTTCTTCTTTCCTTTCTTCCTTCTCTTCCTTTTCGACTTAGTTATTTCCTTCCACCATTCGTTCCCTTTTATCTCAATGGTTACCCCTTCCTTTCATCGTCTTCTTTATTATATCAGTTTATCTTTATTTCTATTTCCGTATTCCCTTATTTTTATTATCATACGCTTCTTTTATTTCTTTCATCATTTCTTTGCTTAAATCTTTTTTTTTCCAGATATCTTTCACTTCTGTCACTCATCTCTTATCGTGTTTTCTCTTTCATTCTCCCATCCTTTTCTCTGTCTTTATTTTCTTCTTCCCTTCCCCCCCCCTCTCTCTCTCTCTCTCTCTCTCTCTCTCTCTCTCCTTCGTTTTTTCTTTATCGCACACCTTGTCTCCCAATTTTTTCTCACCTCCTTCCCTCCCTTTCCTCCCTCCTTCCCTCCTTTCCTCCCTCCCTCCCTCCCTCCCTCCCTTCCTCATTTCTCTCAAACCTTATAGGGTGTTGTATGTCTTAGGGGAAGAAGGAGGGAGGGAGGGAGGGAGGGAGAGGGAGAAAAAAATTGAGACCAAGGAAGGGAGGGAAAGAGAGGAGGTATCGAGAAGATAGAAAAATAGATCGACTGATAGATAGATAGATAGTTAGACAGAGATAGACAGATAGATAGACTGATAGACAGACAGATACACAGTGAGAGAGAGAGAGAGAGAGAGAGAGAGAGAGAGAGAGAGAGAGAGAGAGAGAGAGAGAGAGAGAGAGAGAGAGAGAGAAGACAGATAGATATTGGAAAACATGCGAAAAAGTTAAGAAAAAAAATGTAAAGGACAAGGACTGACAAAGAGAGGGAGAGAGGGAGGGAAGGAAGGAGGGAGGGAGAGAAAGAGAGAAGAAAGGAAAGAGGGAGGGCAGGAGGGAGGGAGGGAAAGAGAGCAAGAGAGAAGAAAGGAAAGAAAGGGAAAATGGAGGAAGAAGAGAGAGAGAGAGAGAGAGAGAGAGAGAGAGAGAGAGAGAGAGAGAGAGAGAGAGAGAGAGAGAGAGAAAAGGAGAGGGGGAGAGAAGGAGAAAAAGCAACAGGAGAGGAAGAAGGGAAAGAAGCAGAGGGAAGGAGGAGGAAAGAAGGAAGTGGAAGGACGGAGAGATAACTGGAAAGAGGGAAGAAAGAGAAGAGGAAGAGATACAGGGAAAACAGAGGAGAAAATGAGAATGAAAGAAAAAAGAAGGAAGGAAAAAGAGGAAGATGATACGGAACAGAGATTGAAAAAATGAATGAATGAATGAATGGGTGAAAGAAGGAGAAGGGAGAGAAAAAGGGAGGGAGAGAAGAAGGGAAGAACAAGAAGGAAGAGACAATGATGAGGAAGGAAGGAAGGAGAGATAGAAAAATGAAATGAGTGAAGGAAACGAGGAAAGAAGAAAGGACAGATGGCAGTGAGAAACGAAGGAAGGAAAAAAAATAGGAAAGAAGGAAGGAGGGAGGAAGAGACCGAGACTGAATGAAGGAAGTGAAAGTGAGAGAGAAAGATGGTCAACCAGAATCGAAAGAAACAGGATAGCTATGGAGGAAAAGAGGGAGGGAAAGAAGGAGGGAGGGAAAGAAGGAGGGAGGGAAAAGGGGGAGGGAAGAAGGAGGGAGGGAAAGGGGGGAGGGAAGAAGGAGGGAGGGGAAAGAAGGAAAGAGGGAAAGGAGGGAGGTAAAGGGGGAGGGAAGGAAAGAGGGAGGGTGGGGAGAAGGGAGAAAATGAAGAAGAATGAGAGGAAACTTCGACAGGAAGGAGGAAGCGAGAGAGCAGGGTAATAAAGGAAGAAGTGAAGGAGGGAAGGAGGAAGGGTGAAGGAAGGAGAAAAAAAATATTGAAAGTGATCAGTAAGGCGATAAGGAAAGAAGTAAAGGAGAGAACGAAGGAAGGCATGAGGAAAGGTGGAGAGAGAGAGAGAGAGAGAGAGAGAGAGAGAGAGAGAGAGAGAGAGAGAGTAAATGAGTGAGTAAAAGAGGGAATAAACGCTGAGGGACGAGAGGAGGTGAAAGAAAAGGTGATTGGAACTTGGATGAAGGAGAGAATGAGGAAATAAATACAGGGAAGAGGGACGGAGGGAATACAAAAGAGGAAGAAGGAGGAAGTGAAGGAAGGAATAAACGGGGAAGGAGGAAAGGAAGGAATAAACGGGGAGAGAAGAAAAAAAAGACTAAACAGGGAAGGAGGAAGGGAAGGGATAAATAGGGAAGAAGGAGAGGACGGAATAAAGAGGGAAGAAGGAAAGGAAAGAATAAACGGGGAAGAAGGAGAGGAAGGAATAAAGAGAGAAGGAGGAAGGGAAGGAATAAACAGGGAAGAAGGAAAGGAAGGAATAAACAGGGAAGAAGGAAAGGGAGGAATAAACAGGGAAGGAGGAAAGGAAGGAATAAACAGGGACAGAAGGAGAGGAAGGAATAAAGAGGGAAGAAGGAAAGGAAGGAATAAACAGGGAAGGAGGAATGGAAGGAATAAAGAGGGAAGAAGGAAAGGAAGGAATAAACAGGGAAGGAGGAATGGAAGGGATAAACAAGGAAGAAGGTAAGGAGGAAATTAGGATGGATGAAGGAACGAGACAAAAAGAGATTTGATATGTGAATGGGAGGATATGGAAAAAGGAATGGTGAAAGTGGAAATGAACGCGGAAGGAGAGTGTGTGTGTGTGTGTGTGTGTGTGTGTGTGTGTGTGTGTGTGTGTGTGTGTGTGTGTGTGTGTGTGTGTGTGTGTGTGTGTGTGTGTACGTTTTAATGTATGTACATAAGTATGTATTTATGTATGTATATGTACGTTTAAATTTATGCATGTATGTATTCATGTATGTATGCATGTATGTATGTGTTTATGTATGTATGTATGTATGTATGTTTTTATGTATGTATGTATGTATATGTACGTTTTAAGTATGTACGTATGTAGGTATATACGTACGTCTCAAGGCTGGTTTGCACACGCCTGTCATGGACGGACACCTGGACTTCACTGTACACTTTCAAGCTGTGTTTTAGGGTCGGTGAAAAAGTGGTTTACTCTCCTAATGGACACAGGTACGATGCCCGGCTACAGCAGGCAACGGTTTAACGATCTGAATTTCGTTAAAATAGGCTGCTTATTCCCCCTGTGCCCCACCGACCTGTCAAAACACCCTCGCTAATACCAATACAAAAGATGTGTATGACACAGGACTAGTATGTATTTAATATGGACGGTGGGTGTTAGTGCAGGAGGAATGGCCCAGTGAGGTGTATAGTACATCTGAGGCTACTGGGCCTCAGGGAACGGGCTATTAAACCTAAGCCTGAATCGGACAAAAAAAAAAAAAAAGAAAATAGTGACTGTGCCCCACCCACTGCCTTACACATGGGTATTGCGGGGAAGGCTATTGAAGCATTAGGTGAGAAGGGCAAGTGAAGACTGGTGTTGGTGGAGTGGCTATGGTCATATGTGGGTCTGTATTAACCTATCGGGTCCACCATCCATGGTGAGAGAAGCATGAGTGAACACATGTAAGGGCATACTACCGCACCCACTTACATGTCCGCCCCCAGGTAGGACTGAACCCGGGTCAGGAGGATAGGTAGAAGCAAGCGCTACCGACTCACACGCCGGAGGCTACAAAGGAAGGAGTGTGAGTGAGGAGGAGGAATGCTGATGGAAGAGAGGGGATGAGGAAGGACGGAGGGAGAGAAGGAAGGGAGGGAGGAAACGAGAGAAGAAGGGAAAGGAAGGAAGAAGGGAGAAAAAGGAAGAAGGGAGAGAAGGAAGAAAGGAGGGAGAGAAGGAAGAAAGGAGGGAGAGGAGGGAAAGAAGGAGGAATGAGGGAAAATACAAAGAAACACAAAGGAAAGGAAACAGCAACAGACCTTATGGTCCTTTCGAGGCTGCTTGTTAAAGAGTAGACTCTGACTACGAGATCTAATTCTACATGCTGAGGGGTAAGGGTAGTAAAGAAAGATGGCTTCCCCCGCCTCCAAACTCTCCAGTTAAAACTGGCGGGAAAAAGTGAGAAGGAGCACTATGCAGCATGGAAAAACTGACACGGAAATTTCATAGGAAAGACTGAAAGGGAAAAATTACAATCTGTAATACTTTATAAGCTACCAGTTTGAATGACGTGAAAGAGAAAGTAATATAGTAAAATGAGTACTCAAATAAATAAATAAATAAATAAAATAAAAGTAAAAAGGAGATTTTGAATAAAGGAAGGAGCGAAGGAGGGAAAAACTGAAAAAGGAGCAAAAGAGGAAACAGGGTGAAGGAGTGAAGAATATATTGAAAAAGAAGGCTGTAGGCGGGCTTATAAAAGGAAGAAAGGATGAGAGAGAGGTGGGAGGAAGGGGGGGGGAGGAGAGGGTGTAAAATGAGAGATGCTTTGATAAGAGGAGGGAGGTGAGAAGGAGGAAAAGAAGGAAGAGAAGGGAGGCGAAGAATGGAAGGTGGAGGAAAGGAATAAATTTTGAGGAGGACAGGAAGGGAGGAGGAGGAAAAAGGAGAAAAGAAAGGAAGGAAGGAAGGAAGGGTGGAGGGAGGAGAGAATGGTGGATACAGGAGGGAAGGAGAAGTAGGAAAGAAATAGGGAAAAAATGCATGAAAGTAGCGCGGATGGTAGACGAAGAAGGGAAGAACAAAGGAAGGAGGAGAGAAGAATTCAGAGCAGGATTAAGGAAGGAAGGGGGAGGAGATGATGGATGAAGAAGGAAATGAGGAAAAGATAAGAAAGGAAGACGAGAGGGAAGGATGAAAAACTGAAGGCTGAAGGAACTTGGAGAGAATGATGGGAGGAAAGAGAGAAAGCACAGGATGAGAGAAAGAAGGAAAAGAGGATGAACGAGGAAGAAACAAATATAAAAAGAAGAAGAAAGGAAGAAAAGCTGGAAGGAATGAGGAAGAAGGAGAAAAAGTGAAAGAAGTAAAGAATGGAAGAAGGAAGGGAAAGGGGATGAGGGGGAAACAAACATGGGAGGAAGAAAAGAAGATACGATGGAAGGAACAGGAAAGAAGAAAAATGAAAGAAAGAACGAAGAAAGAGTGAAGGAGAGGGAGAAAGCATAGCCATCAATTCTTCATCAAACTGTAAGAGGCAAGACATCAATCTATAAGAGGAGCCATCAACTGTATACCACAAAGAGCGACTATAATATGTTCACTTTAACCTGGCGTAAAATTGGCACTTCTCCATCTAGCATGCTGAGTTATAGCAAGAGAATAATACTCGAATATGGTGCTAGTCACGAAGAAGTGCAATGGAAAGCATGTAGAGTCACTGTCTTGTTTTGTTCTGCCACTGAGCTACGGGAAATAGGCCACAGATATATGAAAATCTCCGTTAACTTTAGGTGAATGACTATACTGTATGATAAACACAGTACAAAAGTGCACTGTAGTTCGTTCACTTCAGCTTGGTCAAGATTTTCGTCCATTTGCAGCTTATTTTAGGTAGCTCAGTGGGTGAAAATGGCAATGCTATGGCTCTGCATCCTTTCCTTAGCATTTCCTTGTGATTAGTACCACATGAGTATTCTGTTTTTCTTTTTGTTCTTGTTATGGCCCAGCATTCAAGATGGGTAGATGGCAATTTTAGCTCGTTAAAGAAAAAATAATAATAGTTATAATAAAATTTAATTCTTCCTCTCACGTCCAAGCATCCTTCCACTCCAAGCAACATTTGAAGGAGGAACTGGGAGATGGAAAAAATACGGAGGGAAGGAAAGAGGAAGGAGCGAAGAAAAGAGAAAGGAACGAAGGAGAGGAGAAGGAGAGAAGGTGCAGGAAAAGAGGGCGGGATGAGGGAAAGAAGGAGGGAGGATAGGAGGAATACAAAGCACCTACTTAACGGTAAAGACAAGGTAAAAGTTAACTAGATATCTGGGGAGGTATTCATTAAAGAGCTTGATTAAATTTTACGATAAACAAATCTCCATAGCATGTAAACATTATCATACATCATTTTACTGTGCAGCATTTACAACTTTAATATCAACTCTGGCTTGGTTCATATTTACGCACCACTTATTTTTATATATATTCTACACCTCGCCGGCATACGGGGTGTGTGTACGCTAGACTAACAAGCACAGCAAAACTGCAGCCCCACTCCACAGCAGGACACTATGAAACCTTGAGGCACACAACAAACATAAGTAAGATCAGAAGTGCCCTAACATGACAAAGGATACCTATTACAGCCGCACCCATCCCTGCTTTATTCTAAGAGAAAGAAATATTTATTTACCGTGGGAGGCGGTTCCGACGATTTCCACCCTGGCTTAAATCTGATCCTGACAGAGCTCTACCAATGTCCAAAATTTCGTTTTCCTAAGTAAAAGAAACAGAAAAGAATTACGGCCGTGCATACCAGCGTTGATCAGGATCCCAGGGGGCCTCCCCCTCTCCCGTGTGAGGTGATCCTCAGGGTCCGACTTTTCCTAAAGCCTGGATTTCGCTATCCAAGTAAAAAAAAAAAAAAAATGAGGGAGTCCCCCTCATCCAAACACTTTCTTTTAGATTCAACGTTTCCTCCTCCTTTTCCTCCTCCTCTTCCTCCATGATCATGATTATGATTATCATCTGCTTGGAGGGATACCCTGCCTCGCCCACTGTATGGAGTCAGAAAAGGTATCGCTCCCCATGGGTCAAATGGATATCAAAATGAGCACATTCTTCAGACAAATGTGGAGCGCGTTTGTTTTAACTTAAAGTCCCCAACCCGGTTCAGCTCAATTGATGGCTATATGTAGTCACACTGGGGGGTCGATTTGACTGCAAGGAGATTCATTCCTTCGTCATAACTAAGGCTCAATGAAATATATGCAACCATGACTTTGTATTTAGGTTGTGGGAGTGTCTCAGCTCTATTAGGTGACAATATGCCGATTATAAACCTCGTAAGGTCGGGATAACTCTAGTCTTCTAAATTTAGAAGCCTGAGCTTGTTAATGCCGTCATTTAACCCATTCATGGTCGGAACAGCTCTAGTAATCTCTTATAGCTAATTCCTTACGATTAGTCACTAGCAAAGTACCTAGTCATGGTACTCAAAGAATGTTAAGTTGCTATAGTACCTCAGACTGTATAGCATCCTTTGTTTCTAAGTACTTTCGACAAATAAAGGAAGTCAAGGGTAACATTTCCACTTAAAGTTGTGGGCAAACGATGCTACAGCACCCACTGTATGGTTGGTTGTACTTGGCTGTCCTGACATAGTGAATTGCAGGATATACAGAATGCATGAATTTTTTACGATCTTGTGTTTTTGACTGGATGATCCATACTGTAAATATGTCTGCATCTATGCCGAGAAAGTAATTGTGAGATAGTTAAGTACCACCAGGCCTACAGTGGAGTGCAGAAGGTATAGTTGTCAACAATTGTACAGCCATAAGCAAAAATTCGTCGTCACGTCTTTGCCTGCGGTGGTAAGGAAAGATGTTGTTTGAGCCATTTTACTGTGATAGGCATTATGAAGAGGGTAACAAAGTAGTATAAGAAGGAAGGATACACTCAGTCGCTGGGAGTGGAATGAGCAATTTGGAAGGCAGATACAATGCTGGCAGAGGATTGTCGGTAACTTTATTCACGGCTGTACGGAAAAAGGTGGCCCATTCTTCGTCCTGTGTTTCGGAATGCTAAGTGCGGTTGCTGGCCCGATATTGCTTTTGAGGGCTGTGTAGGTGAGGACAAGAATACCGCTCTAAATTTCAGTCAAACATTTATGAAACTCTAGCATAGTATTTTGAAAAGGTTGTTAGAAACCGGAGGTGGTAATACTGTAACTGGGAGGTTATTGTTCATTACATTTTAGTTATGGTAATTTATGTATCGATAGTCGTGTCCCGAATGTATGTAGCTGGAATAAACCATAAAATTACATAATCAGACTGAAAGGATTATGGGTGAAAGTTTTATCTTATTTTTTTTTTTAAACTATATTTAGCCCCTTCTCCTGCCAGACGATTTTATTCACCTGAGGGAGAGATTTCAGGTTATGGAGAGGTTAACGGTGACTGCTCAAATCCCTCCACTAAAGAAGGCCTCACTAGAGCAAGGCAAAATCGAGTCTTAGGTAGCAAAAATTAAATGAAAAAAGTCGCCGTACTCAGACTCTTAATGGATACAATTTTCTAACCTTTTCAGGGTGAGAAATCCTCCCCCCTCAGCTGGATAAAATCGCCTGGTGGTGGCAAGAAGGAAGCACAAAAAACTGGAGGCAAAATGTGAAAATGTGTGAGGGTCTGATGTTCCGGGCGGCCATAAAAGAGAGATCACACAGGCCTAGGGTGGGGGGTGGGGAGAGGGGTGAGGAGGGGTTGGGGGTGGGGAAGAGAAGAGGAGGGGAGAGGGAAGGAGGGAGAGAGAGAGTAAGGAGGCTAAGAGTGGAGAGTTAGGTGTGAATGGCAAAGGGAAGGAGAGGAGAAGAAGGAGAAGAGGGCGTGCCGGAGGCGGTAGGAAGGAAGGAAGGAAGGAAGGGGGGACGATGGGGATGAGAAGGGTGAAGGGTCAGTGGAGAAGGCGAAGGGAAGGGAGAGAAAGAGAGGGAGGGAAGGAAGGGGGAGAGGGTATGGAGGGAGAATGTGAGGAGGTTTGGAGGAGCATGCGATAAAGGGAGACAACAGGGGGAGGATGGGTGGGATTAGGGGAGAGAATGAGGGGAAGGATGGAGGAGGTTAGGGAGGAGAAGGTTGGTGAGGGAAGGGTGGGGGAGCTGAGACAGATGACAGGAGAGGGGAGTGGCAGGAGGCTGAGAGAAGGGGGTAATGGGAGGATGTGGGGAGGGTATTGAGTGGACCAGGGTAGGGGGAGGGAAAGGGTACGGGGAGGGGAGGGGAGGGGAAGGGTAGGGGGTCAGAGGCGCGAGCAGGTGGGCACTCTGGGGAAATTGGGAGTGGATGTGTTTTTAGGGGTGAAAATTGGGGAGTTTGTGCTTTTTCCACTCTCTCTCTCTCTCTCTCTGCAGAAATTTGATCGTGTCTCTGGAGTTGTTCTGCCTTATTCAACCCTTTCACCACTATGACGTCCTTTTAACTGCATATAATAATCCGACAGCAGCAAAAATAAAGCAGAAAATCGTAGCTAAAGTGAAGGGATTAATTTCTTCACCACGATAACGCATTTTATATTTATCTTTCTACCTTCAGATGATTTCCTATAACTCTGGGAAAATCTCTAGCAATAAAGAGGTTAGTAAGTCTCCATTCATCCCTTCATTCCCACGACTTTAATTATTTCAACCTTGCCGCCTCCATACGATATCATTCATGTAAGGAAAGGCATCTCTTACAATAGGACTTAATGAAGGTTATATCCAATCCATCCAGTTAGAAAATCCGTCCTAAATTCATAAATAAAATAAATCAATAAAATGCGTCTTCGGGTTAAAGGGTTGAGTTCCTCCAATCCCGGTTTCCACGAAGCAAAATAAATTCCTCAGGAGCCAGAAATATTTCATAAAGATATCACCAAATAATTGAACAAGATATTAGTTTCTCTCTCTCTCTCTCTCTCTCTCTCTCTCTCTCTCTCTCTCTCCCCCATATATAAATAAATATGTAAATAAATAAATTCGTCAGGTGTCAGAAATATATAACAAAAATATTACCCCAAAACTGAACAAGATATTAGTTTCTCTGTCTGTCTGTCTGCCTGTCTGTCTCTGTCTGTCTGTCTGTCTGTCTGTTTGTCTGTCTGTCTGTCTGTCTGCCTCTGTCTCTGTCCCTGACCCTGTCCCTGTCTCTGTCTCTGTCTTTGTCTCTGTCTCTGTCTCTGTCTCTCTCTCTCTCCCTGCAGTCGGAAAGGGTTTTTACTGAGCTAAAACATAATTTTCCAGCGGTACATGGAATGGAATAAAAAGGTAATCGAGGTGAAGGGATTATGAAGATTTTATTTTTTTAGAAGCTGTATTCTATCAACCCCTTCAGGTCAGTGACGTCAATTCTATTTCATACTTGCTATCTCGAAAGAGTTTTATTCAGTTCACAGATCGATAGATAAATTGATAGAGATAGCCAGCCAGCCAGATAGATAGACAGATAAACAGCTTTATATATATATATATATATATATATATATATATATATATATATATATATATATATATATATATATATCAACAACTGAGGTGCCCGTGGGGAATCTTATACTATATATCCAGCCAAGGATTTTCAGTGTTAGCTGCCAACTCACAGAGGTAACACTCTCACTTTTATTTCTCGAGTCTGTTATTTAAAAAAATACATTTTTTATAGTAATCAGTCATTGTCACATGCTTTTTTGGTTACTTTTTTGTATTTCTTATGGATATTTTAAAATGTTTTTTAAAACTTTATGTAATTTGCAATATGTGTTTTAAATGCTTCTAGGTCTGAAGATGGGATAAGCATCCCGAAACTAGTCACCTGAAATAAATATGAAGTGGAAAATCATCTTGCTTCTCCTTGGCTGGATATATAGTATATATATATATATATATATATATATATATATATACAGAGAGAGTGAAGCCTCAGTGGTACAGTGGTAAAGTGTGCGTTTTCGTACACTGAAGAACGAGAGTCCGCGCCCCGCCAGGGTATTAAACTTTGGACGCGTTCTTCTGGCCACGTACTGCATTGGCGAACATCAGGGGTGCTGTGGTTGAACCAGTGTCGCATACTATATAGTATGCTTGCACCCAGTCGGCTTGCGCGGGCCGATTACTCTTGATTCACAGACTACACACACATCCAAAGCCACTACAACACTACAATTACACTTACAAGCACTTCTCACCCTACATACAATCTCTACTAGACAGCCTAAGCCACTTGGTAGAGATACATTGGCTGTATCGTCCCCATTTCGGTCGGGATAGGCCGGTCCGGCAGTGGACACTCAAACGGTTGATGAGATGAGATGAGAGATACAGAGAGAGAGAGAGAGAGAGAGAGAGAGAGAGAGAGAGAGAGAGAGAGAGAAACCTCCCGAAATGGACCCGTTAGATTCCAGCCTTCATTAAACCTCTCTAATTAGCAGCGTCCCTCCCTAAATGGAAAAAAATCGTCTGGTAACAGCAAAAAAAAAAAAAAAAAAAAAAAAAAAAAGACAGACCTACGCAGGCTGGAAGGGTTAAGGGAAAAAGGGAGAGGCCATTTTATTCTGGGGGAGAAAACTGGGGGCAGAGTTACGAGATTTTTCCCTGGCCCTATCATTTTTTCACCAATTTTTTCTTGTTTTTAATATATTTTTTCTGTATTTTGGGGGACCCGGTGGAATTTGCATTTTTTTTTTTTTTTTTTTGGGGGGGGGTGGATGGGTAGTGTGGAGTGGCAATTTTTTTCTATTACTGTGTTTTTATATTTTTTTAATTCCATGATTTTATTTTGTTTGTTGTAAATTTGGGGGATAGTTCGCTGATGTCCTTATTATTTGCTGACTTACTTATTTATCTATTATTTATTTTGCCATGGTTGTGGACTCACCAGTAATCACGTACAAGTTACTGGTATTTCAATAACCATATTATTTTGTTAATTTCCTTACCCGTACACTTCACACAGCTTTACCTCACTTTAACACACACACACACACACACACACACACACACACACACACACACACACACACACACACACACACACACACACACACTGACGCAAAAAATAAATACAGATGGAGTTCCACAAGGTCTAATGTTGGGTCTTCTAATCTATCCCTAATTTGCATAAGTAATGTTGATGAAGGTTTGTGTTTTAAAATATTCAGATTTAGTGCTGGTACACAATTGGTAGCAAGAAGATAAATCCCTCAAAAGCCAGCTAATTCAGACAGATCCTGCTAAATGGTTAATTAGTCTCGAACATGTGTAATGGATTTTAAGACTGGAGAACGCAAAATACTAAACACTGGTAGTAAAAATTGATAAATAAGTATGTACATAAATAAAAATGACTAACTATAAACAATAACCAACTCGGGAATGTAAATCAAGAAGAAAGTTTTAGGAAGTAGCAAATGACCTGGAACTAAGACTGCGTTGGATAAAGGCTGTTTAGAAAGTCAACAGATTGATTGGATCAACAGGTTAACCATTCAATTACACAATTTCCAAGTACAATTGCTCTTACAGTATTGTGCTATGATATCTAATATACTATAGAAGTAGCCGTGTGTGTGTGTGTGTGTGTGTGTGTGTGTGTGTGTGTGTGTGTGTGTTTTGGGCAGCCGAAACTACAAATTAAAATTGCACCAAAATTGGCACAAAAATCGCAAAAAAAATCGCTGATGTGAAAAAACTTGGTCCCATCACGATTGAAAAACTTTTACTATATTTAATGAGCCGTGTGTCTGTGTGTGTACTTCGGACTTGCATTCGGACAACTTGGGTTCCATTCCCGAAGCTGCAAATAACACGATCAATTGGTTAGCTGCAAAGAATCCAAGTGACAACGTTACACTAGAAGAGCACATAAACGCGAGAGCCCTCCGCAGGAGCAAGTGAGAGGGGCCTGAAGGGCCCACGAGCACTTGTAGTTACTCTATTGCACACACACACACACACACACACACACACACACACACACACACACACACACACACACACACACACACACACACACACACACACACACACACACACACACTATTACCAATAAATTATATATATCTGGAAAGAGTACATCAATGTGTGACACAAATGAGCACATATTGGGAATCAAAGCATACAACAAACCTTTGAAAAAATGAATCTGTGAAAGAGAAATATAATTCACTATGCGTACTTGTCAAAGGTCATGACAGGACGTTAATTATATACCGGTACTGCTTTACGGACGATCAATCAAAATATACTCGAATCAATGACTTGGAAAATTAGTGGAAAAAGTTTTCAGACAATTAAAGCCGCATGTTCTTCAGCAAAATTTAAAACATATCAGACAAATGGCCTCGCAGTGTGGTGGGCTGTGATGCATTACTAATATTTATATGTTACTTGAATAAATTGTTGGCCTCTAATCCCAAGTTAAGCACGTTCATATCTAGATGACACATTACCGACTGATTTTATATTATCACAAATCCAGCTCATGGCGGCCACGAACACAAGTACCATTATTATGCGTTTAATGTTATACCGGTATTGACATTATTTTCCCTTGCAGGTGAAGACAGTCGAGAATTAACATTCACCAATTCCTATGATATTTTCGTGACGGTTTATTTATATAGGTAATTGGTCATTCTCACTTTTCCATGTCGGCATTCGGTGGACGGACTGATCCTTTGTTATCCTAATTTTAAGTGCACAGAATCGAAACACATATAGCCTATCCTAAACAAAGAACTTCGAAAGGACCGAGAAAATGTATTGATCCTTTCCTTCATACTTCTTACAGTTATACCTCACACTGCCACATCGATTATCTCAAACTGCACAGAAGCTTTATTATCATTTAAGTTTTATTTTTAAGTATTTGGAAGTTTATGGTTATCATCAGCATTTTACTTATTGATCATTATGTAACTTAAATTCATTACCAGTTCTTAATTCACTTTATCCTTACCTTACTTCCTTCCTGTCTCCTTTATTTCATTCCTACTTTCTTTTCTTGTCTCTCATTCCCTACTTTCCTTTAAAACTCCCCCTACATATCATTTATCCTTCTGTTGCTTCTCTCCCTGTTTCTTTTCTTCAGTCAGTCAGTCAATCAGTCATTCCTTCGTTCGTTCCATCATCCATTCATTCATTTAAACACTCTCCTCACTTCTATACCTTCCTCCTCTCATTCCTTCCGTCTTTCCTTCCTTTCTTCCTTCCTTACTCTTTCCTTCAAACATTTCTCCTTTTCTTTCAGTCCCGTTTTCTTTCTCTCTCTCTCTCTCTCGCCCCTCCTTCCTTCTTTCCCTCTTTCCTTCCTTCCTGCCCAACAAACCTATTCTGATTCAGTGCAATCCTTCCCTCCCTCCGCCTTCCTTCATATACTCCTAAACTTCATTTTTCCATTTCACTCTCAATCTGGTTCTCCTTCACCTCCTTCTCTTCCTCCTCCGTCTCCTCCTTCTATTCTCCTTCTCCATTTTATTCCTGCAATATCACTTAGTTATTTTTATGTCGTCCGTAAAGCGACGAAAAATTGAATGTTAATAAAATATGTTTATGTGAAAAATGAAACATGCTTGGAAAATGACATGAGAGAGAAGATGGAAAGTTGAAAGGAAAGAAAAGGCAAAAAATGGAAGGAGGAGTGATGAGGGGAGACTGATGATAAACAGGTTACTGAGATGGAGTGATGAAAGGACAAGAGAAAAAAAAGATAATGGAGATGTGAATGAGGGAAAAGAAAAGGAATGAAAGAAGAAACAAATAGGGAAGAAATGTAAGTGGTAAAGAAGAAACAGAATAGGAAGAAAGACTATAAAAAAGTATCATAAAAGAAATATATGAAATGAAAACTTAGCTAGAGTGAGAGACCAAAGAAACCGAAAGGAAACCAGGAAGAGAGAAGAAATAAAGGAGAGGATGAGAAAAGAAAAATGGATAACATACAGGGAACAAACAGAAGAAGGCTGGAGAGAGAGAGAGAGAGAGAGAGAGAGAGAGAGAGAGAGAGAGAGAGAGAGAGAGAGAGAGAGAGAGAGAGAGAGAGAGAGAGAGAGAGAGAAGAAGAAGAAGAAGAAGAAGAAGAAGGGAAAAGAGGAGGAAACACAGCATGAATAAAAAAAGGAGCAGAAAAGAGAGGGAGAAGGAGGTAAAAGACAGAACATTGAGAATAAGGAAATGCCAGGAGAGAGAGAGAGAGAGAGAGAGAGAGAGAGAGAGAGAGAGAGAGAGAGAGAGAGAGAGAGAGAGAGAGAGAGAGAGAGAGAGAGAGAGAGAGAGAGAGAGAGAGATTTATGCCTGCCAACTGAACGAAGATTATTGAGACACAATTTTTCCAACATTCCAATCTTTCCCCAGATGACGACCCTCAACAGATCCCTAATTGAATGGCTGGGTAAACAGGAGACAAGGAATTGAACAGACTTTATCCACTAGCTTGATCGGTACCAGAATAAAAATCAAGGTCTTTCTACTGATGGTTGAAGAAGAAGAATGTAAGAGAGAGAGAGAGAGAGAGAGAGAGAGAGAGAGAGAGAGAGAGAGAGAGAGAGTGAGAGAGAGAGAGAGAGAGAGAGAGAGAACGACTGGAGAAGCAGGTTGAAAAAAAAAAAACATGAATAGGTAAAACAAGACCCCAGAGTTGATAATGACCAAAAGAAAAGAATATATTAGAATAGACAAAATATATACAATATCTTTAATAACCTCAAACAAATCCCAATGAAACATAACAATAAATGTGAACCAAGACAGAGGGATTTATGAATAATCTGTATATATATGTTAATTATCACTGCTGTCGTAAAATTATTCTATCATTTCCGGGATGGTTTATTTATTTCATGCTTTTTATCGACAAACTAATTTATTCTGTTTAGGAGAGACTTGAACTTCGAGGTGTTTCATATAGAGTTCCTTATCCTCTTCAGTGTGTGTGTGTGTGTGTGTGTGTGTGTGTGTGTGTGTGTGTGTGTGTGTGTGTGTGTGTGTGTGTGTGTGTGTGTGTGTGTGTGTGTGTGTGTGTGTGTGTGTGTGTGTGTGTGTGTGTGTGTGTGTGTGTGTGTGTTGTGTGTGACTTTTATGCATGCACTAGATTGCTTCACCCTTTCAGCACACAGGTCAAACTTTATACTAGGCAAGATTTCCTGTTCTCTGTCTCTAGTATTAACTGTGTAACTGGTTTAGAGTGACACGTGAATACAGAGGTGGAAGAAAAAATAGCCTCCTTGAAAATTTGCTTCGTACAGTGCGAAACATTAGAGAAATACAGCATTTAAGCTTCCTCTCTCTCTCTCTCTCTCTCTCTCACACACACACACACACACACACACACACACACACACACACACACACACACACACACACACACACACATTGTTATTCACCCAGTGTGGCGGGGCGCAGCACAAAACACAACTTTACATAACAGTATGTGTATTTACTCTTACAATGTACCACAAAGAGCAAATCAGGAAACAACACGAACCAGGCAGTGTAGGCTACCCATGCTTTCTCTCTCACTGTGCTGTGCTGCTGTTCTCTGTGTTCACGGTAAATGAATCCTGGTTTTGGCATCACTGGCCGTCAATGCTGTGTGAATCAGTGCGTATTACTAGAAACAATTGGATTACTATGCTTGATAAATAATACAAATAATGCGTGAAACCACATTTTTGGGGGGAGTGGGATGGAAACTGATGGGCAGCCACATTCGACCTGGTGGCCACACTCTGGACACCCCTGGATTCAACAGCCTATTTCTTGGGGGTCAGGAGCTCTCTTCAGTGTCACACACCTTTGCACTGATATTTCTTTGGTGCTAATATCCAACGTTCACATTAGCTTTTTCACCACAAGCCACATTCTCTATTTTAATCTTGACATCTGTAGGAGATTGGATTCATGTCTAGAGAGGCTTTTCAAACGATGGCTGTTATGTACGGCCTTCATTAACTTTTTCTTTACTACTAAGCTAGGTGAAACTGTCTGGAGGTAGGAAGAATGAAATGCAAAGTATGTTACTGGACAGAAGGGATAGACATATTAGGACTGTATGCTACAAAGCTGGTGTTATGGCCTTAGTGTGTTTTATGAGTAGTCAATGGGTTCTGTGGAGGTTCAGTCAAGCTTTTACTTTCTGTTTTAATGAAAATCGAATCGTCAGGCGGTTCCTTGCCACAGTCTTGGCTCTAACTTGGGTTACTTAGGACAACACACCACTTTTCTAACTACATGACTTCCAGTTCCTTCGAAAGTAATCTACCGGTAACAAAGAAAGGGCCATCGTATTGATAGGGATTATTATTTGGGTTCCTTTTCTTGGAAGATTTCATGGCTTCTTTGTCAGTCTGACTCTGGCCCCATGCCACGTCTCGTAAGGGGCGGCGTCAACGAAGAGTGACCAGGTAATTTCCTCTTGTTCCTACTCAGTAACGATTCCTTTCATCCCAAGACCCTCCCTCACACCTTGTCACCTTGTCTCCACCTCGTTCTTGGTCTCCGTCTTCTGCTTATTCCAATCACCCAAATTTTTATGCACGATTTAGATTAGATCAATGAACCAGTACGTGTTTATATGTACTGGGTGGGCCACAAAAAGAGCTTCATTAGAAACTCACCTGGCAGAATCTTATGTGTTGTGGGGACGGCTCAGTCTGCTGGTGTGGGCATGGGTATGGCAGTGAGAGTAGAAAACAGATATATGATGCAGGGTAGACTTTCATAACTCTTACCAAGCCGTCCCTACAACACACGAGCAATCACCCGGCCGAGTGGATGAGGAGAGTTCTATATGGATCACCCTGTATGCTATCTTTATTGTCTCTCTATTGCCCAAAGCCGCATCCTGTGAAGGGTGGCCTCGTAAAAAGGAGCTCCATGCGTTTCTGTCCCTATTCAGTAACGAACCCCTATTCCCTCAATACGCCGCCACTCTCCCTTACATTCTCCTGCACATTATCTCTTTATCTCATTTTCGGAATCCCTCTCGTTTTCCTCTGTCGCCTTTTTATTTCGTCACTGTGTATCCTTCATTATTTCTCTGCTTACCTTGTTCATAATCTCTCCCCCCCCTCTGTCTGTCTGTCTGTCTGTCTGTCTGTCTGTCTGTCTTCTTTAGTCTCCCTTCTCTTCCTCTCCCTTCCTTCCCTTCTTTTTTCTTCCTTCCTTCCGCTTCCTTCCCTTCCTTCCTTCTTCTCCCTTCCCTTCCTTTTCCTTCCTTCCCTTCTTTTCTCTTCCTTCCTTTCGCTCCCTACCTACCTTCCTCTCCCTTCACCTCTTCTTTTATTTCCTCTCCCTTCCCTTCCTCTCCCCTCCTTCCATCCCCCTCTTTCCATATCTCCTCTCAGTCTTTTCACATCAATCTTTTCACCCTCTCATCTTTCTCCTTCACTTCCGTCCTTCTCTCCTTCCCTACGTCTCCTCCTTCCCTTTTTACCTCGTTTCCGTTTCCTCTCCCCCTTCCTACGCCTTCTCTACCTTCCTCCATCACTCTTTCTCCTCGTTCTGTCCATCTCACTCCGTCTTCCATTCAACAGTCGTCACTGTGTTATTTTTCCTTTCCACTTTCCAACTCCCTCTCTTCTTCCTTCCTTCCTTCCTTCCTTCTTTCTTTTCTTTCCATTCATTTTTATCCCTTCATTCATTCAGTCATACTTTCTCATTCACTCATTCATTCTTTCTTTTTTATATTTCATCATCCACTTCTTATTTTTTTGATTGATTCACTTTCTTTCTTTTTCTTTTTCTTAATGTCTCTTCTTTCTTTCCTTTTCTTTTTTTTTGCCCTTCAGCTAGATCCATCTAAGCCTTCATTTACGGTGTTCAATAAAACATACGTACAATCACAGTCAAACATAGACATACAAAGAGACAGACAGACAGACAGAAAACACACACACACACACACACACACACACACACACACACACACACACACACACACACACACACAAAAGCAAGAGGTCATCATCTCTCTCTCTCTATGTGGTGAAAGCGTTAATTTTCCATCTTGTTCCCAGTGCACTTCTCTTCCTCTTTTTTTTTTTTTCTCCAATGGTCTTACTCTCATATCCCCTCTTTATTCACTTTTTGCTTTATTCTTCACCTTTGCTCCCAGTCTACCTCCTCTTACCCAATTCCCTCACTATACTCTGTCCACTTCAACTTGCCTAAAAATGCCTTCTCTCTATCCCCGGTGCTGACATGTAACAATAGATTAACACTAGAATATGATGCTAGTCACGAAGAGGTGCTAAGGGAAACTTATAGAGCCATAGCATTATTTTTTCCCCTCACTTAGGTACGTCAAATAAAACCATAAAGGGACGAATATCTGGACCAAATTGGACTAAAAGGACTATAATCTCTGTTTCTTCCCTGTCCCTCTTAACCAAGCAGCATAATTAGGAACCTAGATGTGAATCTGATGGTTGCTTGTCGTGGTGTAGGGGAAGATGGTGACTTGGAAATTATTACTCGTTTGCCTTAATAATTCTCGTACAGTTGATAGGCACTGATTTAAGTCTTCTTCTTGTACGTCTTGTCAGTCTCTCAGTAACCTTATTTATCTATTTCTTTCCAAGTCCATCTCTTCTCTTCCTATCACCTTAGTGCTGGAGAGGGACGCCTTCACGTGGTGGCACCGATATCGCCGGGTGGCAAGGTGCCCTGTTATAGAAACGTCACTCAGCTCCCTCTCTATCCCCCGAAAGGAAGATGGTGGGGTGTAGGGAAGGGGCAACTTAAGACTGTAGTCCACTGGGTGCACGTCCAGATGAATTTACTTCCACTACTGCTACTACTACTGCTACTACTACTACTACTACTACTGCTACTACTACCCCTAATCACCTTACTCTCACATCCACCTCCAGTCAACCTTATATTCGCCACTAACCGCGTATGTCAAAACCACCTCGATTTACAGTGTCTGAAAAGTCTGCGGATTAGAAGACTGAAGATTTGGTAGAGTTAGATCTTTTCACGTGAGGTGTGACTTTGTGAGGCTTGCTTTCCTGAGGTGTAGTTGTGTGAGGTGTGGTAGCGTACATTGTGGTAGTCTGAAGTATGTCTGAAGTGTGGTAGTGAATTGTGTGGTTGTGTGAGGTGGGTTAGTTTGAAGTTTGGCTCCCAGGTATTGCAGTGAAAGGTGTGGTAGAGTGTGGTGTGGCAGTTTGAAATGTGGTATTGTGTGTTGTGGAAGTGAAAGGTGTGTGTGTGTGTGTGTGTGTGTGTGTGTGTGTGTGTGTGTGTGTGTGTGTGTGTGTGTGTGTGTGTGTGTGTGTGTGTGTGTGTGTGTGTGTGTGTGTGTGTGTGTGTGTGTGTGTGTGTGTGTGTGTGTGTGTGTGTGTGTGTGTGTGTGTGTGTGTGTGTGTGTGTGTGTGTGTGAAAATGCTCCAATGTGAGGTGTAGCAGTGTGAGGTGGAGTAATGCAAGGCGTCACAGTATGAAGTGTGTGTGTGAAGTTTGCAGTGTGAGGTGTGGCGGTATGAGGTGTGGTAGTATGAGATGTGGTAGCGTGGAGTGTGGCAGCGTTAAGTCCAAGTCTGTCACGATGAAATGTGGCAGTATGAGGTGTATGAAGTGTGGCATTGTTAGGTGTGGCAATATGAGGTGTGCCAGTGTTAAGTGTGGTAATGTGAGATGTGGCAGTGTATGGCTAGGCAGTGTTAGGTGTCGCTGAGAGGTGTGGCGGTGTGAGTTAAGGTAATTTGAGGAGTGGCAATATGAAATGTGACAGTGTGAAGTGTAGCGTTCTTAAAGTCTGAAAGTATGAAACATGAAAGTGTGTGTGTGTGTGTGTGTGTGTGTGTGTGTGTGTGTGTGTGTGTGTGTGTGTGTGTGTGTGTGTGTGTGTGTGTGTGTGTGTGTGTGTGTGTGTGTGTAATGTCAGTGTGATATTAGTCATTCGCACCATGTGCATGGTATTCTGCTGTCTGGAAAAAAAAAAAAATAGTAGGTTGAACTCTCCATTCCAATACACTATATTTTTTCCCTTCATACTTCCCACACCACTAACTCTATTTTACAACTTTTATTCCCTCACCGAAACATGGTATTCTGGCTTTTTTTTTTTTTTTAAATATTTTTTCTTTTTTTGTGGTTTGTTTATGTTGCAGCAATTAGTAAAATGAAACTCAAAACCACGCATTCATAGACTACATTAAAGTCGGTAAAAGTGTGTGTGTGTGTGTGTGTGTGTGTGTTTTATATATATATATATATATATATATATATATATATATATATATATATAGATAGATAGATAGATATATAGATATAGATAGATAGATAGATAGATAGATAGATAGATAGACAGATAGTATGTTAAGTGGATCGACGGTGGCTTATTGGATACTGAGTTTGCCTCCCGTTCTGTGGTGCTCAGAGTCTGGATTCGAATAATAGTAAGCCCGAGCGAGCATTTAAATCATGTTAGAGTTAGCAATGCGTCCTGTCATATGCAAGATTATTTTAACACCCTGGCATTTTATATCAAGGGTATCATAAAGATTCCTGCACGTAGAACTATAATAATCGCAGCACTTTGACTTCTAGTCATCATTTTTGTGTGTGTCCTGCTGTGAGCATAGACATGGCGGTCCTTTCCCAGAGGCTAAGCAGCCCTACTACGTTCTACATACCTTCACGTTGCCACTTCGGCGCTAATAGCCACCGTCCATGCTAGGGTTGTTTCATGAAAGACTAGTGCAATGGTAAAAGCAGGGATATTCAATTTTTTGTTTTTGTTTTTTCTTCTCTCTGAAAACGAAGTTGGACGGAGGTTATGTATTCACCTATGTCTGTTTGCTTTTCTGTCTGTTTGTGTACAAGATGGCCCCAAAAGTTGTTATCGGATATCAGCGAAATCTGGAGGATAGATGGGCATTGGGTGAAGGAAGCGCTGATTAGATTTTGAGATGAATTCGGATCCAGATGAAGTACAGAATCAAAAGCTTTATTGGTGTCGGTGAAGGCATACTCTCTCTGGAATTGTTTAACCAGGCAAAACGTGACAGTAGAATTATTTGTTGACTATGTGAGACCATAAGAGTATTCGTCTATTAGCAAAGAGGAATACAGCATTAAATCTTACTGACGTCGGCGGAGGTATGCGCTCTAGGAATGCTTGCTAATTTTTGTTTAATTATTGTGACGGACGGTGGCTCTTGTAGATATCAACAGAGTACGTGTCAAAGTAGTTTAGATATATAAATAATTCTCTGCCAAAATCTAAGATCTGACACAACGATTGGTAGACATATACGGCCACACAGACAGACATACTCCTACACATAAGAAGAAAAGATGTTAATACGAATGAGGGAGAAGGAGAAAAATGAGAAAGAGGAGAGTAATTAAGGGACGAGGAAGAACGAGAGAGAGAGAGAGAGAGAGAGAGAGAGAGAGAGAGAGAGAGAGAGAGAGAGAGAGAGAGAGAGAGAGAGAGAGAGAGAGAGAGAGAGAGAGAGAATATACTCGCCAACTGTAATTTATAGGAAAACTGAAGAGAAGGAATGAGAAAAAAACGAAGATGAAAGAAGCAGAAGCAGAAAGGATAATAAAAAGACTGGGACTACAAGAAGAAAGTAAATGGAAGTTAAAGGCTAAGGTAAAGGAAGAAGCAAAATAAAAGGGAGAAGAACGACTAGATGGATAGAAGGGTTAAGAGAATGAGGATGAGAAAGTAAGAAGCGGAGGACGAAAGAAGGAGGAGGTAAGGTGAGAAGAGGAGAGAGGAGGGAAGGAGGACAATATGACAGGGAAGGTAAAAGATGAAGCAGAAGAAGTGGGAAGAGGAAGAAAAGATTTGAGCATAATGGAAGAGATGAGGAATGAATTGAGGAGAAATGCCTAATTGAATGTCAAGAGAAAAATTAATGAGGAGAAATATTATGAAGAAAAATATGTGGTGAAGAGGAGGAGGAGGAGGAGGAAAAGGAGGAGGAGGAGGAGGAGGAGGAGGAGGAGGAGGAGGAGGAGGAGGAAGAGGAGGAGGAGGAGGAGGCTGTGAAAGAAAAGAAGGAGCAGGAGAACGGGAAAGTGAAGTGAAGAGGAAGGAGATAGTCAAGGATGAGAAACAGGAAGAGGAAGAGCAAAGTCAGAAAACCAGAGTGGGAGACCAATGGTGTGTGTGTGTGTGTGTGTGTGTGTGTGTGTGTGTGTGTGTGTGTGTGTGTGTGTGTGTGTGTGTGTGTGTGTGTGTGTGTGTGTGTGTGTGTGTGTGTTTGTATCTATCTATCTATCTATCTATATACCAGTAGATGATTATATAATGGTATATATGTGTATGTACGTATTGTAGGTATGCATGTATACATGCATATATATAATTATATATTACATACACTTTATCTACCTATCTATGTAACTATTTATCTGTCTACCTGTCGATGAATCTGAATACCTCAGAAAAGTGAGAGAGAATGAGAGGGAGGGAGTATGTGAAAAATCGTGAGAAAGATAAACAGAGAGAGAATGAGCGATAAACAGGGGAATGCGAGAAAAAAACAACGAATGAGGGACGATAATGAAGATGAAATATATTTTGTGCGCACCAGAAAATTAGAGGGAATATAAGAGGGAGTGTGAAGGTGATTGTATGAGTAGAATGAAAGAGAGAGAATGAGAGAGGGAAAATGAGTGAGGGATAATGAAACTGTGGTTGTGAGAGAGAGAGAGATTGTGAAGATGAGAGACGATGATACTGTGATGGTGAGATAATGAGATAGTGAAAATGAGATTACTGATGATGGAAATGATGAGATGTTGTGAAAGTGACAGAGACAGAACTGTGAAGCTAACCAATGATAGATCATGAAAGTGAGAGAGAATGAGACGAAGAAAGAGGCAATGAAATAAAGAGAAAGTGAGAGAGAATGAGATTGTAAGAGAGAAAATGAGATTGTGAAAGTGAGAGACTAAAAGAGATGGTGTGTGCTAAAGAAAGAAAATTAAATAATGGCGAAGTTAAGGCAGAATGAGATGGACTGTGTGTGTGTGTGTGTGTGTGTGTGTGTGAGAGAGAGAGAGAGAGAGAGAGAGAGAGAGAGAGAGAGAATGTGTGCGAATGGGAGTGTGAGAGAGGTAAAGCGACTAACCAGGATACTCAGTGTGTGAGAGGATGCAAATGAAGGTGTAAGAGTGGGTGTTAGAGGCTGCGGATGAGAGCGAGTGAGAGAAAATGAGAGTGAGAGTCGGCGATAAGATGCCGAGGAGTATATATGCACGCAAACAGACTGGTAAACACACACACACACACACACACACACACACACACACACACACACACACACACACAGACTAACATACATATATATCCCGTACACTTACACAGGCTTGTACTGGGTGTATATATATTTATCTACCGATTTATTTATCTATCTATAAAGTGAGTGAGAAAGAGAGCGACTGAAATGCAGCATAGCCAAAGAAAGTGGAGTGTGAGGGAGATAATATGAACCAAAAGGAAGACTGTAAGAGTGAGTTTAGAGGAAAAAGTAAGAGAGCGAATGTGAAAGAGAGAAAATGCGAGATACACAGACTAAACTAATATTATTGGAAAGTAAAAAAAAAAATAAAGGGAGGTAATGAGAGCAAGAGGTCGGAGCGAGAGAAGCGTGAAAGCGAGGAAGTGGGAAAATGAGAGAAAATGTGAGAAAGCACGGGGGAGAGAATCTAAAGCAAGTGTGAATTGGATTACGAGAGTTTGAGCGAGTGAGTGCAAGCCAGCGAGAGAGAGAGAGAGAGAGAGAGAGAGAGAGAGAGAGAGAGAGAGAGAGAGAGAGAGAGAGAGAGAGAGAGAGAGAGAGAGAGAGAGAGAGAGAGAGAGAGAGAGAGAGAGAGAAGAAGAAGAAGAAGAAGAAGAAGAAAATGGCCCAAAAGAGAGACAAAGACAACTGGAAGACAATGAAAACAGAGATTAAAGACAGAGACAAAGAGACAGAGAAACCGCCGAACTGGAAGAGACGATCCGCGCAAAAACAGACGTGTAAATTTGCTCTCTCTCTCTCTCTCTCTCTCTCTCTCTCTCTCTCTCTCTCAGGTGTTATTTCTTAGTCTTTTATGTTGCAACTGTACATGATATTTCTTGTTTCCTTCTTTTCTTCTGTTTCGTCATCATCATCATCATCTACTTGTTATTCTTTTTATGTTTCTGTTCTCTTTCTTCTTCCTCTTTTCTCTCTGTCTGTCTCTGTCTGTCTGTCTGTCTGTCTTTCTCTCACATTACGTGTGTGGGGAGGGGGTAGTAAAGAGGATAAAGCTCTTCTCCCTTTCCAGTTATCTTTCGCAATATGTCTGATTCTCTGTCTGTCTGTCTGTTTGTCTGTCTCTCCCTCTATACTGTGTGTGTATATATATATATATATATATATATATATATATATATATATATATATATATATATATAGCCTCTCTGTCTTTATTTCAACATTTATTCTTTCATGGTTATAGACGATTTTTTTTTTTTTCAGAATAGGAGAGCACCCGAATTGTGCCGAATTGTGAAAAAAGTACTGCAGAAGGCTTGATCTAACACCATTTGTGTGAAATATCCCCTTCTGGCTGAACAAAATCGTCTAGGTCAGGAAAAATCAATATAAGAATGGTGTCACGGCGTATCTGTTAGCTTTTCTCTTAGTTTTCTATTATTTATCGTTTTCCTTTACTCTCTTCATTTTCTTTTATGCTTCCTATCCCTGTTCTTCTTTATCTCTGTTTGACTTTTCTGCTTGTTTTTTTATGTTTCCCCTCTATATTTCTTTTTGCATTTATTAATAATCTCTTCATATCTATTTCTTCTTTATTTTCTACCTCTCAGCTATTCATTTCTCTCCCTCTTTCATCTTCTCATCTTTCCCTTATCTTTCTTGACATCTCTCTCCTTCCAGCCTCTCCAGGTATCCTTTCATCTCCCTGTCCATCCCTCTTCATTTCTCCTCCATCCCTTTATTCCTCCCTCTTCCATCCCTCTTTGATCTCTAGCGTCCGTCGCTCCTTTGATTCACTTTCCATCTCTCTTCTCCATCTCTCATTACGTCTCTCTTTTTTCTTTATTTTCTAACTTTTGTCCCCTTAATCTTTCTTCCTCTCTCTCTCTCTCTCTCTCTCTCTCTCCTTTTCTGATTAATTTTTCTCACTTCGTATCCCTTCTTATTAGCGTTCATCATGACTCCTCATTCATTTTCTTTCTTAATTGCTTGTATCATTATCTTTCTTGTTCATTTTCTTTTTTTTTATTTTTCTTTTCTTTAATCAATTGTACTAGTTTAATGACTGTTTTTATGATCTACTTATTTATGTCTCTTACCTCCCCCCCCTCTCTCTCTCTCTCTTTCACACACACACACACACACACACACACACACACACACACACACACACACACACACACACACACACACACAGATGGACGGACAGACAAACAATTATTTACTTGCTCAATCTCTCCCCAGATCTCTCTCTCTCTCTCTCTCTCTCTCTCTCACACACACACACACACACACACACACACACACACACACACACACACACACACACACACACACACATATATTCACTGCTTCTCTCTATTCAGCTCGTCTTTCTGTCTGTTTTTCAATCACTTCGCAATTCTTCCAGTCTATCAGGTATCAATTATTTACCGTCACCATTTCCATATCAGTCTATCTATCTATCAATCTATCTATCTATCTGTCTATCTATCTAGCTATCTATCTATCTACCCTTTTGCCAGTCCCTCCCTCCACCTCGTTTACGATCCTGCGCTCCTCATACCCTCATCATTATTGCGTTTTTTTCTCTCTCTTTCCGTTCTGTCTCTCCATTCTATCTATATTCACGTATCATTCAATCAATCAATCTATCTATCTATCTATCTATCCGTCTATCTATCAACCTATCTATCCATCTAACCAGCCAGCCATCAATTTACCTATATGTCTATCTACCTACCAATCTATCAATCTATCTATCTATCTATCGTTCCCGGTCCTCCTCTCCTCCTACCCCCATCACTTTCCCATTTATACTCTCGCAGTCGAAAACACAGGCATAAAAATCAGGTTAATGTCATTCTTTTTTGAAACCCCATGAAGAAATTGCGAAAAAAGAAGTTTGTGATTATCGTTCAGGTTTTTTTTTATATGCTGGTAGTCTTGATATTTGTTTATTTGTATGTTTGTTTGTTTTGATGTTTGTTGTTTGTCTTTTTGTTTGTTTTCGTGTGATTTTTTGCTTTTATTTTTCTTCTTGTTTTTGCTGGTAATTTATGTTGTCTGTGTGTTTATTTGCTGTTTATGTAATTTCCTTGTTCGGTGTTTGTTTTTCTTTGATGATGTTTATTTGTGTTTGCTTCTTACTGATTTGTTTGTTGTTGCTTCTGCTGATTTTTTATTGTTTTTGTACTTTAAATTCGTTTGTTGCTTGGTAATCATTGTTGTTTGAAGTCTCTCTCCCTCTCTCTCTCTCTGTCTTTCTGTGTGTGTGTGTGTGTGTGTGTGTGTGTGTGTGTGTGTGTGTGTGTGTGTCTATCTATCTATCTCTTCCTGTTTGTTTGTATACAGTTACTTGTTTTTCTTGGTTTGGTGATGCGTGTTGTTGTTTATGGCTGCTGTTGTTAATATTGTTTGTTCTTTTTGTTTTATTGTTTATTTTCTTGCTTATTTGTTTGTCTGACTTGTTATTCACTTGTTGACCAGTGTTGTTTGTTTGTTTGTTTGTTTGTTGTCAGTGTTCTTAACATTTGCTTTCCTGTAATTTGTTTTTATTTTTTTTCTGTTTTTGCTCCACTTTTTTTTTCTCTAACCTGGCCTAAATCTGCCATCTCTCCATCTTCAATGCTAGTCACGAAGAAGTGCTATGGAAAGGGTGTAGAGTCGTCATACTGTCTTTTTCGGCCAATGTGCACCGTAAAGTAAGAAGCAAAAGGAAAACAAAATCTAGGCCAACTTAAGGTGAACGCCGTATAGCAGTCGAGGCAAGAGTATTATTATTATTTTTTTTTACGGCTCTTTCTCGTATGTGTTGGCTTCATTTTTTTTGTTAATTGTGTTGCTTGTTTGTGTTGCTGAAGTGTTGCATATTGTCGGCGTGTAAGGTACTTGTGTTTTGTTGCTAGAGATCGAGTGGTAAGTTTTGTAATGTAAGAGTTTGAGACAGGAGTGCACGGAGAGACAGGCTGAATGACTGACTGACTGGTTGACTGACTGACTAAGGAATTTATAGAGTGAGTGAGTGGCTGACTAAGGAATTTACTTACTTACTGACTGACTGACTAACGAACTTTGTTACTGATGGCTGAGTGAGTAGGTAGATCTAGTGACTGACTGAATGACAAATTTATTAACTGACTGGCTGGAATGAACTGACGAACTGGCTGATTAGCTAAGTAGTATATAACTGACTGACTAACGTTTGCTGTCAGAGAGAGAGAGAGAGAGAGAGAGAGAGAGAGAGAATCATCCCCGTATATATCAATAGTCTAACATGCAAAAAGGGTAGATATTCTTAGCGTAATTATCTCCCACCCAACAGGCTCTTAAAGGGGGAGAAAAAGGGTGGGTGGGGATGGAAGGGGAAAGGTGGGGTGGAAGTGGGAGAGTGGGGTGGAGAAGCTGGTAAATGAGGGGTGCGATTTAGAGGTGGCAGGCATGGGTTAGCAAGGACGGTGAGGTTGGATAATGAGAGAGAGGTCTACGGGGGTTGGGAAAGAGAAAGGGTGGGGGGTTAGAGAGAAGGGGGTTCAGGAATAGAATATTGAAGGTGTTTTAGAAATGGTAGCTGGGGGGTTGGGTGGGACAGTGAGAGAGAAATATAGGAGCTTAGGAGAGAGGCTGATAGAGGCTGAGGAAGATGGAGTTGAGAGGGTTTAGAAGAGACATGAGTGGGGTTGAAGGGAACTGTTTGGGTAGAAAATATCTAAGGATTGGAAAGAAATAAAAATAAAGTTGGTACAGAGGGAGTGGAAATGAAGTACTGACCAAAGATTCCATTATTATCATTATCGAAAATAAAATCATCTTCAACATCACCGTCACTGTCAGTATCATCATCATCATCATTACTCTCTAACCATCATATCACCATCCCAAGGCTTTTGATCTTTGTCAGTACATAAATCAAAGGACTGCGAAATTTCAGGTCAGTATCCGTTTTCCCTCAGCCCTTGCCCCCCCTCCCACTCAAAGTGTCATTGGAGCTAAGAGGGTGTTTGCAATCCGAATGGGTGAAAACGGAGTCCTTATATTGTTGTACATTTTAAGGAGGGGGAAAAGGAAATCAGGAATCTACCCATCCTTCCCCTTAATAAGTGAAGTAGGTATGTGGGATTGTGGATCTGGGCCCCAATAATTGATAGGCAGATAGATAGATGGATAGAAAGACTGAGAGACAGACAAGTAGGTGGCACGTACTGAAGCAATTAATGAAGTCTAAGCCTGACATAGTTAGTTCAAAAAGGTCTTCCCTGAGCTGAAGAACAATGGAATAAAAATAAAGTCCTAGAACCAAACAGGCGAGGAAAAAAAAGAACAGCCAAAGAATTAGTCCATGAATACGTATCGCCCGCCATCACAAAGGAATTAGATCAGTAATCCTCTGGCAATCGGAGACATATCAACACAGCTTGGCCTCCCCCTCCCCCCAAAAAATCTGAGGATTCTGTCCGCCGCGTTTCACTGTCTCTGTGTTTCTGTCTAAAAAAAAAAGTAAATAAAAATAAAACTAGATAATTAATCCTCTGGTAATTGGAGGAATATCATGCAGCTTCGCCAATATCATCAATTAACAAGCCTATCCCGGGATACTGCCCATAAAGTTTGGATAGAATTTGCCCGCTTGATTTTGAGATATTTTGGGAACACACAGACACACACAGAGACGCAGGCGATTACATTATCACCTTGCTAGGCGACGATAAAAAGAAAAGAAAAAGGAAACAGGAAAGAAAATTACTGCCGGTATCAATAATATTTCACTTTCACTGGAGAACTGTTTATCTCAAAAAATCGGTTTACATTCCTCCATAATCAATAGAATGAAAGCAAAAATACGACGAAGCATACTGCCTTCTGATGACTCTCATGGTAGTGATAACTCTAGCATTTTACTAAACTAATGGGAGACACAATCAATGGCTAGGAGTGAATAATAGGAGCCTGAGAGTGTTAATTACACCTCACTCTTACAGGAGACTTATTTAACACAAAAAAATTACGAATCTTTATTTTAAATACTTGTCTAGGTCAGCGGAGTTTGAAATGTCAGAGCTTGTCTTTGTTTAGCGAATCATCTTCCTCAGGCAACAAAGGAAGCAAAGACACCAGCTGATCGGCTCACGCTGGACCAATGGGGGTGAAGCTCTGATGACGTCACGGCTCTGAGCAGTGTTTATGTGGAGTCTGTGAGGAATAGGTGGGTGGGTGGAAGGTGGACAGGTGGTTGGATGGACAGAAGATAGACCGTTGGATGATGCAAAGAATGGATGGATACAGAGATGGCTTGCTGGAAGGATGGGCAAATGAATGGAGGGATTGTAGGACAGGTAGATGGACAGATGGCTGGATGAATGGAAAGATGGATGGATAGACAGATGGAAGGATAATATATATATATATATATATATATATATATATATATATATATATATATATTGTTACGGAACAGAGAAAGATAACGTACACTTTCAGTGAGAATGCTAAAAATCACTACTGTCCCGTAAAGTTCCAGGTTCAAAACAAAAGAGTTAGGTAAAATTACAAGTTAAAGTTTAATGCTCAAACTAACAACAAAACATTCAGGACTCATAAGGATAATGTAATGGCAAATAAACAGGTTAAATATATGGTTAACTGCAATAGCCTCTATTAACACGAAATTAGCAAGAGTAAATTTATCTAAGTCAGCCCTGATAAAATGAGATACCAGATAATACTCAGTGAATGCCAGATAAATAATTACAGATACAAACTATTATCAAAAATGACTGACATAAAGAACCCTACATGAATTACAAAAACTTCACTAGGCCTACAAATTAAACTTATGCTATACAGTACAAGAAAAAATGCAATAACAGTAATACTCAAATTACACACAGCTGCTAGATGGTTGGAGATTTCTTGAGCACTCACAATAATAATATCTGTATAGGGGAGGACAGAGATGTGAACAAAGTGAGGAGCAGATCTAAGTGGCAATGATGCAGAGACTGAGCTCATTATATAGGGGCTGGCAGAGCTTGATACAACTTGTAAGAGGGACGCGCAAATGAAGCCATGGGGACAGAGAGCTGAAAATCCCGCAAAGTATAACAGAGAGAACGACTTACTCTACTATAACGGTAGAAGGGGGGAACTGAGGCAGAACACGCTCGTGATCAAACATGCAGCAACTGTGCGTTAAAATTACACAAAGGATGATGAAATCATAGGCTATGTAACACCTCCCCACAAAGAAAAAAGAAATTTACAAAGGAAATTTCTTATTACTCTAAAACAATCTGTACATGGCATTACAGAACATGCAAAAGTCCCTCCTAATTTCACAAAACATGAGATCTCCCTAGCACGTTCAGTCATAGGTACTTGCCAGTATCCCTTTAACAAATCAAACTTACTTATGTACCTAGCCTTTCCGATCTTCTCTATGCAATCTTCCACACGAGGGAGAGGGTAAGTGTCTGTTTTGGTTATCTGATTAACACGTCTGTAGTCAATGCAAAGCCTCTGTGACCCACCTGGCTTAGGGACTAGAGTGACAGGAGAACTCCACTCGCTCTGACAGGGCTCAATCATCTTGTGGTCCAACAGGTAGCCAAGCTCCTTCTGGATGAGAGGAACTTTCACTGGGTTCACACGGTAAGGAGGCAATTTAATTGGCTTTGCGTCTCCAACATCGACATCATGCATCAACACAGTGGTTCTTCCTGGAGTAGCACGGAACACTTGCGGGTACTCCTGCAGTAATGCCGAAAACTCCTGCCTTTCCTTGGGAGGTAGATGAGAAAGCTTAGTCTGGAGATCATTCATGATATCAGGATTCTTCCCCAAACTATCACTCAGGCTCATGCTGCATGGGAGAACTTCACTTGTAGACTCTGGTGGAACAGCTACAGTGCAGACTGGATTATTTTCGTCCCGCCTGTGATATAACTTTAGCATGTTGATGTGACATAGTTGCTTGCTCTTTCTACGATCTGGTGTGGCGATGACATAGCTGACATCACTGAGTTTCTTCTCCACGAAATAAAGGCCACTAAACTTGGCTTGAAGAGGTTGCCCATGAACTGGTAGCAGAATCAAAACCTGATCTCCTGGCTGAAAGTGGCGTAACCTGGACTTCTTATCATACCAAGTCTTCATCTTCTCCTGAGCAGCTCCTAAATTCTCTCTCGCCAGCTGTAAAGCAGTGGACAGCCGTTCTTTGAAATTCATCACATACTCCAGCAGGTTGACGTCATCTTCCTCCGACAGCCAGCATTCCTTGAGTAGCTTAAGGGGTCCTCTTACTTCATGGCCAAACAGTAGTTCAAAAGGTGAGAAGCCCAGTGATTCATTTGGAGATTCTCTTGCAGCAAACACAACGAATGGAAGACCTTTATCCCAGTCTTTCTGATGTTCCAAACAGTATTTCTTGAGCATCGATTTGAGTGTTTGATGATATCTCTCCAACGCTCCTTGGGTCTGGGGATGGTAAGCTGAAGACGTGATCTGGGTGATGCCCAACTCTTTCAGAGACTGTTTGAAAACGTTTGACATGAAATTACTTCCCCGGTCTGACTGTATCTCCTTGGGCAGACCAAACTTTGTGAAGAACCCTAGCATTTCCTTAACCACGTTCTTTGCTGAGATATTTCTAAGTGGAATGGCTTCAGAATAACGAGTAGCCATATCAATCATGGTCAACACATAAGAAAATCCTGAAGAAGTCTTAGGAAGAGGGCCCACAATATCCACCAACACACGGGTGAAAGGCGCCTCAAAAGGAGGAATGGGAACTAGAGGTGCAACCTTTTCGGTCTGATTACACTTCCCCACAACTTGACAGGTGTGACAAGACTTACAATACCAGGAAACATCCCTGAAGATACCTGGCCAGTAGAAGTGTTTCAAAATGCGTGCCACAGTCTTCCTCACTCCAAGGTGTCCTGCCAAACTGGAATCATGAGCCACTTGAATGATATCCTGCCTACAAACACAAGGGATGACAACTTGATGTACAACCTCCCATTCACAGTCGGCTGATGCTGTTGGGGGTCTCCACTTCCTCATAAGTACTCCTGACTTTACATAATAACAAGTAGAAGCACCAGCTGACTCTTCCTCACTGCAAGCAGAGTTAGCTAGACCTTTCAACTCAGGGTCAGCAACCTGCAACTCAACCAACTCTTGACGAGACAAATTATCAACACTACGGGGTACTGCCTCATCTGGTGAGTGGTCCAAATTAGCAAGAAAAGTGTCAGCTAGGATAACATCATCATCATCATTATCCTCTAAATCACCAGTAACTTTAGACTTAGCCCTAGTGACAGCACATGCAGGGAACACATCAGGGACATCACAATCCTGGGACGCAGCCACTGGCTCACTAGACAACTGAGGAGCTGGACACACTTGACTTCCACCAATATCATTTCCAAGTAAGAAAGTTACACCTGACATTGGGAGTGTCTCAACCAACCCAACCATAACAGAACCATTAACAAAACCAGACTCTAAATTCACTCTGCACAGAGGAACAGAGAAGTAGTTATTCCCTACACCTTGTAAGATTACAGTTTCATCAGAGGAATTAAAATTAGAGCCTAGAACACTGGTCAGCATAAGGGATTGGCAAGCACCTGTATCACGATATATTTGAACTGATTTCCTGTCATTACTGTCCAGAGGACTGACAAAACCATCAGACAGGAAATTAGCACATGAATTCTTGAGAGTGTCACCCACGTTACTGCTCAAAAGAGGAGCTCCATCATGAGAATTTAAGTTACCCCTCAAAGCAGGTTCAGTTAACTCAGTTAAAGCATTCTGGGAACTCTCAAGAGTGGACACTAGACCAATTGACTGAATATTTAAAGACTCCTTTTTGTTCACATCACGCTGTCTCCTGAAACATCTCTCCGTAGTATGACCAAGCTTACTACAATAAGTACATTTACTTTTCTGAAATCTAGAGGTGAAGCTGGTATTTACTTCCTGAGAAACATCATCTTTATTCTCTTTCCTGTTACCTGTACTCTGAGTAGAGGCAACGTACTTACTCTCAGCTTTCCCTTTTTCTCTAGAATATCTCTTGTGAGTGAGAACATACTCATCAGCTAAAACTGCAGCATCAGACAAATTATCTATTCTTTTCTCATCAAGATATAGGCTTACATCTTTACTAATACACCTTTTGAAATCCTCCAGCAAAATCATCTGCTTAAATTTACCAAAATCAGAATCCACATTCTTAGAATTTAACCACTGCTCTAACAGATCTTCTTTGATTTTTGCATACTCAACATGGGATTGCTTATCTTGCTTGAAAGTTGTCCTAAATTTTACTCTATAGGCTTCAGGAACAAGCTCATAGGCCTTAAGAATCAAGCTCTTAACTACATCATAATTATCAGACTGATCCTGAGGCAAAGATGCATAAGTTACTTGAGCTTTACCGGTGAGAACAGTTTGAAGGAGTACTGGCCAATACTCCTTAGGCCAATTAAAACCTGTAGCTACCCTCTCAAACAACTGAAAATACTTAGTTAAATCAGATTCATTAAAAGGAGGGACAAGTTTAACATTTTTAGCCACATCAAAATCATCAGAGCTAGATGATCCAGTTCCACCTTGTTTCATGCGATACTCATGGTCTGCCTGAATCCTGGCAAGTTCAACTTGTGCCTGAGCCTGTATCTGTGCCTCTTCAATACGAGCCTGAGATTCCGCCTGCTTAGCATTTGCCTGAAATTCAGCTTCTTTAGCACAAGCCTCCTGCAGAGCTAGCTGTAACTTAGCTAATTCAATCTGCGTTTGCTCATTTGGAGGAGTTACATTAAACAAGCTTTTATTAATCATGCCAACAATTTGATCCTTAGAATGATGAGAGTGAACTGCAATTCCCAATTGTTGAGCAACAAGCTTAAGTTCATTCTTTGTTCTGTTTTCTATATCACACACTGTTTGCACATTTGACAAAAAATCTTTGGCTTCATCAAGTGTAGAAATAGTAGCCATCATGAATATATCACAGTCACAAAATATCAAACAATATCCTTATGATAATATCCTGAATATCCTGATATGAGGTCGCCAAATTTATGTTACGGAACAGAGAAAGATAACGTACACTTTCAGTGAGAATGCTAAAAATCACTACTGTCCCGTAAAGTTCCAGGTTCAAAACAAAAGAGTTAGGTAAAATTACAAGTTAAAGTTTAATGCTCAAACTAACAACAAAACATTCAGGACTCATAAGGATAATGTAATGGCAAATAAACAGGTTAAATATATGGTTAACTGCAATAGCCTCTATTAACACGAAATTAGCAAGAGTAAATTTATCTAAGTCAGCCCTGATAAAATGAGATACCAGATAATACTCAGTGAATGCCAGATAAATAATTACAGATACAAACTATTATCAAAAATGACTGACATAAAGAACCCTACATGAATTACAAAAACTTCACTAGGCCTACAAATTAAACTTATGCTATACAGTACAAGAAAAAATGCAATAACAGTAATACTCAAATTACACACAGCTGCTAGATGGTTGGAGATTTCTTGAGCACTCACAATAATAATATCTGTATAGGGGAGGACAGAGATGTGAACAAAGTGAGGAGCAGATCTAAGTGGCAATGATGCAGAGACTGAGCTCATTATATAGGGGCTGGCAGAGCTTGATACAACTTGTAAGAGGGACGCGCAAATGAAGCCATGGGGACAGAGAGCTGAAAATCCCGCAAAGTATAACAGAGAGAACGACTTACTCTACTATAACGGTAGAAGGGGGGAACTGAGGCAGAACACGCTCGTGATCAAACATGCAGCAACTGTGCGTTAAAATTACACAAAGGATGATGAAATCATAGGCTATGTAACAATATATATATATATAGATAGATAGATAGATAGATAGATATATACTGTAGATAGATAGACAGATAGATAGATAGATATAGATATAGATAGATGGATGGACGGATGAACGAAGGGTCTCTCACGATTAAAGTCATCTGGAGCAGAAAGCATTATTGTGGTGAGAAGGTTAAAAGTAATGTATCTGGGCATCTCACAATAACGGGATCATGAATAATAGTTTTTTCTTTTTCAGTGGCAGGGATACTTTGACAGGCTTCCGTGCTTTTGTTATTTTTCTATTTTCCATGTTTTCATAATACTAAAATCTTACAAATAATCGGTCAGCCATTTCTCGACATACTTTATCAACCACCTAGTAATCAATTAATCAATACTAGACACGTGTATGCAAAAAAAAAAGAAAAAGAAAAAAAGAAAAAGAAAAAAGGTGAAAATTTTTTGGAGGCTAAATATACTCGCCCGTTGTTAACTAGAATAAAATAAGAGGGTCTTTTAAATTTCGGTCAAAAAGATAAGTGGATTATTTTTTTTTTACAATTCTGGCATTATTAGATGTAACCAGAGAGAATAAAACCGCCCGTCGTTAGCCGAAATAAAAATGCAAACTAGGTATTTCGATGTCAAAGGATTAAAAAAAAAGGAAGCAAAGACTAAGGGCCTGACAGAACCTCCCTGTTTTGTCTATCCGCATATACTTAGCCTATTTTCAGCGCCTGTCTATTTATCTATCTATCAGTCAGTCTAATCTATCTGTCTGTTTGTCCGTCTGTCTGTCTGTCTGTCTGTTCGTCTGTCTATCCACCTATCCATCCATCCACCAATCAATCAGTCTAGCTATCTACCAGTCAGTCTATCTATCTATTTATCTGTCTATGCATCCATCCATCTATCTATCTGCCCATCTATCTTCAAATAAGCAGTTCAATTTCTGTGGAGTGCTGAGAGTCGGCTGGCTGGTTCTCAAAATCAATGGCGTCCTGGAATGGCCTGGTGACTGCTGGATGGCTGGCGGGGAGGGTAGCCTTCTTTTATGTCTACCCGTCTATCTAGCTGTCTATCTATCTGTTTATCTGTGTATCTGTCTATCTAGCTATGTATCAGTCTATATGTTTATCTATCTATATCTATAAATCCCTTCATCAGAATCTCTCTATCTCTCTAGCTACCTCGTATGTATATCGTTAAATCACTCAATCAGTCAAATTATCTGTGTATCCATCTGTGTCTGTCTATCTATTTATCCATTTGTGTCTATCTATCTATCTGTCCATCTGTGCCATCTGTCTATCTGTCTCTATCTATCTATCTATCTATTTATCTCAAGCAAATGAAATCGATGACACGGATATATGGCCAAATAAACTTATCAGTGTCACTTGCATCTGATACCTGATATGCGTAGTCGGTCCAAAGTGAGTGTGGGGGGAACCGCGAAAACCAAGGAACGATGTGGAATTGAACGCTAACTTGTGGGAATGCTTGGATGAACGTGTATCTTTTCCAGTGTAGATAAATTTTTTCGTCCCCTTTCGTTTCCCACATTTGTGAGGCTTCAAGGTTCACTGAAAGAGAAGCAGGGTAAATGACGAGCCTTTTGCTGAAGACAGTACCTGAGGGAATACGAGTATATGAGCTTTACCTTGGCTACCTGGCCGGAGAGGGGAAAGGGGATGTGGTGGGGGAGAAGGCTTTGGTGGGGGAGGAGACTTTAGAGGGGAGGGGGGGTTGGTGGAGGAGGAGGTTTGGTGGGGAAAGGAGATTCTGAAGGGGGAGGGGAGAGCGGGCTTGGAGAAGTAAAAAGGGTTCGTTGAGGGAGGAAGTTTTGAGGGGGAGGGAGTTTTGAGGGCGTGGGGATTTGAAGTGCAGGAGGAGGTTTGGTGAGTGGAGGGGAGGAGTCTGGTAGGGGGAAGTGGATTACTTTGAAAGAGCAGTAGCATCCCCTATACATCTTCAGTTGTTCTCGGTGACAGTCTGATCACATTAGGTCACTGATTGCTGTCTCTAAAGGTCGCTTCCAAAGATGAGTGGTTTGCAGCTTAAAAAATCTTCGGCATGGTAAACTTACTGGGAAGGTCGAAAGCTCAACTGAGGATTTCATGGTAAAAGTTCTATTAATATTCCGGCTAGTGGTTCGTACTCTAGCCTACATGTTAAGCTTTACTGGGGGGCATGATAAGAGCTCTAACAATGGCTATGTTGGTGGTTCGTTCGCATTGTGGAAGTAGAAAGCAGAGATGTTAATGATTCGATGGTTATATCGTAGCAAAAATGCAATGACTGTCAATGCAGCCTCAGACTATCTTATGTGATTGTATTTTCGAGAAGGAGGGAGCTTCTTAATCTGGCTTTACACTTTCAGGAGACTATGACTCACTCAGCTGAATGAAATCGTCTGGCGTTGCCCTCTCTGGCTCCTGTTACTCACTCCCAGCTGAATAATATAATCTGGCGTTGGCTGGAATAGAGAATCAGCGTTGCCCGGTCATGAGGAAGTTAAAATGGAGTATGCAAAAGTCCAACCTCCGCTTCCCAGTCGTTACTTTTCCCAGCCCGAGCCCGGGGTGAATGGAAGATAGATGGATAGAGATGGAAATGGCAGGTAGCGTTACTGACGTTGGAATGTGGACGGAAGTATGGATGGATGAGATGGGAGGATGAAATGTAGATATATCTATCTATCCATCAACTCATATATACATACTGTATATATGTGATATGCGCACATACATACGTATACCTGGTACATACATATGTGTATATATGTATGTATATACTTACGTACATAAACAAATATATATATATATATATATATATATATATATATATATACACACACACACACACTGTATATGAGAGAGAGAGAGAGAGAGAGAGAGAGAGAGAGAGAGAGAGAGAGAGAGAGAGAGACTTTAGCTTACGGGAAACATTTCTGGGTGAAGGGTTTAGAAGCAATCTCTTTTGTCTAATTCTTGTTACACCACCAAAGGCTTATCCACTTTAGTGCGACGACGACTTCTTAAAGTATATTCTTGCTACCTTCAGTTGATTTTATTTAGCTTAGGAAGGACCTCTTGTTCTGAAGGTGTTTATCTAATCCCTCCAAATCGAAAAGTCTCTCCCTAATTGAATAAAACGGCAGTGAAGGGTTGCTAAAAAAACGAATGCTGCGAAGCGGAACTGGGACGGATGTGAAAGAGTGGGATGAGGGGTGTGGGGGAGATGATGAAGGGGAAGAGGGAGATGAGTAGGAAAGGGGATGAAGGATAGGAAAGGTGGAGAAGAGGAAGATGATGAGGAGAGGCTGTCACGACAAAAAATTACATATATACATAAATATGAGTAAATAAAAAAAATACAATTAAACAAATGAAAACAGAATAAACAAGCCAGCCGACATAGGCAGCATAGGCCTATGTATAGTACAAAATAAAACACCAAAGTTTAAATACAGATGCATGATTAAAATAAATAAATAAATATATTAATCACAAAGTCCACACTGTCACCACGCGTACGATGTAATAAAATAAATATAAATGAACAAATGAATGCATACAGTATGTGCGAAAAATTGCAGGTATAAATAAATTACTGAGTTAAAAATGTATGGACTGAGAGACGACTAAATGGGTGGATGTATGGATAAGCGCATGGATGAATGAATGGGCGCTGAAAGACAATGAATGAATGAATGAATGAAAGGATGGAGGGAAGGAAAGAAAAGGAGAAGAGAGAAACCACACGAAATAAAGAATAAAAACCTGTGTGCACCAATATATGAATGAGTGAATGAGCATATGAATGACTGAATGACTGATTAAAGGAGTGAACGATAGAGTGACTGTATTTAGCCTACATGCGAAGAGCCAAAAGTAAACGAAAAACCAGACAAACCTAATGAAATAAACAAGAAAATAATGGAAGCAAGAAGACAACGTGGTGATAAATAGCTTAACGCATGTGTAGCTGGAAGAAGTGGAGAATGGATGGAGAAAGGAGAGGGATCAAGGTGGATCAGTAGTAAGTGGAATAGCACAGTGTTTCAGGGCACTCGAGTGGGTGGATTAATTGGGTGTGGAAGGTGGGGTGGGTGGATGGGTGGGTGGGTACTGGGTAGAGGGGTAGGTGGGTGGGTGAGTGGTTGGATGAGTGGATGGTTGAAAGTTGGGTAGGTAGGTAGGTGGGTGAAAGTGTGGGAGGGTTGGTGGGTTGGGTGGGTGAGAGTGTGGGAGGGTTGGTGGGTTGGCTGGGTATGTAGGCGGGTGAATAGTGGATGGGTTGGTGGGTGAATGGATGGGTCGGTGGGTGGATGGTGGATGGGTTAGTTGAAGGGTGGGCGTGTGGGTGGATCAGTGGATGAATGGGTGGATTGGGCAAGTGGGTTGATGGATGGGTATGTGGACTGATGGGTAGGTAAATGGGTGAGGGACGGATGGATGAGTGGGTGGATTAATGGATCGACAGATGGATGGGTGGGTGCATGGATGATGAAAGCATGAGATAGTGGATGACTAGATGGATTGATGGCTAAGTGGGTGGAAAGTGAATGGGTGGATGTGTAGATGGAAGAAGAGGAAAGTGGATGGTGAAAAGAGAGAGATAAGTGTGGATGAGTATGAGTGGAGTAGCACAATTTATCAAAGATATGAGTGTATAGTTTCATTTTTTTTTAAAAAGGTCTGGGAAGTATTGAAAGAGTCCTCACTCAACTGTACAGAGAATATCTAACACTGAAAAGCAGAAGCTATACGAGTATCAATCAAACAAGTCTACAGCAAAGGAAAGTGAGATGTTGATAACTTGAGTATATATATATCAGGAAACATGAATATGAGACGGTCTCATGCAACCTTAACTGAGCCTCAAGATCAAAACATTATATTTCCTCTGACACGGACTAAATTTAGCTTCATTGACAATGCATATATTTTGGTGCTTGTGAGCACACAAAAGAGTACTATCAGGCTGCCAAATAACACTGTGGTGCTTGTGTGCAATGGGATGGGAATCACTGGTTTAAAGCCTTTTTATTTTTTTATATAAAGAAACTAAAAAAATGTCTTCACACAGGATGACTAAGTAGCAGCTGCTGAAAAGGAACTGTGTGAAATCTGGTCATTCACTTTTATATACAAATTCATGTTAAATTTTCTGGATAACTCTACAATGAAATCCTAGCAATCCTGCCGATGTATAGAAAGGGTTCAATCTGTATGGAATCAGGTAAGGGATCACTTAGGTACATGAGTCCGCATTTTCTTTCAGGAACAATTTGAAGAATAATGGAGCTGGATTTAGTCAAAACCAGTTGGAGCAAATGTTAGGAAATGCTTTGGGAAATCCTAAAAATGTGAGTTTGGGAAATCTGATTAGAGCAGTTCAGAGTCAAACTTCTCGCTGAGGTACTAGACTAGAGAAGCAAATTTGGGCGCAGTAAAAAATAATGCAGATAATGTGTAAGATTTTTATATATACATGGAAGATAATGCTTAATCAAGAGAATATTTTTATATATACTCAGCATTCATTTATTCCACAAAACGCATAATGAAATACGGAATATACTAAAAGGGACGCCAGATCTATGCATGTAATATTTCCGTGGTACTGTTATCACTGCATTTTTTTTTTTCGACTGACTGTTTCATACACCAACAGATATATAATGGTGATATGCAAATTTGATATGTAAATTATGTTTCCTCCCCCAAATAAAAAAGTGCTCTTCATGCAAAAAAAAAAAAAAAAAAAAAAAAAAAAAAAGCTGGGAATCCTAGATCTGGTGGGTTAAAGTGGATGGGTTTGCTAAGAGATGGTAGTGGTTTACTGATTACATAATGCTACTCAGGGGCGAACGAGGCTCCTCACCTTCGTCTTAAATTAGGAACTAAGCAGCCTCTAAACTCTTCATGGGTCACAAAAGCACTGGATGTTAAATACATAGGCAGATAGATTGAAGAACATGTGAATGAACTGATGTATGAATGAATGTACGGATGAATGATTGGATATTTATATAGCAAGTGAACTGTGCGTTTGAATATTTTAATGAAAGAAACAGACAGAAGAAAGAAAAAGATGAAAGAAAGAAAGCTATGAAAATTAAAGAATGAGTAAGTGATGGATCAATGAATGAAAGTGAATGAGTGAATGAATGAATGAATGAGTGAATGAATGGATGAAGAAATGAATAGGAGAATGAACGATAGGGCGAACGTGTTTATGAACGAACAACGGAGTGAAAACAGAAAGCAAGATACACCTGAAGTAAAAAAAAAAAAAAAAGAATAACTTACGCAAACAGGAAAATAGATATAGTGGTGATAAATGGTTTAATGGATGTGTAGGTGGATGAAGAGGAGAGTGGATTGTGAAAGGAGAGGGATCAGGGTGGATTAGTAGCAAGTGGAATAGCACAGTGTTTCAGGGCAGTTGAGAGAGTGGATTAGTGGGTGTGGAAGGCTGGATGGGTGGAGTGGATGGGTTGCGGGGTAGGTGAAAGCTCTGATGGATAAATAGATACTAATAGATAGATAGACAGACAGACAGATAGATAGATAGACAGATAAATAGATAGACACATACAGACAGACAAAATGTAGAACGGTAGAGTTATAAGTAGATAGGTAGATATATAGAGGGACAGATGAATATACACTGACTGATCGATAGAAAATAGATAGATGATATACCGAGACACAGATATGGTAGAGATCAATGTGGATAGATAGACTGATAGATAGATAGACAGACAGGTTAGTAGGCAGGTAGGTAGGAAGATATTGCAGGTAGGTAAATATAGATAAATAGATAAAAGAATAAATAAAGATATAGGGTAGGTAGATAGAAGGTGGACGGATGATAGGATACAGAGGGACAGACAAACAAACAGATGAACAGACAAAGAGACACAGAAATAAAACATACAAAAAGATTAGACAGATAGGTCACTACACAGATAAGGAGGGAGATGAACAACTGAATGGACAGATGACTGGCTGGCTGACTGGCTGGGAGGATGGATGGATGGATGGATGGATGGTTGGATGGACGGGTGGATGGATGGTTGGATGGACGGGTAGATGGATGGTTGGATGGACGGGTGGATGGATGGTTGGATGGACGGGTGGATGGATGGTTGAACAGATGGATATGCAGATCGACGGATGAATGAAGAGACAAATGGCAGGATGGTGTAGATGAATGGATAAGCTCTCCCTGTCTCTCTGTCTCTGTCTCTCTCTCTCTGGACCTTTCCCCTTCTTCCTCCTCCATTCATAATCAATTAACTCGCTTCCTCTTCCCCCCTCCCTCTCTCTCTCTCCTCCCTTATTTCTCTCTGTCATCTCCCTTATTTCTCTCTCTCCCTTCTTCTTCTTCCTCGTCTGTTATCCTACCTTGTCTTCTCGTTTTGTTTTCCTGTTTTCGTGTCTTATTTTTTTCTTAGTGTTTATTTCCTTGTCTTTTCTCCATCGCCTTTCTTTCTCCTTTCTTCCTTTCCATTGCTGTTCTAACTTCTGTTCCCTCCCCCTCAACCCCCCCCTCTCTCTCTCTCTCTCTCTCTCCCATTCTTCCTCTTCCATTCATATTCAATTAGGTCACTTCCTCTTCCCCCCCTTCCCTCTTCCGTATTTCTCTCCATTCCCTTTCTTCCCTCTTATCCTCTCTCTCTCTCTTCAGTTATGCTCCTTTGTCTTCTCCTTTTAGTTTCTTTTTTTTTTTGTCTTTTCTACCCTCTTTTCTTCCCTATTTTCTTTTTTCTGCTGCCCTCCTTAATTCTCTTCTTCACTGCCTTTTTCCCATTTTTTTCTCCCAGTACTTTCTAACTCTTGGTGTCTGCCTGTCTGTTCTGTCTGTCGGTCTGTCTGTCTGTCTGTTTGTCTGTCACCCTCTCTCTCTCTCTCTCTCTCTCCCCTTCCCCTCTCCTCTCTTTCCACTTCATGGTAATTTTCTTTCACCGTTTCCTCCACTTTCGACCCTCCCTCTCTCCATTTCTCTACTTCCCCCCCCCTCTCTCTCTCTCTCTTCTCCGTACTTACTGATATCTACATCTCTCTCCATTCCCTCCCTCTTTCTCATGTGGTTCTCTCTCTTCTCCGTTTCGTTCTCTCCTATCTCACTCCCTCCATCTCCCCTTTCTCACTACCTCGATATATATACACCCCTCTCCGTTCCCTCTCACTCTCTCACCCTCATATCACTCTCGTCTCACGCTTGCCGTCATCCTTCTGTCACTTTCCCTACTCCCTTCCTTCATACTAACTCCCCTCTCATCTCTCTCTCTCTCTCTCTCTCCCTCCAACCTCTCTTCTCCCTCCTCAACTTTCTCATCTCTCTCCTCTCTCTCTCTCCAACTCTCCCACCTCTCTCTTCTCTCTCCCCAACTCTTCCACCTCTCTCTTCTCTCTCCCCAACTCTTACACCTCCCTCTTCTCTCTCCCAATCTCTCCAACCTTTCTCTTCTCTCTCCCCAACTCTCCCACCTCTCCCTTCTCTCTCCCCAACTCTTCCACCTCTCTCTTCTCTCTCCCCAACTCTTACACCTCCCTCTTCTCTCTCCCCATCTCTCCAATGTTTCTCTTCTCCCTCCCCAACTCTCCCACCTGCCTTCTCTCTCCCCAACTTTCTCACCCATCTCTTCTCGCTCCCCAACTCTCCCACCTCTCTCTTCTCTCTCTCCAACTCTCTCACCTCTCTCTTCTCTCTCCCCAACTCTCCCACTTCTCTCTTCTCTCTCCCCAACTCTCCCACCTCTCTCTTCTCCCTCCCCAACTCTCCCATCTCTCTTTTATCTCCCTCTCTTCCCCTTTACTCTCTCCCGCTTTTCCTCTTGCCCTAACTCCTCCCCCCCTTGTAAATCAGTGATGGTATAAGCAGATAATTAACCCCTCAGCGCCTCCGGGCCCTAATCTGCCCCCTTTTGCCCCCCTCCAACCCCCTGCCCCCAGCACCCCCTTGCCCGATTTTGCCCCTGACCAACCCCCTGCCCCCTACTGCCCCCCTCCAACCCCCTGCCCCCAGTATCCCCTTGCCCCCATAACCCCCTCCAACACAGACACACAGACAGACATGGACAGAGGCTGAGACAGACAGACAGACAGGTAGATTAGAGGGTTAGCTTTCTCTGTCTGTCTCAGAGACATTTAAAATGTAAAATGAAACTTCCTGCATAAATAGTAATGGAAGGTCCGAGGAATATATCACTTAACAAAGGTGAAAAACAAGAGCATAAGTACCAACAGAAACCCTGTACGTTGAAGGTAGACGAATAATTCAGTTAAAAACGAAAAAAGAAGCGTAAATAACAAAAGAAATCCACTTGACGTCCTGCATGTCGAGCGAGCGAGCGAGCGAGCGAGAGAGAGAGAGAGAGAGAGAGAGAGAGAGAGAGAGAGAGAGAGAAATTCACACTCCCTTGCATGTATTGGGTGGCCGATGAGTAGAAGTTACTCTTTATATAAAAAAAATCACACACACAAAGAAGTAAAAGGAATCCTTGCACGTAATGGAAATTCGGTGGATGAATCAGCCACCCTCCCCCCCAAAAGAAAGTACACATAAATATAGGACATTCCCTTTATATAATGGAAGTTGTAGGATAAATTAACTGATAAAACACAGAAGTAAAATCCCCCTGCATAAGATGATGTCATGGACAAATTAGTTAATAAGGAAAAAGGACACATAATTAACGAAAGAGCTCCCTCCCCCCTACATATTATAATGGGAGGTGAGGTGATAAAAGAAATAAAAAAAAATAGATATCTATTAAAAAGAAAAAAATACACATGCAAAAACAAATGAAAACACACAAAGCTGTGTTGAAAGTTGAATCAGTTAATAATAATAAAAAAAAAAAAAACTCCCAGCATATAATAACAGGTTGATTGAGAAATCAGACAATAAAGAAAAATTAGCACATAAATAACCCCAAGAAAGCCCCTGAATATAATGGAAGGTGGACGGATAAATCAGTTAATAGAAGATGCATACCAAATTACCCGGGCCGAGGCACCCCCAAAATATGCAGGAATAATGATTAATAATTTGGCCCTATTAAAGTCAATCTCGCTTACCTGGTGGCGGGAGGAGCAGAAGGAGCAGGAGGAAGAGGGAGGAAGGAAGGAAGAACAGCCCCAGGAGGCGCAGGGAGAAGGTGGAGGAGGAGGAAGTGGAAGAGTCTTGGCAGGCCTCCATTTCTGCAGCACGAGCTTCGGTTCACTAGTGTTTCGATGCTTCGAATTCGTTTTGGTTTAGTTCTGGTTGTGTTTAAGTGTTTTTCTCTCTGGCTTCAGGTTCACTGGTTTGTTTAATTGCTTTAGTTTGTTTTGTCTAGTTTCTTGTGCTTTTTTTTTTTTTTTTTTTCAAGTCTCTGGGTTAGTTGCTTGTCCCAACTCTGTTTGCTTCACCTGATTGCATTTGGCTATAATTTTTTTTTCTTACGTTTCTGTTTACTTGATGCTTAAGTTTGATTCAGTTTGTTTCACTTGTGTATTACAAATTGTTTGTGTTGGTTGTTTTGGTTATTACTGCTTCATTCACTTACTAGTTTCTGTCTGCTTTACACTTTTTATCATTTCCTCTCTCACACTGCTTCTTTACATTAATTTCAGTATTTTGTTACACTTCTTCACTTAATGTTTCAGATTTGCTATTGCTGTTCATATTTTTCTTAACTATTTCACATCTCTGTTATATCTCAACTATTGCATGATTTCCTCTCCTTGTTTTATGGACTGACTGACTGTATGAACTCCTGCTTTGCTTCATGTGAATCTTTATAATTTGTCGAATTTTGCTTTTGTTTCACCTCATTTATTACCAGAACTGTTTATGATACTGATTGATTGCTTATGAATCACTTGATCATATATTTGTAATAAATTCACGTGTCAGTTTCATTTGATCAAGATACAATTAATGAATCTTATTTGGTTTGTTTATGTAGTTTTCATAAAGCTTAACCACAATTCTATTCTCTATGCACTTGCTTGATCACTAATTTCTTATCTCCTGTTTGTCAAATCTTTAGTTTCCCTCGTTTCGTCTCTTTTTCTCTTTGCTTCAGTTTCCCTTGTTTCGTCTCTTTTTCCTTTTTTTTGTTTCTTTTTTATCTTTCCTTATTGTTTCACTTTGTTTCCTTTCTATCTTTGTGTCACTTGTTTCACTCCCGTTCTGTCGTCTTTTCCACTTTCATTAGTTAATAACACTTGTTCCGGGACTTTTCTAACTGTGTTTCTTTTGTCTCCGTTTCGTCTTCTTCGTTTGTATCACTCGTTTTGTCTCTCACTAATATTTTTCTCTCTTAATCACACTGCTTCATATTTGCCTCTTATTTTCGACTCTTATATATCTGCCCTGCTGTTTCACTTGGTTTCGTCTTTTATGTATTGCTTTTCTTTTCCAGTATATATTTTCTCTTTTAATTTTTGTTCGTATGTATGCACTTTTGATTCGACTGTCTTTTGTTTACCGTCTGCCTTGTTCACCTCTGTTTTTGTCAGTCTCTGTTCCACTGGTCTCTCTTTTTCAAGTCTATTTCATCTCTCCGCTTTTCTTCCGTCAACATCGATATTTTTCTTCACTTTCGTTCATTTATCTTCACTTTTCTTTCGCTTGCTTCTATATTCATTCTTTAACTTCGTCCTTTTCACTTTTATGTCTGCTTTTCACTTGAAGCTTCACATTAACTCTTGTCTTCTGTTTGAGTTCAACTTCAATATCACTTTGTCTTTATTTTCCTTTGTTTCGTGTCTTTCATTTAACTTCGCTTATAAAGTCCAAATGATTCAATCTCCCTCACATCCTTTTCTTATCTATTTTTTTTATCTCGCTGCAATTTTTTAAGATATATTTTTCAGTCAGAACAGAAGTGGAATTCAGATTTGCTTTTATTTTTGTGTCCCGGTCGAGTTATAGATTTCGGAAGAGTCGATGGTTTTATATATATTTATTCTGCAGGAAGATTGCATTATTGTTTTTGGTGGTGGTGATGGTGGAATAGATTTTTGAGGCATGTAAAGTTTTATACACCTATCTGTATGTCTATTTGTTTGTATAATCTGTTCACCTCTCTCTCTCTCTCTCTCTCTCTCTCTCTCTCTCTCTCTCTCTCTCTCAAACCAAATATATGTGTACCTATTCGCAGAGTAAACCATCAGTCAATATGTCAGGAAAAATTTATCTGCCTATCTCTCTGTCTTTTTACATTTTGTCTCTGTATATCTCATTGTTTTGTATCTATATCCATCTATCCGTCCAGTCACTATGTCTGCCTTTCTATTTTTATAATCTTTTTTTATATTATCCATCTGTATATAGCCTGTGTGTATTATGTAATCTATCCATGAGTGTGTGTGTGTGTGTGTGTGTGTGTGTGTGTGTGTGTGTGTGTGTACGTATTTATTAATCTCTGTCTAAATATTAATCAGTCATCCAAGCAACTATCTCCATCATGTCCTTCAGTGCCATGACCTATTTCTATTTCTCATTGTTTTCTGTACCAAAGACGATTTTTTTTTCTTTTTTCAGCATTAGGGAGATCTGTGGAAATGAAAGGTTTAGAAATTATCTCCATTAATCTATTAACTACAATGACCTCACATTACTTAAATTCTTCCTACCACCAGACGATTTTATTCAGCTGAAAAATCTGAAGCTCGTATTCTAAATGCACTGGAGATTTTCTTGGCGACTCCACCTCAGTGATTTATTTTGCATTTTGCACCTGAAGACCCCGATGAGCTTTTTTTTTTTCCACTAGACTATTTTCACCAGCTTTTTTTTTTATAATTCACAGGGTAGTAGTTTAAATGGGTATTGTTTCTTGCCCTTTCAACGTGACAGATTCCTCCATTGTTATGTATAGTCGTCCAAAGGTAGCAAGAATTAAATTTAAAAAAAGGTGTAATTAATCTGAAAGAGTTTAAACCTGTTGCATTTAATAAGATAAATGGCTGAAAAAAAGGCTACAATGAAATGGATAAAACAGCAAAATGAAAAATATTACACAGGAAGAGGCATAAATAAAAGTTCGAGAGGGAAAGACAATCAGAAAGCTAAAAATGTAGATGATAGTATAAGAAGAATCAAAAAGAGAAGAAAACATAAAAAAACTGAAAAATAAGAAATACAGATTAATGCTAGAACTGGTTAGAAAAGAAAAAAATTTAATCTAGAAGCAATATATGAAAAATGTAAAAATCTATAAGAATCATGCGTTAATCCCTTTTCCCAGATGTACAAAATTTGATTTCTGCGAAAGTCAGAAGAATGTAAATTGAAAAAGCTGCAAAAAAAGACAATGAAAAAAGAAATCTCTACATTGATTAAAACTTCGGCCAAGCATTAAGAACTTTGTATTTTATTGCAGGTAAAGCCATACGAGTAAAATCAGAAAAGAATAAATGAAAATAAAAATCCATACATGTCAAAACGTTTAGCTATATTACCACAATGATGGGGAAATAATTATATTTGTCAATTTTCATCAACATACAAGGGGAGCCGTATATAGCGCTCTCCAGTCTTGTGTGTTGCGGGGACGGCTCGGTTTGTTTTTGTGAGGAGCGAAGACATTTTTTTGCTGCTTCATGGAAATAATAATAATGGATGCAGTGGACGTAAAAAAAAAAACAACAGTAAGGTACGAAAATGGTTACGGGAAGTAGAAAACTGATGAAGAGTGGACGCTGGAAACGACGACTGAGCCGTACCCGCAACACACGAGAATCGGGAGGGGTAATAAATGAACCACCCTGTATATCGAAAACCTTGTCTCAGTTCCTACACAACGATGACTATTTATTTTTTAGCTTATATTTGCCAACGACAGACTGTTTATTCAGCTATAGGAGAGATGGCTTATGACGAAGGGATTAATGAAGGCTACATCTAACCCCTCCCGTTCGAGAAAAATCTATTGAGCTGAATAAAATCGTCTGTAGTCACCAACAACCGAGAGAAAACGTCATCGGATTCAGGGGATTAATAACAATGGTATTAACAAGCAGCTCCTATGTCTCTTAGATGAATAAAATCGTCTGGCGGAGCTGGACGAGAATAGCCGAGAATACGTGAAAGTAGAAGAGGCAGACTGAACCGAAAAAAGGCAGTATAATTTCATTCGATTTCGAACTTTCATATCTAATTCTGCCTACTTTTATATGCATTTTTTTTTCTGTCCATCCTTACCTCGATCCGATGGTAAAAAAATATTCTTGTCATTTGCGTTCTAATTCTATTTTTTATTTCTGTCTGTCTGTCATGTATCCGTCTAACCCTTCATTTTATATCTGTTTTTGTGCCTGTCTGTCCGGCAATCTGTTCAATAATTTCCGGACCATGATAGATGCACGGGCGGCCTAGGAACGCAATACTCTCTGATTTCTCTCTTTAAAAATGTAACTTTTCTCTTTTATATGTCTGTATTTATCTGTCTATCTGTCTGTCTATCTATCTGTTTATCTATCTATCTATCTATCTATCTTTCCATGTACGTATGTATGTATGGATGTATCATTTACTTCCTGTCTTTCCATCTGTTCCCCCCTCTTCGTCTCTCCTTTCTCTGTCTCATTCCTTTCTCACTCTCTACTCCATTATCTTTTTCTCCTCTTTCCCCTATACTTTCTCTCTCTCTCTCTCTCTCTCTCTCTCTCTCTCTCTCTCATATCATCGAATTATCAAACTACCCCCTGCGATCCATCGGCGATACCTGCAAATTTTTCATATAAAGATTTTTGGAAATTGTCGTTCCTGTCTCTGGCCGCCTTTTGTGTTCCGGAAAACTGAGGGCTTGCTTTATTTTTTCCTCTTTATTTCATTTAGTTTTTTGTGTGTTTTTCGCTGTTATTTTATGTTTTATTTTGTCTGCTTTTATCTCTGTATCACGAGTTTTGTAAGTAGTTTTTCGCGTGTTTCTTCGCTGTAACTTTATCTTCATTTTTCGTCTGCCTTTATCTCTGTATGTATCACTATTTCTGTCTGCCTGTTTGTCATCTTCTTTCTTTTAGTCTGTCTGCCTTTCTCTCTGTTTGTCTGTCTCTCTCTTTCCGCCCCTCTTATCCTCTCCCCTTCCTCTCTCTCTCTCTCTCTCTCTCTCTTTCTGACCTTTGCAATTTTTTTTTTTCATGTTTTTGTCTTCTGTCCTGATGCTTCTATTATTATTATTATTATTATTATTGTTGTTGCTACTACTACTACTACTACTGCTACTACTACTACTACTACTACTGCCGCTGCCACAACTACTACTACTACTACTACTACTGTGCTACTACTACTACTGTTACTACTACCACTACTACTGCTACTACTACTACTACTATTATTTTTATTATTATAATTATTATTATAACTGTTATCATTATCATTATTTTTACTAAAATACCGGATATCAACCCTTTTTTTTCTCTCTCTCTCTTTATTCCCATTCATCACATTCATTACCAACTCTATTTCCATCGACCCTTTAATTTTTCATTCCTATTATTCGGAAATCATTTTTTTTTTTTTTTTGGCAGGCTTTAATTCCGGGAACTCATTCGAATTTCAGCCCCTTAAAAAAAGTTTGAAAAAATGCATGAGCCAAAAAAATATATATCCACTTTTCAGAATCTCGGTGGTATTTTTTTTTCCTCTATACATCGTTCAGTGTTTTCTGTTTTGGGAATAGACGAGGATGCCTTATCTTTTAATATATATACAGTGTCTATCATGCGTTAGTGTGCTTGGTTGTCGAATAGATTGGTGTGTGTGTGTGTGTGTGTGTGTGTGTGTGTGTGTGTGTGTGTGTTCATATATTGTTCTAGCTTTTGTTGTCACTGTCATAGTCGTTGCCGTCGTCTTCATTTTAATTGTCATCGTCATCGTCATTATCATCATCGTCATTGTCATCATCGTCATCGCCATCTTCCTCAAGACGATTTTATTCTGCCTATACTACAGACTTTTCTTATTTATTAGGGATTTCTCCTCAGATGCAGCAATTTGTCTGGCGCTCAAGATTGATGTCCTCTGAGGCAATGTTTCCACTTTCACCTGTTACAGTAGGAAGTGAAATGTGGCTTACTGTGACCGTAGAGATAAATTTTTATAGTCTTTCATTTTTCACTTTTATACTATTGATCGGTAGGGGCAAGGCGACTGGGGGTGGGGGAACGGGGTAGGGAATAGTGGGGTTGGGGATAGAGGGATAATGGATAAGAGGATAGGAGAGGGTGGTTGGGTGGATTCCGAATGGGTGAGGGTGTTGGGAAGGTGGAGAGGGAGGGTAGAGAAGAGGGTGACTGAGGGTTGAGGTGGGGGATAGGAAGAGAAGACTGAAAGATAGGGTTCCTAACTGGCCCAGTGCCTGAGCGACCCCAGAGAGCGAAATTGTCCTTGATATTTATTTTTGTACTTATTTATCGACAGTTCCTCCCGCCAGACGAAGCTATATCTATGCAATTATCCATCTATCCATTGTGTGTTTATCTGGCTGGCTATTGCGAGTCTAGGAGGCGTGGTTCTGACTGGATCATGGTGGACGTTTAAAGTGGGTAATGTCAGTGTGTGCCCTTTCATAGCCCTGCATATGTTTGCACTATGTCGGTTCTAACGCTGGCACACACACACACACACACACACACACACACACACACACACACACACACACACACACACACACAGCCATTGCAACACATTTCCTTCATACAC
>NC_137049.1:27847269-27859769 GCF_032717465.1 Coenobita brevimanus | reverse complement strand
GTAATCAGAGTAATTAAGAAAATGTGTAATTAGGGACAATATATTAACGAAATAATTGTGATATATAAATGTAATAAGTGACAAGAAAAAATGTGTAATAACAGTGAACATACGAGGAACAACGTGATAAGAGTAAACGTATAAAGAAAATGGGCCATGATTGTTAAATAAATTACTCAGGATATGTCGCAAATGTAAACGTATTATTATTATTTTTGCCGCTGCATCAAACACTTTAATAACACTGATGTACAAAAAGTCGGATTAATATTTTTCAATCACATTTTGGCGATATGATGAATGCTTTGAAGGAGAGTGTTTTTGTTCAGAGGCGCCACGCTCGGAGGCATGAATTCACCAATTTACAAAAGTTTTCTTCTATATCCTCTCTGTCTCTGTCTGTCTGTCTTTCTGTCTGTCTCTCTCTCACACACACACACACACACACACACATTGAAGGGTGCTGTCACTGTCAATTATACATAGTCACAACCCACTCATCCTACCAACACAACAAATGTCTGCCACACTGACTCGTCTCTCTGGATTGGCTTTCATTTCGGGTACAGTCGTTATGCCACTGTGTATAGTATCACACGTTGGTCCTGCGTTCCCACTAACGGCGATGTGAAGTGAGTCTGAGGATCATGTTCTTTCTACACTAGGCCTGGTGAGAGGATTGACTGTGCTTAGCGATGCGATATGTGTTCTCCAATCGTACAGAACAATGATAACGAGGTATGTTCAAATCCAGACTTGACCTCCGACTTGCATGATCACAAGCGTCATCATCTCGGCTCAGCTACACGGGGCTGGAAAAAACATCTAATGGTTGCAAATCCGAACCTTGTATTGAATAGTACGTAATCCCTCCCGCCCTGCCATGGATCATCAAGCCTCAGGTTCCTACGGTTCAGAGGCAAAGAGTAGTGCTGGCTGCCACTGTTGAAACCACGCTCGGAGAAGGGAGTGATGCGCCTTTCACTACGAGGGGTCTTGCCTGCCCCATCCAGACGACTATATTAAGATCAGGAGGGACCTATCGTGCTGAAGACGTATATAAATGGAAATTATTAACTTTTATTTCGAGGGGTCTTTTACTAAGCTGGAAAAAACTGTGAGATGTAACAACAATATAAGACAAACGACTTCATCGAACTGGTAGGGTTACGTAAAACACACACACACACACACACACACACACACACACACACACACACACACACACACAAACTAGATCACCAACACCAACGAATTTATCAACCACACAAAATTCGTTATGAACCTTCTCATGAAACTCGTTCCACAGAAATTAGCCCTTCCAGAGAGACAGGAGTTCAACCTGCCAGACTACGATGTGGATCTCACCTTTCACTGCTTCAATTTCGGCACATTATTGAGAAGCATGTACAATCCACTACACTCTCACTGTAAAGTAGCCCCTCATACCGAAGGACAGTTTATTCACCCCGTACACTTAACTTTCACAGTCTGGACCAACACAAAGTACAACTATCAAACAGTGCACTGTGCCCTCACTGTAAAGCAGTCTCTTACACCAAAACTCATTTATTCTCTCCATGATCCACACTCTCACAACACACTCTGCCCTCAGTCTAATGTTGCCTCCTCACATTATAACACGCTAAACACAATTACTCAAACGTGCACCTCACTCTCGCAATACGCTCTAGCTATCGTTGTACTGCAACCTCTCACATCAAAGCACAATTGCTCATCTCACACACCTTGTTTGCACAACACACTCTACCCCCACTGTAATGCAGCCTCTCACACCATAACAAACTTACCCTCCTCATGTACGGTACCACACTCTCAGAACATACTCTGTCTTCAGTACAACACTACACCTCTCACCGCAATACAATTACTCCATGCGCCTCGCTCACATTCAGCTCTTCTCTCACTGTAACGCAGATCCTCATACCACAACACACCCACCCCACGCAGCACACTCAACGCAGACGATCTTTCAACGTAACCTGAACAAAGCATTTCAGGAAGCGTGTGGCCTATCCCTTTGACCGCTAGAATTCCCATCAGCTGAGCGGAATCGCCTGGTATTTGGCCGAATAAAACGCCAGAATGTGTCAGTTAGATCGAAAGGATTAATTGAGACCGTTTTTAACACAGACAGCTGGGTTATCTCTCAGCTGGACAAAATCGCCTGGTGTTTGTCTAAATAAACTAACGTCAAAGAGTATCAAGACCACAGCAACAACAATAACAACAGCAGCAGCAGCAGCAACAGCAGCAGGAGCAGCAGCAACAACAACAACAGCAACAACAGCTGGGGCAACAGTAACAACAGCAACAACAACAGTTGCTGCAGCAACAAAACAACAACAGCAGCAGAGCAGTAGCAGCAACAACAACAACAAAAGCAACAACAATAGTAGCAGAAGCAACAACAACAGCAGTAGTAGGAGCAGAAGCAGCAGCAGCACCACCAGCAGAAGCAACCACAACCACAACAACAACAACGACGACACCAACAACAGCAACAACAACAACAACAATAACAATTACAACTGGTGATCTTATGCAGTGGAGAGACTTGAAGAAGAAGTAGAAGACAGAAAAAACAGAAAGTAGAAGAAGAAGAAGAAGAAGAGGAAGAAGAATGTTGTTGAAGAAGAAGAAGAAAAAGAAAGATGAAGGAAAGGAAGAAGACGAAAGAATTTGAAGAATAGGAAGCAGAAGAAGAGATAAACTGAAAGCCAGGTGGAGCACTAAGAAAGGAGGGTGTATGAGGGAGGATGGCGTGTAGTGAGAGGAGGGGGTCGTTACTGAGTCGGGAGAATATGGCTTGAGATAATTTAATTCGAGTCATTCTGTGCAGGATGAAGAGGCAAAAGAACCTATTAATACGTAAACAAATAGACAGACAGACAGACAGACCGAAACAAACAGACAGGTAACAAGACAGACAGAGGGATGGACTGACAGGCGGACAGACAGATAAACGGAGGGATGGATAGAGAGATGAAAAAACAGGCAGATAAATTACAAAATGGAGTGATAGAAAAGTAACTAGACATACGCAAAGACAGTCTGACAATCAAGCAGATATGCAGAGAGAAACGAAGCAGATAAACAGACAAAGAAAAACCCACTAATGTCAACCACAAAATCAAATCTGACATCGGGATACTGCACCAGCAAAAAAAAAAAAAAAAAAAAAAAAAAAAAAAAAAAAAGAAGGAAAAGGAAAAAGAAAAACAAGAGGGCTACATTATCATCTCCGTGAAAGGAATCTGGTCTCCTCCTCCAAAAAATAAATTAATATATAAAAAAAATAAATAAAAAATCTCGCTCTTATGAATATTTTGATGAAACCCGAGACCGTGCACTCGTGGGCTTGGGAGGCTCAATGACGTAAGAAGTAGAGGAATTCCTAATGTTTCTTCAGGCTTTTGTTAGTTCGTAGTTTGTTGCCTTGTTAGTTGTTGTTTTGTCTCTCCAGCTCTGTCTCTGCGTCTTTCTGTCCGTCGAATTGTCTGCCTCTCCATCTGTCAATCTGTCTGCCACTCTGTCTATTTCTCTGCCTCTCTGTCTCTGTCTGTCTCTGCCTTTGTTTCCTATACCTGTTTCTGTCTGTCTCAGTGTACCTATCTGTCTGCCTACCTGCCTACCTACCTGCCTGCCTACCTACCTACCTATCTATCTATCTATCTATCTATCTACCTACTTATCTACCGCCCTATCCTCTGATAAGGGGTGGCTTGGACAGTGACGATCTCTCTTCCCACGACACACCCTTACCACGTCTACCATCTTATCTTTTAATCTCATTCTCGGTCTTCCTCTCATTCTTCTCTAGCGGTTTTGGTGACAGGATAATGTTTGTGAAGTGTCGTGCCTCAGGGTGTTTAACTCTCTCCCTCTCTCTCTCTCTCTCTCTCTCTCTCTCTCTCTCTCTCTCTCCATTATCGTTTCTGTCTCTGTCCATTTCCTCTCTGCCCACTCCCACATTTTCTTTCTCACACACTTTCTTTATTCTTCCTTGCCACTGTCACTCTCACTCTGCCTCTCTCTGGTATTCTTTCCTGCAGTCTTTTCGCTCTCTATTTTCCCTAATCCCTCCCTCCCCCCCTCTCTCTCAAATTCTCCCCTCCCTCCCCTCCCTTCGCTCCTCCGATTCCCTCTCCCTTTCACGCACACTCTCTTTCAGCCTTCACTGACTCTCTCTCTCTCTCTCTCTCTCTCTCTCTCTCTCTCTACGAGTTTTTATTTATTATCATTATTATTATTTTTTTTCAAGGAGCATAGCGGTGTTGATGTGGTGTGGCATGGAAATCGAGAATGTATGAATGTACGTGAAGTCGAAGGGGGAGAGGGGATAGGGAGACCAAGGATGAGGCAGGGAGATGGGGTGGAGAGGTACATGAATGAAGGATATGTGGACTGGGGGGAGAGCTGCCTGATGACGGAGGACAGGGAGACAGAGGTGAGTCGTTTGTAGCCACACCTTCCGGGGTTGAGGTGTCTGGCCATATAGAGACAGATAGAGAAACACAGGTAGATAGATAGACAAATACATAGCCTGAGAGAAAGATAGATATATATACAGAAAGACAGACAGATAGATAGATAGACATACTTAAACATAGATTGAAAAACAGTGGGATAGACAGACAGACAAAAAGACATACAGACTGACAGCTATACAATCGACATACTGAGGAGGTTGATCCCATCACAACAAGAGGTGTCATCTAACATGGATAAAAGCGTCTGGCATAAGATGGATAAAATCGTCTGGAGGCAGCAAGAGAAATTATAAACGAGGCAACTCGCTAAAATTTAAAAAAGTATGGATAATGTCCCTAAACCCCTCGCTACCAAGGGTCTCTCGTAAGCTGAATAAAATCGTCTAGAGGAAGCAAGACTAAACAGAAGCAATATCAGTCATTAGCCCTAAATCCGAATCCATTATTTTTTTTTTCCCCTTTTGCTGTACACAGATGATTTTGCTCAGCATGTGAGAGCACTCGAGTAGCGAAGGAGGTTAATAAAGGCTATATCTAACCCCTCCAATTCGAGAAAAAAATCTTAAGCTGACTAAAATCGTCTGGAAATAGAAAGATTAAGAAAAAGCCATGGTAGTGAAGGATTAAAGAATGAACTGATCTGTCTTTTGTTTGGCTTCCTCTGTACAGTTTTCCCTTGTGCTCCTTTGTACTCCTTTGTGCAATCCACTCGCTCTTTTTCGCTGGGTTTTTCTTAATCTAACAGTCAGACAGTCGTACACACACACACGAACAAGCACACAAAAACATACATTCAGGCGACCACACTTACACACACACTCAAACACCGATCGCCTTTCTCTTGGTTTACTTTCTATTTCTTTCACCCACACACTTTTCTGCTCTCTCTCTCTCTCTCTCTCTCTCTCTCTCTCTCTCTCTGTGTGTTCGCACTTTTCTAGGGTCTTCTCTTTCAGCTTCACCCAAATTTTCTCCTCTCCCTCCCCCCCTCTCTCTCTCTCTCTCTCTCTCTCTCTCAGTTTCACCCAAATTTTCTTCTCTCTCTCTCTCTCTCTCTCTCTCTCTCTCTCTCTCTCTCTCTCCCCTCCCCTTCTTCACGCCTCATCATATGTTTCCCTTTCCCCTCCCATTCCCCCTCCCTTTCCCCTCCCTCTTCTATTTCCGTTCCACCTTCCCTCTCTCCCTCCCTCCCTGCTATTTCTCTCATCTTTACCCTCAATCTTTTTCGTTTCTTTCTGCTTTTCTGCCCATCTGTTAATCATTGTTCCATGTGTCTTATGTTCTCTATATATTTCTCTCTCTTCATCAGTCTGTACCTGTATCTTTACCTTTTTTATCTTTCTGTCTTTACGTTTGTCTGTGTCTGTACCTGTTTATCGTTTGTCTACCGGTCGATCTGTCTTTCCGCCTATCTCAGTGTCCTGTCTCTATCAGCCAAATCACGAATGCACGTACCTACTTCTGGTCAGAACGAAGTTTGATAGAAGACAGGCGGTTCGTAATCGTCATATTCACGTTATGTATAATGGCTCTGGATATACAAGAGATTATGGCACTTGGGCCAGAGTTAGAAAGCGTCACTCTTCTGGGATAGGTTGAACAAAAATAAACTCCTGGCAATAACGAAATGTGAACACTGAAGAACGTAAGGATGGAGTTTATATAGAATATGAGACAACATGGAAGCGCAGTTCTTGAAAACAACAGAAGGGACGCGGTCAACATTTTACTTCATATCAGATTCACTGTGACCAGAGAGGACAACAAGTAAACCCAAGGACAAAACTTTGTCTATTATTCCAGTTTCTCCTTGACGCTAAGGACATCTCTGTCACTCTCCTCCCTAATGCATCACATCAAAGAGAATCGTATATGAGCGGAGAATCATATCAGTCTTCTCTCAGCTTAGGAATATTAGCCAGCACAAGAAAGTGAGAAGTAGAAGATGTAAAATATTAGGTGAACTTCTGTCTCCAACTGTACATCATTTGAAAAAAAAAGGATAGATAGATAAATACATAGATAGAAGGACAGATATAAATCAAGTAAATCTATCTATCTATCTATATACCTAGGCTGCTTCCCCCAAGGAAAGGGAGGTAGCCGAGACAGGACGACTCACTCTCCATTTACTCATCCATTCAAACACATTCATTCGCATCTTAGCCCCAAAGGGGAGAACGGACAGATCCTCACCGCACCACACCGCACAAGGGTCAACTGGGCAATGCAATCAGTGACATCCGCAGCAGGGCCCGACAGCAGAACTGGTTTACCCCTGCCACATCATAACAGACCCATCCCCTTACCCGCACCTGACCTGACTAGCTGATCAGACCAAATGCGGGAGAATATCCCCTCAGGGCTGCGTCATCACTTATTCATTCACAATTTCTCTCCATTTATTTCTGTCACGCACAGCCACTCTTCCTTGCTCAACAGACATCCCTCTCGCATCCAGCGCTCTCTTCACACTGTCCATCCATCCTATTCGTGGTCTTCCTCTCAGCCTTACACCTCTCACATCAGATCTAGTTATCTTTTTCACCAATCGCTCATCAAGTAAATGAGTAACTTAAAGAGGGAAGGCGATGAAGGAACACCATCCTACTCATCCAAGGTAAAAATTATGGACAAAATCTTGAATAAAGACTTCAGCTTTGTTACGTGAAAGACAGCAACACAGCCATGTAATTGGAAAAGAGGAAAAGAGAACAACATAACAACTCATGAGAAAAAAAGAGAAAACAGCAACATAGCCATCTAAATGGAAAAGAACAGAGAAGGAAGAGGGGATCGTTGGAGAGGTTTTTGACAAGGCACCAGAGAGGATATAAATAACTGGTATTGGAAAGCTCACCGCACTTAGAATAGATGAAGCTGCAAAACAAAAAGGAGATAACGCGTATTTCTTGATATGAACTGTAATTGATTCAGGGATAAAATAGGGGTGATGCCTTCCGAGAGGTATTATGTACGTATTGTAAACGGCAATAGTGGAAATGTAATAGGAAACATAATGGAGGAAACGTGATTGGAAAAAGACTTTCTTGCATTAGTCGGTGGGAAAGGAAAAGAGACTAATATTTCCATACTCGAGAGGGCGCTGAGCATACCCCGAGGGCTTGCAGCCACAGTTGCAAAAGTCATTCCATTTAAAGTTGAAATACTGCTGGAAGGCTTCCAGTTCACAGCGCTTTAGTGCCACAAACACCTGTTCTTTGGAGGATCCAGAGGTTTCACCAGAGGAATAATAGAGGTTAGAGAGGTAAAACTAAAATAGGAAGAGCCAGTGAAGAAAAAAAGTTATACAAGGTAAGCATATATATATATATATATATATATATATATATATATATATATATATATATATATATATATATATACATATATATATATATATATATATATATATATATATATATATATATATATATATATATATATATATATATATATATATATATATATATATATATATATATATATTAAATGAGGAAGAGGTCAGCTGTGCTGAGACTAATACGTCGTGGCACCGATATAACTGGACGGTTCCACAACCCGGTTATAGTAACCTTTCTCAGTTTCCTATCTGTCCTTCAGAAGGAGGATGACGGACAGCACAGCGGTTACTTCAGCTTGCTGTTAGCTACCCGGGTTCACGTTTCAGATAAGACTGAGGCAACAACACCAACTTCCAAGAAGATTAGGAACAAGGAAAAAGTGCATTGCAAACTGTTCAGTCAGTTAGTCAGTCAGTTTATTAATCTGTCCGTCTAAATAAGTACCTATTCACCTATATACTTGCCTATCAGTTTATTTCCCCATCTGTCAACTGACCCTTTCTAATTACCTGTCAATCTGCTTATCTGTCTGTCTATCTGTATTTCTATCTATCCATCAATCTCTTACTTACCTAATTAATGAACTACATATTTGGCCATATATCTGTGTCTCTCAGAACAACCTTTATTCATCACTACTACAATCCATTTACCTCCATCCGTCTGTCTCTATTAATCCATCTTTGAGGAATGTCGTCTGTGTATCTGTATCACATTATCTATTTATTCGTCTATCTATCTGGTTGGCTATCTCTCAATATATTAATCAATCTATTTCTCCATCTCCCTACCCACCTGTCTATCTATCTATCTACCTGTCCATTTGGTTTATCTATCTATTTATCTACCTCTGTCTATTTACTTATGGTATCTACCTACCTATCAATCTTTCCACTTTCTATCTATCTATCAATCTATCTATTTGTCTGTCTGTCTGCCTGTCTGTCTTTCTTTTTACTTACCTACCTACCTACCTGCCTTCCTACCTACAGTACCTAACTACTTGACTACCTATCTCTCTGTCTATCTCTTTGTCTATCTGTCTGTTAGTCCATCTATCTATCTGTCTTTTATCTATCTATCAGCCTACCTATCACAGCATGTCTATGATCATCTGTACTCATGAACGTATATATGCTCATGAATTCTGTTGAGCACTTGCAAATAAGATTATGTCCTCTCTCTCTCTCTCTCTCATTAACACATCCAACATTCACAGTAACACCCACCTAACTAATCCCCTTAAACACACACACACACACACACACACACACACACACACACACACTCTTTCTTTCTTTCTCTCTCTCTCTCTCTCTCTCTCATTAACACACATCCAACATTCACAGTAACACCCACCTAACTAATCCCCTTAAACACACACACACACACACACACACACACACACACACACACACACACACACACACACACACTCTCTCTCTCTCTCTCTCTCTCTCATTAACACACATCCAACATTCCCAGTAACACCCACCTAACTAATCCCCTTAAACACACACACACACACACTCTCTCTCTCTCTCTCTCTCTCTCATTACCACATCCAACACTCACAGTAACATCCACCTAACTAATCCCCTTAAACACACACACACACACACACACACACACACACACACACACACACACACACACACACACACTCTCTCTCATTAACACACATCCAACATTCCCAGTAACACCCACCTAACTAATCCCCTTAAACACACACACACACACACACACACACACACACACACACACACACACACACTCTCTCTCTCTCTCTCTCTCTCTCATTAACACACATCCAACATTCACAGTAACACCCACCTAACTAATCCCCTTAAACACACACACACACACACACACACACACAGACACACACACACACACACCACCTCTCTCCCTCTACCAATCAGTCCCAGGATAGGAAGCAGCAGTAAAGAATATTAATACAAACTCTATTATCTCCCAGCACGCGAGCCACAACCTTTATTTCTTAATCCCTCTGACGTCACTCGATTTTATTACGCTCGTTAGGCTCCCTCTGCAGGCGATACGTTACTTCCTTTATTTTCATGGGCTATTTTTACAGCTGCGATCGCGAGTGTTATGTTTTGATCCTTGTGTGTGTGTGTGTGTGTGTGTGTGTGTGTGTGTGTGTGTGTGTTAACAAAGTAGCTCTAACAATTTTTATAAGATTTCAATTAAACTTAGTGGAAGGACTGGGGGCTAATCAGTGGAAGGATGGGAGGCTAACCAGTGAGTAAGCTTATGGTTTTAGAGAAAAAAGGTCGAAGGTTAAGGTCACAGGGTCAGGTAAAAGTTTAACCAAGGAAAGTTAACGTACAAACTTCTTATCCCATTTAGACGAATCTTAGGGGAAGGATTGAGGGATGGACAAGAACATGAAGATTTAATTTTGAGAACAATCAGTCAAAGCTCAAGGTCACAGGGCAAGGTCTGAGTCTGATCTGTGTGTTGGAGTGTGAACAGTGTAGGTAATAAAAACAGTTTCGATTTGATCTGGGCAAAACTTGGTAGATGGATTGAGAATCACCCAGAGGGTTCACCTATTTCTTTTGATAATAGTAGGTCAAAGGTCAAGGTCATATGGCAAGGTCAGGATAGTTTTCATCCTTTTTAGACTAAACTTGCTGGAAGGATTTAGGGTAAGGTTAGGATAAAGGGAATCGATTCTGAGACATCGGTCAAAGGTGGCACGGAAAGGTGAAAGGTGAAGGTCACTTGACAAATTCATTGCAAAGAGTTTAAACCATATATGAATCAAACTTGGAGGAAGGGTTAATGGTTAGCCATGAATGAAACAATTCGATATTGAAAGCAATCAGTCGAAAATCACGGTCACGGCAAAGTTAAATATTAGACCCATAGACCAGCTGGTGGGAATGGGTATTGCGTCTGTGAATACTCTTATTTTTTTCTACGTCAGCAACATACACTATTCCACAACTTAGAGACGACCGCTATACGGCGTTTGCTCTACGCTGACGAAGATCCATAATTCCTTTTAGCTCAGTTCATGGTCAACCTTATTCACTCTGGGGAATGGATCTGAATAATAAACAGGGAGAGTCACTGCTGCCTCATAACTATATCTCATCGACTAACAGGCAACCACGATTTACTGTTGTAGTACTGACCCGGTTTGTCAGATGAAAATAAACTGACTATAGGACTGTGGGTTAATGTAGGCCATATGTAACCCTTCCAGAAAAAGCAAAAAAAAAAAAAAAAAAAAAGTCTCCGCAGTTGAACAGTCTCGCTTGGAGTTGAGAGGAATAAACTTTGATAGCATCCCAATTCGCCAGAATTTAATCCCTTGAGTGAGGTGATTTATTTTCATTCCCGATATGCCATGGTGCTTTGATGGAATGAGATGGTGTATATTTATTTTTATTCTTGATACACCAGGGTTGTGGTATTGCTGTGGGTGTGACTGAAAGCGTTAGGAGAAATACCATGAAACTGTCTGACGATATGGAGAGGATGGGGACTAAGAGACTGAGTAGAAGGGTGTATGTGAGTGAGATGGAGGAGGGAGGGGGAAGAGACCGAGGATGACATGGGGGAATGGGGTAGAGAGATGTGGGAAAGAAGTGTGTGACTTGGAATGAGGGCAGCCTAATGGCATTGGACAAGGTGGTATGGAGGCGATTTGTTTGTGACCACCCCTTACGGGATTAAAGCATCTGGCAATAGATAGACAGACAGACCAACAGACAGACAGACTGAGAGACAGATAGATAGAGAAATAGACTGACGGACAATTAGACAGTGACACCAGTAGATGATTTTACTGAATTTAGAAGAGGCCCCTCGTACTGTAGAGAATATTGAAGGCTCTGGGAAGTATTCACTATGGCACTGGGGGCTTCGGAACGCCTCTTTCTTAGCTATTTATTCTGAGTATTGCACCTTCAGAATCTATCAGTGTCAATTTTGTCCTTTTAAGAGCTTGTTCTGAGTACGAGAACGAAAATCAGGTATTAAAAATTACACAAGTTTAGAAAATTTTTGAGTGAGGCATGTGAATACGAAAAATATAATGAAGGTATTACAAGTTGCGATACAGAAAATATGAGTACATGGTGTGAGGAAAAAAAATCAAGATATTACAAATTACACAAAGCAGTACGGATTCGAGTAAAACAAAAATCATGGTATTAAAATCGGACAATACCGGTTTGAATGAGCTCGGGCCTGGATTATCAAAGCGTACATATGCACAATTGCGCGGGGAAATGTCATTCAGATTCACACGCAAAGATTCTCTGCAGCAACAACGCCTGTGTCTGTAATCAGTTAAATTCAGCGCTTTCACTATCATGCTATTGTTGGCGTATTGAAGCGCTATATTCTGAAAGGGTATTAACACTCTCTGGCTCTTATGATTCACTCCTGGATGCTTAAATGCCTGAGGTTAGCTGGAATGGTATACTAGAATTGGTCTTATCATGAACGGGTAAATGGTGCAAGTATTGCCACTCCCAGGCACTTATGACCCTCTTTGGTGAAAAAGATCGCCTGATGCTGACGTTTCAAGTCATATTGTTGTTGGTGTACCAGTGTCGTGTTCATAAAAGATATTGACACACACACACACACACACACACAC
>NC_137049.1:27832269-27842269 GCF_032717465.1 Coenobita brevimanus | reverse complement strand
TGGATTAATAGGTAGATAGATAGATAAACAGATAGACAGACAGATAGAAAGATAAATAGGTAGGTGGATAGACATCTTTAAATAGAGGTGATGGAGACTGATGGATATACATACTGTATGTAAGAGAGAGAGAGAGAGAGAGAGAGAGAGAGAGAGAGAGAGAGAGAGAGAGAGAGAGAGAGAGAGAGAGAGAGAGAGAGAGAGAGAGAGAGAGAGAGAGAGAGAGAGAGAGAGAGAGAGAGAGAGAGAGAGAGAGAGAGAGAGAGAGAGAGAGAACGAATGGAAGAAGGAGAGAAGTGTAAAAGGAAAAGTGTTGGAAAAAGGATGTGAGACGAGTAGGGACGGAAGTATGGAAGGAGGAGGTAGAGGGGAAGGTTTAGAAGGATGAAGAGGGAGTGGTGAAAAAGGAAAAGAAGGGAGAAGTACTGCTGGGAAAAGAAATGGAAAAGAGGACTAGGGAGGTGAAAAGAAAATGAGGTCTTAAAGACGCGGAACAGAGTGGCAGCAGAGGAGAGGAAGAAGTGAAAAAGGAAGGAAAGCTGCAGAAAAAGGAACAAGAAGGAAAATAAAAGGGTGATGACTGGAAGAAGAATGAGGTGGAAAAGAGGGCGAAAAGAGAGAGAGAAGGCAGAAAAACGAGAGACAGGAAGGGAGTGAGAGGGGAAAGGAGGATCAATGAAGGAGGGGAGGGATGGCACAAAGCAAAGGAAGGAACACAGGAGGGAAAAAGAAGAGGGGAGAGAGAGAGAGGATGGCGAGAGGGAAGGAGAAAGACAGACAAAGAGAGAGGGAGAAGAAGGAGAAATAGAGATAGAAGGACAGATGGAGAAGAAGGAGAAGCAGAGATGGGAGGAGAGAGGGAGAAGAAGGAGAAATAGAGGAAGGAGACTGAAAAAGGGAGGAGATAAGACTGGACAAAGGAAAAGCAGGAGTGCAGGAAGATAAAAGGAGAGAGAGAGAGAGAGAGAGAGAGAGAGAGAGAGAGAGAGAGAGAGAGAGTTAATAATGTGGTGTAGTCATGTAAACATCTAATGACTGGGAGCAGCTCACATAAATCATTACCCTTTATCACAGCAGAGTATTTCAGCCTGAACCCAACCCTTTCACCTCGAGGAGCTTTTTTTACACCCGCTCACGAAAGAGGGAGAGGGTCATGCATTAGGTGTTGGTTTGTTTGCTTGTTTGTCTGTCTGGCTGTCATTCTGTCCGCTAGCAAAATTATGGCAAAACTACTGATTGGAATTGCATCAAATTTAGCATAATGACTGGGGACCATCAAAGGAAAAGGTGAATGATTTCTGGCCAAAAAGGTCATAGGTCATAGGCAAGGTGAACTTAATGAGTTCTGATCTGATTCTGATTAACCTTGGTGGATGGGCTGAAGGAGAGGAAAGGACGAAGTGGTTTCAAAATGAGAACAATTTCGAGGTTCACAGGGCAAGGTGAATGGGTAGGCCCTTTAACTCAAATAAGTTTTGTTTCGATTTGGACCAAACTTGGTGGAAGGAGTTAAGGGTAGATAAAGATTAAATAATTTTCAGAACAGCAGGATAACTGCCAACTTCACAGGGAAAAGTCAGTTTGAAAAAATGTGATCCGAGTTGGGCCAAAGTTGGTGGATGGGTTGAGGGTCAAGCGCGGGTTCAGTAAATCGATGAGAACAAAAGATCAAAGGTCAAAGGCACAAGATAAGTTCTAAAGCTTGGCAGTGTAGCTTGAGCATCCTTCAGTACGATGGCGCCCTTTTAATTCATTCTTACTACTACCGGATAATTTTATTCAGATCAGGAAAGAAGCTGATTATAGTGAAAAAGGTAAATGGAGGCTAGATGTTACACTTCCAGTATGAAAAAATTTACCTTAATTTGAGCAAAACTGTCTGCAATTGACAAGAACACACTACAGGGAACGTTATATTGGGTAAAATTACTGAACTGGAATACCTGCACAGAATATTCTTGGCAAGAGAAATGTGGTGCAAGTAGTTTGTATGTATGTATGTACTGTAGCGGCCTGCTTCCACACACCTTACATGGACGAGCAGCTTTACCGTACTCGTTCAAGCCTTGGTTTACGGGTGCTGAGGGCAACTGATCCACTTTCCGTCACTGCAGAAGTGGCCAGAACCTAATCACTGCTGGAAACACGAGTACTGTTACGCTGTGGAAATTTAGCGTGAGAAATGCCAGTGGAATTTCATGTTGTTGCAGTGGAAGCGTTTGTGAGTGACTATACTATATCACGATTTGTAGCGAGTCTCGACAGCGTGGGAACGTGCGTGAAAACATGTAAGATTATACTACTGTACACATTTAAATTCCCACCTCCGGGTAGAACTAAACCCAAGTAACGAGGACTGGTAGGCCATTGGAGACTCAGAGTGCATGTATACAACCAGTAAGAAGAATTGCATGAGTTCCAATACAAAAATATTCAGTTGAGGGCGGCGCTCGTATATTGCGGGGATGAGCAAGGGAAGGTGAGGGAGGGGATGGAGAATTTTATTTAAAACTAAACTGTTCGTGTATATACCGGTGCTGGTAACATATGGTGGATATAAGTGCACACATGAAGGAAGAGATTCATGCTGGTTTTATGATATCATATTGCTGATGTTTATGAGGTCGTAACGTGGGGGTGGGGGGTGGGGTAGCGTCCCCTGTACACTGTCTGGATACGCCACTGGCAGAGAAGCAGAAGGATGGGAAGGAGCAGTGAAGGAGAAGTGGGGAGGAGAGGGAGACGAGAAGCTAAGGTGCCCAAAGGAAAGCATGCAGCAAAAATTTTGTTGGTTTTATTAAGGATGTTTGTTGCAAAATAGACCAAGATTTTGGCATCCTTTCTTCGAGTTAAAGACAAGGATAGCAAATTATGAAAGTTCCCCTCCAGCCACCAATCACGGGAACCGAAACCGACAGAAAAAAAAAAAAGTGAAAAGAATAAACATGCAGAAAAATTAAAGACTCATGGACGTTGCTCGGATGAAGATGAAATGGATAACACATTCTATTCAGTTTTAACTCTCTCATGGTGGGGACAACTCCAGCGCTGTAGTCAAGGTATTGCAAGATGATTTTGTTCAGCAGAGAGTGATTCATGGTTACTTAAATATCTAAAAACTTTCACCAAAACTCATTTCATGGCGGGGGCAAATCCAGTTTTATATTCTAGCAAACGAGAGACGATTTTATTCAGCTGAGAGTGAGTCATGGGAGCCTGAGTGATAATTTGTCAGGGAAAAGTAACAATGGGTTTAATGAGGTGGATGTGGAAGGGAGCTATAAAGACAGGAAGGGAATGATGAAAAGGAAAAGAAGGAGGAAAGGAGATATAGAGAAGGGAAGAGGCGAGAGGAGGAAAACAAGGAAAGGAGAGGGGGAAGGGAAGAGGCAGAAGGAAGAGGAAAATGAAAAGAATACGAGAAAAGGCGAAGGGAATAATAAAAGGGAAAGAAAGAATGAGAGACTGGGAAGAAAAGAGAGGTGAACTAGAAGGGATGTGAAATGAAAGATGGATGGTAAACAAGTGAAGAGAAATAAGAAAAACACTAGAGAAAGAGAGGAAGATAAAAGAAATTTGGAACGAATAGATAGAAGAAAGAAAGGAATAAGAGGAAGGCAGTGGAAGAAAGTGGAGAAGGAGAAACCAAGAAAGGAGGATGTGGAAAAGGAAATGAGAGAGAGAGAGAGAGAGAGAGAGAGAGAGAGAGAGAGAGAGAGAGAGAGAGAGAGAGAGAGAGAGAGAGAGAGAGAGAGAGAGAGAGAGAGAGAGGTTAGATAGACAGGCAGAATAATACAGAGGGATATTGTAAATGACACATGTGAGGGGAGAGAAAGGGATACAGAGAGAGAGAGAGAGAGAGAGAGAGAGAGAGAGAGAGAGAGAGAGAGAGAGAGAGAGAGAGAGAGAGAGAGAGAGAGAAGGGGATTGTGTATATGACAGAGATATGAGAGAGGGGGTGGGAGGGGAGGGGGAGAGAGAGAAGGGGACGGAGGGGAGAGGGAGAGAGAGGGTGGGAGGGGAGAGGAAGAAAGGGGAGGAAAGGAAAGAAGGAAAATGAGAGAGAGAGAGAGAGAGAGAGAGAGAGAGAGAGAGAGAGAGAGAGATTTTACTTTTTCTCTGTGCGTTTGTGTGAGCGTGTGTGATTGTGTGTGTGAGGGCGAGGTACTCTCTCTCTCTCTCTCTCTCTGCATGAATGTGTTTCTTTCTCTGTGCGTGCGAGTGCGTACAATAGATTAAAGTGCTTTTTTTATATCGTGCACTTGTGTGTATGTATGAGTATGTACACGTCTCAGAAGGAAGCGCTGTCAAAGTTTTTCGTGTGTGTGTGTGTGTGTGTGTGTGTGTGTTTATGTATGTGGGTGTGTGGATGTGCTTGTGTGTGCGTATGATTTATTTTGCAAAGTTTATATTAAATTCCAGTATTTTTCCATGTTGCCGTCATAGCAACCAGACACTGGCGGGGAGAAGACACTATCGAAAAAATGCTGGAATGTTAAAGTGAAGATAGATAGATAGAGAGATGGATAGATTAATGGACAGGCAGAGAGATAGATAGACAGAGGGACAGAGAGACAGATCGATAGGTAGGGGGACAGAGACAGCTATATAGATAGATAGAAATATACACATACACTGAAAATAGAGATAGGGATAGACAGACACAGATAGCTAGAGAGATAAATAGGTAGACGGTCATGTAGCTGGATAGACAGATCGATAGACAGATAGAGTTAGATGGAGATAGGTATATAGACAGATAGATAGATAGATAGATAGATAGACAGATAGTCAGAGATGGATGGATGAATTAACTGATAGAAAGGTAGGTTGACAGACAGATAGATAGACGGACAGATAATTACGCAAAGATCGAGAAGACAGACAGACAATTAGAATAGTAGAGAGATGCCTGGATATGTATGTATGTATGTATGTATGTATGCACCTATGTATGTATGTATGTATTTATGTATATATGTAAACTTGCAATCAATATGTACGTTCACTTTATATTTTTGCTGATTTGCATAAAGGCTAGAAAATGAGTATAGCATTTATCTCGAAATTCTGTTTGCAAGTTGAACAATATTGCTCTTGTTTAGTGTCTGTTTGTGGATCGTCTGAAGTGAAGTATGGAGAGAGAGAGAGAGAGAGAGAGAGAGAGAGAGAGAGAGAGAGAGAGAGAGAGAGAGAGAGAGAGAGAGAGAGAGAGAAGTGGCGTGAATTGGAAAAGAAATGAAGGAAAGCAGGAAAAAGTAGTTGAGAAGGGAATGAAGAAAGGAAGGGAAAAAGTAAAGAAAGAAAAAAATTAAGTGTGAAAGAAGGAATAAAAGAAGGAAGGAAGCAAAGGAAACGCAGGAAAAAAACATTAATAGGAAAGACGGAATAAAAGAAGAAAAATAAAAAAGGAAAAGGATGATTCTCGGGGCGTGAGAAATTAAATGAAAAAAAAAAAACTATGAAAATAGAAATGTATAATGAGAAGGAAGGAAGGAAGGAAGGAAGGAAGGAAGGTATAAAAGAAAGAATAAGTGAAGAAAGAAGGAAGGAAGGAAGGAAGGATGGAAGGAAAGAAAGAATTGGTGATGATACACGAAAATAATGAGACGATGATAAATAAAGAGAAAAGAATAGGGCCCAAAAAAAGATGCGCAGGAAAGAAAGAAAGAACAAAAGAAGGAAGGAAGGAGGGAAGTTAGAAAGACGAGATAAGGAAAAGAAAACGGAAGTTACAAGAGAAGGAAATGAAAGGAGAAAAATATAAAAGAAAAAATGCTGAGTGTGAAGAAGACGAGTAAGACAGAGAGAATATGAGAAGTAATCTGAGGAAAGAAAGGAAAAAGAAGTGTGTAAAGATTGAGAAAGTTGAAGGCCGTGAGAGAGAGAGAGAGAGAGAGAGAGAGAGAGAGAGAGAGAGAGAGAGAGAGAGACAGAGACAGAGAGAGAGAGAGAGAGACTAAATACAAATAATAAAAAAAAAACAGAACTAATAAGGCAGAAGAGACAGACAGATAAACAAACTGCGAAAGAGAAAAGGACAGAAAGAGACTGACTTTAAAAATCTGATGCTGATAAAAAAATATGATAAAGGATAAAAAGGAAAATAAAAATATCTATGGAACGACAACCCTCAATATACCTGCACACATCAAAATATTTCCAAAATTTCAAGCCGGTGAAAAAGTAACTAAAAATAAAAGTTAAAATAAAAGCTAACAGCCCATGATATAACTCCTTAATATCAAAGCAGTTACAAAATCATAAGTTACTAAAACAAGTTATAATAATAATAATAATAAAATAATAATAATAATAATAATAATAAAAATAATAATAAAACGTCTCTTCAACCATTTCCCTTTCCAAAAATAAATTTCGTATTTAAAATAAATGATGAAAAGCGCGTGACATTACTTCACACATCAAAGTGCTTCCAGAACCAAGAGGCATTTACCACATAAATAGAGTAATTAAATAAATGAATAAATAAATATAAAAGATAAAAGAATTGAAGACCGACAGTAATACGGAAATAAATATAATGCTTCAAAATAATCATCATTACCTCTTATGCACCTAAAGATTAATAAACGTGTAAAGAAAAGAAAGCAAAGAATACGAGAAAAAAAGACGCATAGGTAACATAAACAAAATCAGTCAAGTAATCAGTCAATAAAGAATAAAACAGTAAATTAGAGAGAGAGAGAGAGAGAGAGAGAGAGAGAGAGAGAGAGAGAGAGAGAGAGAGAGAGAGAGAGAGAGAGACCTATGATTCCCACTTCTGCCAATCCCTCACATATACTTCAAGACCTCATTAAAAACGATAAATCTTAGTAAACAGATGAACAGATATGCAAAATAAATACACACATCAGTAAAACAATAAAAAATCCCATAAATAATCCCCAAAGCCCACAATCCCCCCATCCCCCCGTCTGCCAATCTCGCGTACCGTATTTCATGACATCATTAGGCCTTTCTTTGACGTTAACGGCGCACATTTATTGCTAATTGCCCTCATTTCCACCGCCACTAATAGCCACAAACTCTGATGAAGCATATTAAGTGGGTATTAGACACTGCCACGCTCATATAACTGATTAAATGTATATGCAGACAGCTAATACAAAAGTTAAATTAATGCCTTTGATTTGACGACGCATTTTTTGTTATTTTTTCCTATCGTTGGCTAATTTTCATCAGACGGGACTGGGCCACATCCATACTTTGAATACTAAGTTGTGGTTGCACGAGAGTCCATGAGGTAGGAATGAGTGTCCTTGGTAACTAGTCAAGTCAGACCTCACCTGACTACACCTGACCATCAACCAAACTGAATGGAGTTGGGGATCTCAGTCGAGTTAGAGTACAAGCAGAAGTTGTAGCTCCAGGTTCAACTAAGACGTGAACCCGGTGGACTACTGGCTTACGTTGCCCTTCACCCACAGTCCACTATCCTTTTTTCATGGGATAAGGATGTATCAGAAGGATGTTTGTATAGCCAAGCAAAAGAGCAGCCAAGTTATATCAAGAAAGCAACCCTCTCCAGCACCCAAGATAAACACACTTTATCGCCAGATGTTTTTATTTTCACTAAGCCTGGGGGAGACTTGTCGAGCTGAAGGGGTTAGATTTGGCCTTCTATACCTCTGCCACAACTCGGATGTTCTCTTACTCTGAATAAAATCGTCTGGAAGGAGAAAGAATAAACCAAATAGTGCGCCACAGGACTGAAGGGGTTCATGACGGATCGCGATGATGCAGCATATTTAAAGAAGACTAATAGGAAGGCACAGTGTGATTAACAGATGACTGGAGAAGCGAGAATTTGGGAACACACACACACACACACACACACACACACACACACACACACACAGGTCATTAATTCATTCAGCACAGGAAAAATAATACAGATGACGAGAATGTCCGTGGGAGTTTGGTTATCATCATTACCATTATCCCGTAATTTTTCCCAGCAAAGATGGAATACGTTAAGAGAGTATAGAAAACGAGACAGACTAAAATAGGATTATCAAGGGATGACTGGGCAAGATTGCATTATCAGTAATTCGACAAAACTCAATAAAACAGTTACCAAAAATGAAGGTAATCGTAAGTGTAGAGGAAACAGAAGTAAGGAAGACAGGGAAATAGGGAGCAAAACCAAAGATAAGTAGCAGACTGATGGTTGTTACAAAAAATGGAATGTGTTGATGAAGGATAATTATGGAAGACGCACTAAGGAAATACAATCAATGGATGGTTAAAGACAGAATAAATATGGATGATGGATTAAAAATATGGAACACACATTCACAAGATGATAAGAGCTCATGGGAGTGTAGAAAACGGAATGCAGTGTTACAGGGTTATTGAGGGGTGACTTGGCAGAACATGATGAAGATTGATGAGGAATTAAAATCATCACCACCACCACTACCACCATCATCACTTCCATCACCATCACTCTCATCACTGCCATCACCATCATAATCATCACCATCATCACAACTACCATCATCATCACTTCTACTATCACCATCCTTCCCTATTCCCCCTGCCGTAAACTGTGAATTAAACTGGGATATAATAGAAACTGGGAAGGCTTCAGGAACAGGGAAACTAAAAGCACAAAAGCGTTCTTGTATATCTGGCTCCCAGAGACAAGGCTCCTCACAAAGTTTGAGTTTGTGTTGAAAGATAAGCAAGGGAAATGGAACTGTTCAACTTTAGGCTGGGAATACAATGACCCTTTTATTATTATCAGTTATTATTATTATTATTATTATTATTATTATTATTATTATGATTATGATTATGCTGATAGAGAAGCAAAGGAAACGAAAATGTATCCAACTTAAAGCTTTCAGTACGATGATGATTTTATTCACTGTGCCCTATACTATTGCGCGATGTTCACCCTGTGTGTGTGTGTGTGTGTGTGTGTGTGTGTGTGTGTGTGTGTGTGTGTGTGTGTGTGTGTGCTTTAACTTCTAAGCTATTTGATGGATCTGAATGAAACTTTGTAGATAGGTTTATCGGGTTACTGGGAAGGTCTTCCACTATATGCAATTTTGTAACCATTATTTTCGGGGGGGGAGCCCCCTCACAAAATAAAATATTCTCAGAGTGAAAGGAGGACATATATGGCTCTGGTATCTTAGTAAATGTTGTACAATGGATTACCATCCATAATGAGATGTTTGGAGAGCGTGATCCCCCAGTGATTCTTAGGGGTCATGCCCCCTTCCAAATATAAAAACGAATAAAAACTGGAGAAAGTGAGCCAATAACTTTCAACGAAATTTCATAGGTCAGTCCTTCTCGTTCGTGTTAAGTTTTCCACTACATAAAATTTCCACCACTGTTCTTAGGGAAGTCAGCCCCCCCCCCAAAAAAAAAAAAAAGATACAAAATAGGGAATGGAGGAGAGATGGGGAGATATGGCTAATGTCAGTGCATGTTGTATAATGGATTCTCATCCGTAATGCGACAAGGAGAGCGTGATCCCCCGATGATTCTTGGGGAGTCAGCCCCACTTCCAAAAATAAAAACGATCAGAAACAGGGGAGACTGAGCACATGGATTTCAGCGATATTAGCATACATATCGCAGGATTGGGAATGCAGTTTCCATGTTTTCTCTGAATCCACAGTAAGAAACTGCACATCTCCTTTACAATTCTTAGTCGTATTCTTATTCTTACTGCTACTACTACTACTATAATCATTACTTCTACTACTACTATCTTTATTATTATTCCTGTTATTATTATTGTTGTTATTAATATTAGTCAGACTAATTCTCCGTGATTTAGATTACATCGTAGCAGACCTCTAAGAATGGGTTAAAGAAAGATATACAGTATATGACCTCTCTAGTTCGAAAAGTCTCCCCTAAGCAGAGTAAAATTGCTATAGGGTATTCACTTAACTCAGTCATTTGGGAGGAATGAATGGACGCCAATGACTGGCCAACACAACGGGGTAAAAGT
>NC_137049.1:27824769-27829769 GCF_032717465.1 Coenobita brevimanus | reverse complement strand
ACTACGACTACTACTGCTACTACTACTACTACTACTATTACTATTACTACCATTACTACTACTGCTACTACTACTACTACTACTATTACTATTACTACCATTACTACTACTGCTACTACTACTATTATTACTGCTTCTACTTCTACTACTACTACTACCACTACCACTACTACTACTACTGCTGTACTACTTCTACCACCACCACTGCTACTACTACTGCTACTACTATTGGTAGCAACCACCATCTTCACCACAGACACTGCCTTCAGTGCTATTACTGCTACCACTACTACCACCACCACCACTACTACTACTACGACTGCTATTACCACCACTAATAATATTACATACTCTACCATTTAATTCCCCAGGCAGGAGGACCCATGCAGTATTTAATGTATATCTGGCTTTTATCACCTATGGCCACTGTAATTACCCCCCTCTCAGGTGTGATTAATGATACACATATTAATATCAACGAATGCCGTGTTGACTTTAAAAAAGACAAGGATTAATTGGCTACAAAAAATCGTGCAATTGCCAGAGGAAGTTAGTTATGTCGTAATGATTTGCAAAGTATTATAGAGTATTTGCGCAATAATTGTGGCGATTAGTTATTGCAGGTGTAGGGATGTGTGTTATTTTTTACTCGTTTAACAGCTGAAAAGATACATGTTTTCTCTGCTTATATGCAGCCGGAAATTACGAAATAATGTTAACTTATCGATCAACGTTGGAACAGCAACAGCGACAACAACAGCAACAACAACGACTGCAACTACTACTACTACTACTACTGTTGCAAGCACCACCATCACCACCACCAATGTTACTGCTACTACTATTTCTACTACTGCTACTATTACTATAGTTATTGTCCTTATTAATATTACAGCTACTATATTACTCCAGATACTTCTTTCAAATATTCCTACTATATGCCTCCTCTTCCTCCTCCTCCTCCTGCCGCTACAACTACTACAACCACTACTCCTTCAACTATACAAAAAATTGCTGCACCTCCACTTGCAGCCATTTATATATATCTTTTCCCCCCGACATGAAAATAGCCGCAGTATTTCAGGGCTTATCATTCCCCGTAAACTAGAAAATTTAATTGAAAAGCTCGTGGAATTTCTATATGTTTGTATTTCTCGACCAACCCTTTTTATTAACACTCTCGGGCTCGTATAACTCACAGGTAGTTGAATAAGAACGTTTGATGGAAAGTTTAATGTAGGTGAGTTGTCCCGGCCATCAGAGGGGTAATGGTAACAGTATGAACACTCAGGCTCCTATGACTCACTCTCAATCGAATGAAATGGTCTGGCGTTAGTTAGATTAAAAATGCCGGCGAAGACAAATTACTGGAAAACATGGGGGTGAATGAATGAATGAATTAATGAATGACGATGACGATGATGATAACTCGAATTATCTCCCTGAAATTTTTATGACCTTGATTCTATAAATCTGTTCCCATAGTTAATATCACGACCATGAATTTAACAAATATTATTACAGTACAATTACTATATCGCAGGTGTGTGTGTGTGTGTGTGTAATGAATTGATACACTCGTGTGTGTGTGTGTATATATATATATATATATATATATATATATATATATATATATATATATATATATATATATATATATATATATATATAATATATACTTTCATATATTTTTATATAAGAAAATATAAAAAATTGTGCACAAGGTTTTGCTTGTAGGGTGAAGCCAGGATTTCGAAGGCTTGTATGATGTGTGAAAGCCTGAGTGTGTGCGAGACTGAGTGGGTGAAAGACTGAGTGTGTGGGAAGAACTGAGTGTATGAAAGACTGGGTGATTCATTTCACAGGGCAATGTAATTTGATAATTCTTCTACTGTCCCTTCTGTTATCTTTTTCCTTCTTTCCTTTTTTTTTTTTTTTGTCCCTACCCACCCTTCCTCTACTGGGAATGAGGGAGACGAAGATAACTAGATATGGAGTTTTAATATCTTCATTCCAGTGATGTATTTTACGGGTAAATTCTTGCAACCTTCAGATGATTTTGATCAGTATCGCAGAGCCCCCTCGTACTGAGGAGCTAAATGAAGGCTTTATCTAGCCCTTGCAATCCGATGAGTCTCCCCGAAAGTGAATAAAATCGTTTGGTAACACCAACATTATAACAGAAAGTAAGTCAACAGATTGAACGGGTTAAAATTGGATAGGTGTCTGTTACGAAATATCTTCCAACCCCCACCCCCCGTCTCTCTCTCTTTCTTTCTTTCTAATATATTATCTGCCGTCTTTAAAAACGCTAATCTGAATCCACGTATTCCTAACTGATATTAATTTTTTCTATATTAACAATGACCTATCACACTGAAAATCAACTGGACGCTTGGTCTAGTGGGTGTAGGAGCTCCGATCTCATTTTACTCATAAAGATTTAAAACCAAGGGATGGTTAGAGTTTATCGCATACATACTGAGGTCCTATTAGCCTTTAAAATATGGACCGAGTAGCATAGATCACGACACATTAAAGAATTGGATGTTGGGTAGAGGGATAGATATTGAATGTGAGGCGCACCTGAAAAGAAAAGAAAAAAACTACAAATATGTGTCCATGGTTTTTCGCCAGGTGAAGCCAGAATTTGGAAGGCTTGGCTGGTGTGTGTGTGTGTGTGTGTGTGTGTGTGTGTGTGTGTGTGTGTGTGTGCGGGTATTCACAGATTCCACCTCCCCCTTTCTCGTAAACAAAGTATAGCTGCTACCGTATTTTATCATTCCTGGCTTTGAACGGATTATTCAAACCGATGTTTTGAACTTTATGTAAACTTTCACCACTTAAAATAGGTAATGAAAAAACCCATTAAATGGAAAAATACCCACAAATATGAGCTGATAGTCTTTGTTCGTGAGGTGCCCCAGGATATCGAGGCCTTGGAGTATGTATGAGGGATTGTGAATGATTGTGTGGCTCAGTTCATTAAGAATGCTGGTTGGTGGAGCTCATGCTGTGCTTTCTTTTTCCTGTCTCTGTGTCCTATCCACCCTATTTAATGGTGGGAATTAGGGTTGGGGGGATGATGGTGATGATGATAGTGAGGATGATGACAGTGACAGCGATGATGATGATGATGACGATATTTGGTACCTTCAGCCCGATGACGCATTTTTCATCTAATTCAAACGGTTATATTCAGCTTAAATGATAATCTCAAGCAGTGGAGAGGTTAATGATGGCTCTATTTAACCTCTCCAGTATGAAAAATCTCCCCTAAACTTAATAAAATCGTCTGGAGAGAGTATCATTAATTCTTAATGTGACATCCTCGGCCTGAAAGGGTTAGTACGAACTGACCAAAACTTATAACAGGCGCTAATTATTGCAGAAATTTAGGGATTAATATAAAAACTCCCAAATATACAGGTTTAATCTTATCATCCGCCTATTAATATAAATCACTTGAAAAATAAAAATATCGCTCTGCTGGAGGCTTAAATTCTCTTTATAGTGGAAGCAAAGCCGAAATTATATGAGAAATGTTGGGATTCACCTGCACTGACTATCCCTTTTTTAATAATATTTTGTTTTGTTTTGACCGGGCACCTCAATTTTGGACCGTCGACCCTCCTAATACGACTGTCACTACCACTATTAATACTGCCACCATCACTACTACTACCATTACTACTACTACTTCTACTACTACTACTTCTACTATTATTACTGCAACTAATACCACCACAACGACGACTCTTTGTCTTACTACTCTTACTACTACTAATATAACTGCACCTAATACCACTACCACGACCACAAATCCTTCTCTTCCTCCTCCTCCTCCTATTATTACTACTACTACTACTACTGCCACTGCTATAATTTCCGCCACCACCACCACCACATTACAACTAGTACTACTATTACTGTAACACCATCACAAAGAGGGATCTACCAGGCTGAATATAATAGCCAAGAGGTAGCAAAAAAAGAGAGAAAAAGGGCATCATAACAATTCAGGAGGTTTGTATTGTTTTTTCTCTCTTTTCTTTTACTTTTTTTCTTTATTCCCTTCACTAAAAGATGTTTCCTTATGCTGAGTAAAATCGTCTGGTGGCAGCGGGGTATAGGGAGGCTTCGTAGTGTAGGGAATATTTATCACTGCAATACTGAATCATCACCGCCATCACTATTATCTACTGTAAGCCGTCACCATTAGTTACCATTACTCTGACTACTTTTCATTACTACTACAACAACTACTACTACTACTACTGCTGCTACTACTACTACTACTACTACTACTACTGAAGCTAACCTATCACTATTCCTTTACTTAAGCCAATATATTTTTCGTCCACCACCACGACCACTAGCATCACTACCATAATCATCACTAATCTAGCCCCACTTACACTTATTACTATTTCCAGGACTACTACTACCACCACCACAGCTACTACCAATACTTCATCTATCACTATAACTACAACCAATACTTCATCTACCTCCATGCCTGTATTTCACCTCTGTATTCACAATCCATCACCACCATCATCACTGTTAAAAATACTCATCTCGTATTTGTCAGTGTCATTACTTATTTTATGTTACTATTACTACTATAACTTGCACTATCATAATCAGTTATCACTCGAATCAGAGTACTATCACTGCATTGCTACTATTAACCATAAGTATAATTCCATCTTTCCATTAATTGCACTTTTACTGTTATCATATTTACTACCATCACCACCACCACCACCACCGCTACTACTACTTCTACTACTACTACTATTACTACTGCTGCTGTTGCTGCTACCATTGTTATCACCATCACCACCATCACTGCTGCTACTGTTACTACTGCTATTAGCTATAACTACTGCTGCTACTGCTGTTGCTGCTGCTGCTACTACAATAACACCAAGAAAAATCGCTACAACCAACTCCATACCTTTTCTTAAATAAGTGTGCCGTCATTCATCCATGAC
>NC_137049.1:27797269-27819769 GCF_032717465.1 Coenobita brevimanus | reverse complement strand
ATAGCTCACAATCGTAGTTAAACCCTGAAGCATCTGAGGTTCTAGCACTATACCATGTCACATAACAGTTCAGACAGGTCAATGAAATTCAAAGACAGTTCACCTATGGCTTTGACACGTTATTCCATCTTTTGACATCCCCCTGTAATGAAGTGACGCTGTAACAAAATGGTTTGACAGATGATTTGATCATATAATAAATGACCAAGCATTATGTAAGTTGACTGACAATAAAAGAATGGGCATAATGTAATGTGTCAGTTTCCAGCTCGTAAAATCTCAAACATTATGTAGACTGTCGGTTTGTTGTTCATGTCTTTCAATCTCATAACGTATGTCAGTCATTTCTGTTATGTTGGTCGAACAGATATGTGACAGTGTCACTCGATGTATTCTGTCATTCAGTTATGTATTCGTCAGACTTTGGGAAGATACTTATTTCTCTCTCTGTATAAAATTCCTCTCTAGCATGCCATCCCAAGCTCTGGCAACACAAAGGTAACTGACACGCAAACCTGCTAAACATTGCCACAGAATACCACACTCAACACTCGCTTTACATCCAGTCCTGTCATTCCACTTGCAGGTAATGAATACGCTGAGGTAAATGCGACCCACACCAAAGAGTCCTGGAATTAAACAAGGCAGGCAGGTGAGGGCCCAGCGTCTGTGTTTCAGGATGTTTGTCAGTACTGTACTTGCGAGAACTTGCCACACCGGAATGTTGTTCACTCGGGGACAAAAATTCGCCTCATGTTTCAAGCTTTCTGCTTCTCACTTATCTCTATTGGATACCCCCCCTTTCTCTGTCTGTCTGTCTGTCTGTCTGTCTCTCTCTCTCTTAGCTTAAAATTGCTGTCTCTCCACTGTACTTGCTAAGCTGTAGCAACATATTAACACTAGAATATGGTGCTAGAAACAAAAAAATGCATTTTGGAATGGATATACATCTGTAGCATTACTTTTTCTGCAACTGACCTACGTGGAATAAGATACAAAATGTCGAAAATTTGGGTTAAGTTGAAGTGAAAAAAATATGGTATATCTGGAAAAGGGTTGGAATGCTTCTCCACTACTAGATGATTCTTTTTGACATGATGCGTCAGGAAGGAATATGCCGATCATGCCTTAAGTGTGAAGCAAACTCAGTGGAAAGGTAGGCAAACTTCTGCTCCTTACTGTAGAGTCAAGGAAACAAATATCCTTCTAAGTTTGGTGAAGATATTACGGAGAAGCACATTAAATTTAGTGGAGACTTTGTAATAATCGTCAGGAAAAAAAGAAAGAAAAAAAAAAGGGAATGTAACTGGCTCCCTACATGTACAGCTGGGGACAAATGATCGCCTAATACAGCACCTCTTCTGCTTCTCATTTTCCTTTATTGGTTAAAATTCTTATGCTGAGAGCAGCTTGCAATGTTCCCCTGCCATTAGATCCGCTGCATCAGGGGGGAGAGTGACGGACATGCCCCAGATGTGAAGTAGATACAGTGGAATAGTAGTCGAACTTTTTTTTTTCCAACTCCATTTTGATGGAAATAAATATGACAGAAAAGTTACACCATCAGAGACACACCTTCTACTTCAGTTAACGCTTTGGTTAGGCTTTGGTAAATTTAATATCTTCGGTCCGATGATGATTTTCTTTCTTCCACCTGACCTTGATAATTAACTTTGGGAAATCTTTGTCAGTGGAGGAATTATGCTGAGATCGTTTTAATTCCTTCATTGCAAGTGGCCTCCCTACAGCTAGATGAAAAAGAAATGCAATAAAAATACAATGAAAACTAAAGCATCGGAGTGAAATGGTTAATCCTTTCAGTCTGATTTCATTTTTGTTACTCTCAGACGATTATAGTTAGCTTAAGGGAGATTTTCTGGACTGGGAGGGTTAGATACAGCCTTCAGTAATCCCATCCTTACAAGAAATTTTTCCCAAGTTAAATAAATTTGTCTGAAGGTAGCAATAATCGAAACTATGTCATTGGGCGGAGTAATTATATATCATTAGACGAAAATGAGAAGATTTTTTGGTTAGGTTAGGTTGGGGTAGGGTAGGATAGGGTATGTGTGTGTGTGTGTGTGTGTGTGTGTGTGTCATTTGTTCCGTCTCATTTTTTTTTCTTGTGTGTGTGTGTGTGTGTGTGTGTGTGTGTGTGTGTGTGTCATTTGTTCCGTCTCATTTTTTTTTCTTGTTGTGTGTGTGTGTGTGTGTGTGTGTCATTTGTTCCGTCTCATTTTTTTTCTTCTTCACCCACCGATTTTCTAAATAAATAAAAGATTAAAAATAAAGATATGGGCCATCGGACTGTTGGGGTTAAACGTCTTTTGTTCCTGACCCCTTCACTCCCTGACGTCTCTCAGAATCAGAATATAATCGTCTGGAGGCAGCAGAAATAAACTAGAAGAAAAAGTCACCTAAGAAAAGGGGTTACGCACTTCTCATTTTCATCAGGCCATCACCAGACGATTTTATTCAGCTGGAGGGAAATATCTCGTAGTGACTGAAGTACTGAGGGCTTTATCCAACTCCTCCAATTAAAGTAAATCTCTCCACTGATGAATAAAATAGTCTAAATAAAACAACAAGAATATAATACTGAGGAATTGACTGTTGTCATTATAATCTTGCCTATAACAAAATAATGCTTTCTCAAATCAGATAACATATATATATATATATATATATATATATATATATATATATATATATATAACAAGAAATACACATCCTCGAATTTGATAATTTTTGACCCTTCCTGTCACATTTCATATTCAGAAGAGAATGACAAAAATGAGCTTAATATAGATAACGTGGTATATTTAAGGAGTTGATAATAATCTAGTCTTTTACAAATAACTTTCTTTCAGCATATAATCCTTAAAACCTACTTTCTCTACTTTTCGAAAATACATAATGATAAAAAATAGGTGCACCTCCCCTCATATGGTAAAATTTTTGACCTTTCGGACGCGGCCTAACTTTGAACGAGTCATTTGAGGGTCGGGCACGAAGCGCTATTTGAAAAGTTTGTGCCAATATCATACACTGCTCTCAAAATTGTGGGAAAATACTGCATATAACCAGCACTGAATGCCAAATCCAAACCTGTATTATAATTTTGCTAGTGCTGGAATGGGAAGCCTTCACTTGGTGACACTAATATAACCGAGCTACTCCGCTGCTCGGTTATATTGGCGTTCGTGATTTCCCTGTTCCTATCCCCTGCAAGGAGGATGGTGGTCTGAAAGGAAAGGGTCACTTCAACTTGCAGTCCACAGGGTTCACATTCAGATGAACTTAGGCCACAACAACAACAATAATAATAATAATAATAATAATAATAATAATAATAACAACAATCTTATAATTCTGTCACTTGTTCTACTCTCTTAATCCGATGACGTATTTTCTTTTTAGTTTATTTTCTACCTTCAGATGACTTTTTTTATTATTAGGAAACCTCCTGGTAGTAAAGGGCTTCATGAAGGCTATATCTAACCCCTCTAGTATCAAAAGTTTCCCCTAAGCTTAACAAAATCGTCTGTAGAGAACAAGTATGAAGTAAAAAGAGAGAGAAAAAAAAGGCGTCATCAGGAAGAAAGAGTCAGGATTTTTAAAAAGCCTCATTAACTTCCCCTATGCTGTATGAAATCGCCTAGCTGCAGTAAGAACACACACACACACACACACACACACACACACACACACACACACACACACACACACTGGAAGCAAATAAATCGCACCTCTTGTAAATTTACCACCTGTTTTAATAATCCCGAAAACCTCATGAACGCCCATATATTATGAAAGATGTCCCCTGAGCTGAATATATGGTCTCTCTCTCTCTCTCTCTCTCTCTCTCTCTCTCTCTCTCTCTCTCCTCAAGGTTCTGTGCCCATATCATGCATCACTCTCAGGATGTTCGAATGATATTGACAAAAACCATAATAAAAAAAAATAATCAAAATTCTATGTTATAATTTTGTTCTAAGAATTTTGGAAGTGGTAGTATGAATAATTAAAACTGGCATAACAGTGGTAGATGAAGCTTCAGGGCCCTTCGGTTAATGCCTATGGTGTGTGTGTGTGTGTGTGTGTGTGTGTGTGGCTCGGGTTTTCACTAAATTCTACGGGACTGAAGCAGGTCGTTCGAAAATCTTTAGTGAGGGACAGACGGACAGAATCGTACCTAGATGCCCCTAACCCCAAGAGAACTAACTGAAATCCCACCAAACATATCTCGCGACATTTATTCTGTAAAATCTTACATCCCAGTAAACTCTTCAGATATAAAAAATATCCCCCGTGCTTAATAAAATTGTCTGGTGATAAAGTGTAAAAAAAAATAAATAAATAAAATGCAGATTCAACGTCCATTACAATTCTGCTACATGTTCTATGAATTTCCTTTGAATCCTTAATCTCTTCGATACGAAAAAATGTCCCCCAAGCTAACTAAATCTTGTGTATTTGAAATGTGTGTGTGTGTGTGTGTGTGTGTGTGTGTGTGTGTGTGTGTGTGTGTGTGTGTGTGTGTGTGTGTGTGTGTGTGTGTGTGCGCCAATACCATTCACCGTTGTAAAATTGTTCGTAAACTGTAGCAAAGTAAGGTAAAACAGTGAAACCCTATCAGACGAGTCCCACCTCTCCTGCAAGTTTGATGAGCCTCGAGGCCTTGTTGACATTTCAAATACGAGAGTTTTCTGAATTGGATCATATCATTCGGTGGTAAAAAAAAAAAAAGGAGAGGGGAGGGGTTGACAGTCCATTATCCAGATATCTCCTGTATTACAGTTTAACCAATTTGTTCTAAGGATTTTGAAAGTCCCATAAAGGGCTTCACAACAAGAGGTCTCCCCCAGGCAGAAAACAATCGACAGCCTATAGCAAAAATATACAGAAACAAGACAAAGGTCACCTATGATGCCCTGCCGACCCTAACCTTATCCACCACCTCAACACATCCCAGAAGGTGTCCCCTGTCTTTGGACACACACACACACACACACACACACACACACACACACACACACACACACACACACACACACACACACACACACACACACACACACACACACACACACACACACACACACACACACACACACACACACACACGTCTGACACCACGTGCTCCTCAGACGCACCCCATATTTGTTCCACATCACAATCTCTCATCCCTATACATTCCCACGTAAATGTGACTCAGATGGAACTTTCCAGATTTCATCTTTCATAAAGGCACAGCGACTCAATGAGAAAATGAGTGGGTGAGTGAGTGATACAGTTAGGGAAAACCTGGTTTGGGCCGCCTCTGTGGGTGCGGCATAAAAGAACACACTGGATTCTTATCACGTAAATATCACACGCATTAAAATTTTCCTACTTCTAGGTATTTCGAAAGTCTCACATAACCGTCTGGTAGGAAAAATAAATAGAGATTCCACTTCTATTATAATTTTAGTACTGGTTCTAAGCATTCTGAAGTCCTGATGAAACCTTCCATCGCATCATGGCAGCTGACTGGCATTATGTGAGCAATAAAGTCCAACCATTCCTTGGATATAAACTGTTATGAATCTCATCCGGTTGAGGTGCCTCGGTCTATTATACAACTAGCCATCCTTTTAACTACATGGTCACCACACAATGTAATATATGGTTTTCTGGTTTACCTCCCCCCCTCCCCCCAAAAAATTGCTTGTCACTCAAAGTTCAGTCACTGACGGTAGCATTGTTGTATACCGAATAAGTGGATGGTAGATATCTCCTTCTATTAAGTACAAAAATATTAGACAGATATATGAGCACAAGGCCCTAATATGGTGCTTTACTACAGTCTATGGAAAGGAAGTACCCGTTTCCGTAAATCCATAGCGAGTGACCGACGGGCAGGTTCCCTCTTCGAGATGCTCCCGGGGCTTAAAAAAAAAAAAATGAAATAGAAAAATATCCTGAAATTCTATGACTACAGTAATATCTTCAACGCTATTACAGTTTTATCACCTGTTCTCAGCTCCTTCTCAGCGAATGGTCTCCTCTTTAACTTAACAAAATCGTCTGACGGAAAAAAATAAAAGAAAGAAAAGACCGAAAGTCCGTCAATCAAATCCCAGCACAGATTTGCTTTAATAATGCTGACAGCCTTAGTAACCGCTGCAGTATGAGGAGTCTCCCCTAAGATGCATAAAAGTCTGACGGTAGCAAGAATATGTTGATCTGGTGGCAGCAAACACTCCATTACAGTATTTTCGTCTTCATCATCCTAACACAATTTTCATCATCATCATCATCATCATCATCATCATCATTATATTACCAAAATTTCCCACAAAACAAATGGAATGGGTAGAATTAAAAAAATGTCATCAATGGCCAGTGAAATGAGCCGTGCGTCCATTTCCTCTATAACTTCTCGTCCAAAGTTTTTATCTCTTGACATGTTCGAAAAATGTTGTTGAAAAACCATTAAAATCCCATTATCCATAAAATGATCGGAATTTCATTTTCCCACAGATATCCTTTAAAGAAAATGGAAATCTCAAACACAAAAACCCTTCCGTCAAGTGATTTATTGATTTATGTATTTTTTTTTAAATTTTGATTAAGATAGACTTGTAGAACTGGTGAGGTAGCCTTCAGTAACGCCTTCGAAACGAAACATATTTCCTAAGCTGGACAAACTAGTCTGAAAATGGCAAGAAAAAAGTGAAAAAATATAAGTACTAGATGCGAGAGGTTCAAGGCCCCTCGGTTATGCCCTTGGTGGGGTGTAGGGGAGTGATTTTGTGTGGTGTGGTGTGAGAGGGTGATTTTGTGTGGTGTGGTGTGGGAGGGTGATTTAGTGTGGTGTGGTGTGGGAGGTGATTTAGTGTGGTGTGGTGTGGGAGGTGACATTGTATGGTGTGGTGTGGGAGGTGAATTTATGTGGTGTGGTGTGGGAGGGTGTTTTTGTGTGGTGTGGTGTAGGAGGTGATATTATATGGTGTGGTGTGGGAGGTGATATTGTATGGTGTGGTGTGGAAGGTGATATTGTATGATGTGGTGTGGGAGGCGAATTTGTGTGGTGTGGTGTGGGAGGTGATATTGTGGAGTGTGGTGGTGTAATTTCGCCAAAGCCGCTAAAGTCTACGGGAGTGAAACACCTTGCGTCCGAAGCTAGTTAGTGAGAGAAAGATGGACAGGGCCAATGTTAGAGACACTCCCGCATCCAGGGAAAAAAAATAAAATAAAAAGGCGTCACAGAGTTCAACATGACAGCCGATTCTGAGCTTCATTTTTTTCAGTACCTAAAAAAAAAAAAAAAAGCAAATTCCATGAACCACACAACCAATATCCAATACTTTTTTCTGTTTACAACTGTCAGGAAAATATTAAAAATTTCATTAAAAGCTGTCTGTCAACATCGAACTACTTTTTTTCTTCTTTTGCCTAGGCCTACAGGTGTTCCAAAAATATTATACACCTCACTGAAGCTTTTCATTAATATCTGACTTATTTCATCATCATCATCATCATCATTGTCATCATCATCATCATCATCATCACTTCTTTTCGCATATATGGAACAAAGGCGAAAGGCGGCAGCAAGCATAGAACAAGAGCGACGTACTCGGGAAGAAGGGGTTTGCATGAATTTCGGAGAGTAAATGTCAACATCAGATCTCACGAGAGAGAGAGAGAGAGAGAGAGAGAGAGAGAGAGAGTACACAAATTATAACTAAAAATAAAAATAAAATCGAATTTGTAATGTGAAAAATATTGAGGGAATGCAAAATGCTGAATTCAATTTGAAGTGTAAAAAAAATGAGAAAAAGGGTCAGTCAAATATTTTACGCTAAGCAGATTACTCAGCTCGTTTCCTGTTCTCTCTCTCTCTCTCTCCCTCTCTCTCTCTCTCTCTCTCTCTCTCTCTCTCTCTCTTTTCTTATCTATTTCTCAATGTATGTTTGTTTCTCTCTCTCCGTCTTGGCTGTTTTTCCACTTCCTCCCTCCTCCTCCTCCTCTGTGTGTGTGTGTGTGTGTGTGTGTGTGTGTGTGTGTGTGTGTGTGTGTGTGTGTGTGTGTGTGTGTGTGTGTGTGTGTGTGTGTGTGTGTGTGTGTGTGTGTCTATATCTTTATATTTAGCACTGTTTTCTTATCTCAAAATTACCTCTTACAGATTTTTTTTTCAATTTTTCTTTGCTTAGTGTCTTCTGTTTCTTCTTTGCTCTTCCTTTCCCTCACCACTGTCTTCTTTCGCTTCCTGCTTCCTATTCTGTCTGTCTGTCTTACTGTCTGTCTGTTTCCGTCTGTCTGTTTGTCTTTCTGTTTGTTTTCCTGTCTGTCTTTTTTTCTATCAGTCTACCAATCAATTAGTCAATCAGCATGCCAATCTGTCTCTTTTTCTCCTTATCTTTTTTATGTATCTGTCAGTTTATCTACTTGCATCCATGTCTATCTCTATGTATCTATTTTATCTCTGCCACTTCATCAATCTGTCTGTTTATCTATTTATCTCAGTATATTTTTCTTTACCTCTCTATCTGTCTTAATATCTATACATTAATCCAAATATCTAATTGTTTTATCCCATCTCAGCTCATCTATCCATCCATCCGTCTATCTGTCATCTTCTCTATCCTCTTTCTCTTCCCTATCCATCTAAACGTCGATCCCTATCTCAGTTTATCAATCCATCCATCCATCTATCTGTTATCTTCTCTCTTCTCCTTCTCTTCCCACTCTTTGCCTATAACATTCTCTACTCTCTCCCCTTCCCTGCCTCTCCTCTCTCCCCCTCACCACTTTCCCTTAAATCCTTTCTCACATCCGCTCTCCTCTCTCTCTCTCTCTCTCTCTCTCTCTCTCTCTCTCTTTCTCGCTCTCTCTCTCATTAATCGCTCTATATTTCTGGGACTGCGTTCGACTTAGACAAAGTTTCCATCCATCTGATTATATTTGAGACACTGTAAGAGAACTTCTGATTACAAGTGTACAGCCTCACTCTGTTTCAAGTTTCAGCCTTTTCCTCAATTTAGTTTCATCTCTCCTTATCACAGTTTCACCTCCTCACCCTCATCACAACTCTGCCCTTTCCCTCTCATCCTAGAGTCACCCCTTCCCTTATCCTAGTTTCACCTACTTCTCTTATGCCAGTTTCACCCCTTTCCCTCATCCTAGTTTCACCCTCCCCCTCTTACTCCAGTTTCACCTCCTTCATTGCGACTCCACCCCGTCCTTCATCTCAATTTTCCCCTTAACTCGTCTCAGTTTCCCCACTCCCTCGTCTCAGTTTCACTCACTCCCCTTCATCCCAGCTCCACCCCTACAACATCATTCTTTCACCCTCTTAATTCGTCCCAGTTTCACCCTTCAGTTTCACCCACCTATCTCAGTTTTACCCTTTCAGTCTCATCCACCTGTCCCAACTTCAACCCTTCTAACTTCACCGTCACCTGGTTTCCTCTTCATCAATTTTCTAGGGCATTACTTATCCCTTTCCAGCCCCTCTTACCAACTCTTATCTGGTATTCCTTCTCAGTCTGCCTCTCCCATACCCTATCTTTCTTCTCTTTTCTCTGTTTTCTCTTCTTTCTCTCACTTTTTCTCATTTTCCCCTCTCCCTCATCTCTGTCGCTCCCTACCTTCACCCCTTTCCCTTCCCAATCCACCACTCTCTCGGCTCATTCTTCCAACTCCACTTTTCCTCTTTAATTCCTGGTTTATTCCTTCCCAGTTTTATGTTATTTCAGTGGACTCTCTCTCTCTCTCTCTCTCTCTCTCTCTTACTTTTAGGACCAGTTCTTCCATCATTTTTTTATTTTCAGTTAATGATCTTTACTCGAACTTGGTGGTTGTGACGAGGGGCCTACACGTGCTGGCGCTGTGTACCCTGGGTGGAGTGAAGCAGCTGCGGCGTCCACCGAGAAGCCAAACCTCATATTTCCCTGCACCTTGCCGTCGGAAAAGATCTTGGTACCGACCCTGGCGAGGCGCTGTCCACCACAAAGGGGGGTGCTGGTTCCTTAGACAGTGTATAAAACTGTCCTGTTGGGCGGCCCCACAGAAGCAGTAACTTGCCTATTGTCGATGGCTCTTCTCGACCAGACAGACAACAACAACAACAACAACAACAACAACAACTTCAACTCGGCTGGCTCTGTTCGCCTTGACCCTCTCTTGAACGATGCACAATGTTTATTCTGGAGGGGAAAAGAAGCATTACACGAAACGAACAGGCAAGTCGGCATAAACCGGAGCGAAGATAACAGATTTTCAAGGTACCCCATTAAAAAAGACATGCACATTAGAACACTTCTTGCAAATGCACGCAGGATAATTTGCGATGTAAATTTTTTGGTTTATAGTTTGTGAAGTAAATTTTTGTGGTTCAGAGGCTCATGTTTCTGATGAAGTCTGTGTTGGCTGAAAATCGGTGAATATTGGGACAACCGATTTTTAGGTGATTATAATTTACTATAGACTTTTTTCTTTTTTTTTCATCTGATGGAACTAGACGATTCCCACAACTCGAATATTAAGTCATAGTTGTGTGATATTTGATGAGCCTTAGTTATGAGTAAGGAATGAGTCTCCATGGTTACTGTTCGAATCAACATGCCTGTCGGACTTCACTTTGCCATCAACATATCTGAAAGAGGTCAGAGATCTTTGTCAGGTTAGAAACAATGTTGTATAGCCTACGAGTATTCAGTTGTAACAGTAATGAGGGACTGAAGGGTAGGTTGTTATGCAGTAAAGGGAAGCTTCGTCCAGTTGTAATTCCTAAGCCAACTATCGATAATAGTAACAGTACTTTCCTTCAGTTTAGTAGTGAACTGCTTGGGGTACTCTATTGGCCACCAGCACCAGACTGTCAAGCCTAAAGTGCTATGGTACAGCGTTTGACAACTTGTATTTACATTTTACCTGCCTCTCATCCTCCCATCCTTCCTCTTTTCACATCTATTCTCACATTTCTCTATCCTCCCTCCTCTTTTCTGACCCTTCCCTTACCACTTTCTCCAAATTTAACTCCTCTTTTTCTTTCTCCATCACTTCTCCTCCCCTTTCCATCACCACTCTCCCCAAGTTTTGTTCTCTTCCCACTCTCACTCACACACCCCCTTTTTCATTCCTTCCTCACCTTTCTCTCCAACTTTGCCTTCTCCTCCTGCCTCCATCCTCTCTCCCTCACCTCTTCCTCCCTCCTTTTCTTCTCACCCTACCTTCACCAACGCTTCAAATCTTACTTTCTCCTCTCCTCCCCTTTCCCCAACTATCCTCTTCATCCCTTACCACTCTTCCTAACTTTTAGCTTCTTCTCCCACCTCTATCTCTCTCACCTCACCTCGTCTCTTCTCCCCTTTCTCTCCCCCTTTTTCACTACTTCCTCACTATCCTCCTAACCTCTTCTTCTCCTGTCCCCCTCCCTCTTCCCTCCCTCGTTCTTTCACCCTACTATCATCGCTCTACCCTCTCCCCTACTTCTCTCTTCTCTCCCCCTCCCTATGCTTCCTCCCTGCCATTCCCCTACCGTCATAACTACACCATCTCCTCCTACCTCCCTCTCTTTCCTCTACCCCTTCTTCTCCTTCCCCTACCCCTTCATCCCCTTCCCCGACCCTCGCCACTCTCCCTCTCTCTCTCTCTCTCTCTCTCTCTCTCTCTCTCTCTCTCTCTCTCTCTCTCCCCTACTCGTTCCTCCTACAACCTCCTTCCCCTTCCCTGACCCTCACCACTCTACCCTATCCTCCTGTCTCTGTCTCTCACTCTCTCCTCCCCCTTCCCCCTCCCCCTCCTCCCCCTTCCCCTTCCCCTCCTCCCCCTTCCCCCTCCCCCTCCTCCCCCTTCCCCTTCCCCTCCTCCCCCTTCCCCCTCCCCCTCCTCCCCCTCCCCTACACCCCCTTTTAAAAGCCTGGGGCCAAGTAATAATCAGGGGCAAACGTGTCTGACGGCAACGCAAGTAAATATTTCAAAAAAATGCATTACACGGAGGAGGGGGAAGGAGAACGAGAAAGATGAAGGGGGGGAGAGGGAGGGGGAGGGAAAAGGGAGAGGGAAGAGGGGGAGTAGAGGGAGTAGAGGAAACGGAGGGAAAATGGGAAGGGGGAGAAGGAGGGGGAGAGAAAAGGAAAGGGAGGGGAAAGAGGAAGGGGAGGGATAAAAGAAGGGGAAAATGGGAAGGGCAAAAGAGAGAGGGGGAGGAAGAGAGGGAGGGGGAGGGAAAAAGGAGAGGGAAGAGGGGGAGTAGAGGGAGCAGAGGAAAGGGAGGGAAAATGGGAAGGAGAAGGATGGAGAGAGAACAGGGAGGGGAGGGGAAAGAGGAAGGGGAGGGAAAAAAGAGGGGGGAAATGGGAAGGGCAAAAGATCGTGAGGGATGAATAATGAGAAGGGGAGTGAGGGAGGGGGAAAAGGAAAGAGGTAAAAGGAAGGGTAGGAAAGGGAGAGAATGAAAAGGGAGGGGAACAGGAAAAGGGAAGGTGAGAGGAAGGGGAGGAGAGGTGATGGAAAGGGGAAAAGGAATGAGAAAAGGAATGGGGAAGTGAGGAAGAGGAAAGGAAGAAAGGAAAGGAAAAAGACAGGGAGAGGGAGGAGGGGAGTGGAAAGGGAAAGAGATAAGGGAAGAGGAGGACAGGGAGGGGGAAGGTAAGAGGGAAGGGGAAAAAGAGGGGGAGAGGGTGGAAGGAATGGAGAGTGAAAGGATAGAAAGGGGAGACAAGCAGAGAAGGAAGGAGAAATAGAGAGGAAGGATGAGAGGTATTCAAAAGGTAAATAAGGAAAATAAGAAGAGTAGAATGGGAAAATTTAGGGAGAAAGAGGGGGGAGTGGAGTGGGAAAGGAGAAAGAGAAGGAGAAAAGACGAGAGAAAGAGGGAAGAAAGAGGGGAGGGAACGGGAAAGGAGGGGGGGAAAGGAAAGGGGAAAGGAGATAGGAATGAGAAGAGGGGACGTGGTAAGGAGAGAAGGGAGGGGAGCGAAAGAGGGGAAAAGTTAGAAGTGGCAAAACAGGATGATGACGGGGAAATAGAAGAGTAGGGGAGAGGGTATCAGAGGAGGGGGAGGGAAAGAAGTGGAGTGGAGGAGAGAGATAAAGTGGAATAGAGGGGCAGGGGTAGGGGAGGAGCGGAATGCGAGTAAAGGGGATAGGAACCGAGGTGGTGCCGGGCAGAGGCCAAAATGTATGTATAATAAACCGTCGGTGCATATATACCTATATGTATATAAATATAAATATAAATATAAATAAATAAATAATAAATCTATAAATATAAATAATTAAATAAATAAATAAATATAATATGATTAAATAAATTAATAAATAAATATAAATATAGCTAGCTAGCTAGATAGATAGATAGACAAATAGTTAGATAGATAGATAGATAGACAGAAAGACTGATATTGATATAGATATGTCGGTATGCTTGCATGTACTGTGTGTATGTTTGTATGTACCGGTATATATATAAATGAGAGAATTAAAGCAAGAGTTGCGGAGATGGACGTGAAAATGATGATGAAAGGTAAGGGGTGAATTATTTCAAAATTTAATTAATGTAGTTAATGATGTGTTGCTGCAGAAACTGAACAGAGTTTCGTACACGTGTTCATGGTTCTGTGGGTATTATGAGAGAGACGGGTTCTGGAAGCCAGAGATGATGAGAGTAAAACAACGGTTGCTGAGAAAGACGAGGACTCAGTGTAATGTGATGGTGCAGAGGGAGAGACTGGAAGTTGGGGAAAAGTTTAAGGTCACTGGTGTGGCAAAAAATAAAAAAAGACAAAAATGTTAAAGGTGGAGAGTACAGCGAGTCAAGGAAGTGAAGTGAAAGATGCCATGAAGGCCTTGATAAGGAATAGAAGACTGAGGACACTTGTGTGCTAAAGGATGGTGTGAAGGTGTTTTAGTGACCACATTAACGTATGGATATGAGCCCTGGGAAGGGTATGATTATCTAATATCAAAGGCGAGAGCAGCAGATATACGACTGTCAGGGAATGCATACAGTGTGAGTAGGATAAGTAGCATAAATAAATGACTAGATCGTGAATGATATACAGTGAGGAAGTCTACTGATCAAAGGGAGGAGGAGTGTGTGCTCAGATGGTATGGTTACTTTGAATACATATGAAATAGGCGGTGGAAAGCCATATATGACTAAGAATTTGGACATAAGTTAGAGCAGAGGCCAGAAAGGTGGATGAATATGCTTTGTGAATGTTGGAAAATGTGAAGTGTGGGCGCTGTGGAAGAAAGAGAATTTATGCATGATCTACAAATGGATGGATGAAGTATGCATGGATGCGCACATAATAAGACTCGGATCCCTTTTTTAAACTTGGCAGTCGTGTGAATGTTGAATATCCCAAAGATGAAATAAGGCGCATGCTATTGTCTGGCACATTAAACCTTTGAGATCTGGTCGAGATAACTGAAGGTGTGAATGATGCGTGAGTGTATTTATTGCAAGTTGGATTGGGCACTCTGTTGATAGTTCTCCCACTTTTGTGCTTTACTGTTACTGCTCTTTGGATCCCTTGGAATTCATGCATTAATGAAGATCAGGGTTGGGATGATGATGATGATGATGATGATGATGATGATGATGATGATGATGATGATGATGATGATGATGATGATGATGATGATGGTGATGATGATGATGATGATATGGTAGAGACAGACAGACAGACAGACACAGAGAGAGAGAGAGAGAGAGAGAGAGAGAGAGAGAGAGAGAGAGAGAGAGAGAGATGAACCGAGTAAAGGAATATGAAAGGAGAGGGCTTAGTTATGTCAGCTGGAGGGATGAGAGCTGAAGAGGAGGGGGGGGGGACGTTGAAGGGGGATGGAGGGGGGGGGACTAATGGCGTTTGATGGGGTGTTAATTGTTGATGGGGGAGACAGGAATGCTGGGAGAGTGGAAGAGGGGTGTGCAGAGTGTGGGAGGGGTGGTGGGGAGGAAGAGAGGAAGTAAAGAAGAGGGATGATGAGCGTTTAGGATGGGAAAAAATGTGGGTGAAGGTAGTGGGAGTGAGGGAGGGATGGTGGGGAGTTTGAGAGGAGTGGTGGGGAGTGAGAGAGAGGGATAACAGGAAATGAAGGAGGGAGTAGGGAGTCAGGAAAGGGTAATGGGGAGGAAGGCGGGGGGTGGCCGGGAAAGAGGGCCAGGGATTATAGGCATTAGGAAGGAAAGGAGAGGGAGAGGGGAGGTGGAGTGTGGGGGAAAAGTGATGAGTGAGGGAGGGGTGGTGGGGGAAGTAGAGGAGGGGTGGTGGGAGTGGAGGAGAGGTGGTAGGGAAGAGGAAACAGTGGTGGGGAATGAGTGAGGGTGATGGGGAGTGAGGATGGGGCGATGGGGAGTGAGGGAGGGGTGTGGGGAATGGGTATGAAAGATGACGTGGGGAAGGTGACTGTGAGGGAGGGACCAAAGGAGGGTAAGTGATGAGAATAAAGGTTGATCAGAGGTGACAGAGGGAGGTAATGGGGTGTAGAGTTAATGGGGAGTGGGTAAGGTAGTGGGGGGTAAGTGGGGTGGGAAGTAAAGGACGTGGGGAGGAAAGGAGGTGAGGAATGATTGTGGGAGATGGTAAGGAGGAACGGAGGAAGGTATGTGGTGAGAGGGAAGGAAAAGCGGAAGTGTGAGGGAGAGAGAGGAAATGGAAGGTTCGCATGAAGTGTGGTAGTGTGTGGTGTGGTAATGTGTAGTGTGGTAGTGTGTGGTGTGGTAGTGTGTGGTGTGGTAGTATGAGTTGGGGTAGTATGAGGTGTGGGGGTTTGTGGTAGTGTGTGGAGTGGTCATGTGTGGTTGTGTGGGTATGGGAGTGTGATGCGTGCAGCGTGTAGTCTGGTAGTGTGATGAGGCAGTGTGCGATGTGGCAGTGTTTGGTATGGCGATGTGAGGTATGGTAGTGTGTAGTGGGACAGTGTGAAGTTTGATAATGTGAAGTACAACAGTGTGAAGTGCCCGGTGTGAGGTGCAGAGGCGTGTTGTGTGCAGTGTGAAGTATGGATGTGTGTGACACGGCAATATGTGGTGTAGTAGTGTGAGGCTCGTCAGTGTGTGGTTTGCAGTGTGAAGTATGATAATGTGTGATGCTACAGTGTTCAGTGGGAGTGTGTCCTGTAGTATGTGTGCGTAGTTTGTGTTGCAGTGCGTAGTGTATTGTGGCAGTACGTGGTGAGGTGTGGCAATATGTGTGCTGTGGTAGTCTGCAATCTCGCTATGTCGTGTGGTAATGTGTGGTGTGATAATGCGTGGTATGGCAGTGAATGATGATGTGTGGCAGTGTGTGGTGTAGCAGAGTGTGGTGTGTCAGTATGTGGTGTGGTGTTTTGTAGCAGTGGGTGGTGTGGTATGAACGTGTGTGGTGTGGTGTGGTGGTGTGGCAGTGTGTGTTGTGGCAGTTATGGTATAGTGGTCTACTGCAGTGCCCATAACCTGTGTGTCGCCGCAGTGCTTCTGGTTTGCCGCACTAATTTCTTACCAAAACAAAGCATGCTAGAATATCAGTTTCATTTTCAGGCAACGACGTTAAGCTATTTTTTACAAACTCAAAAACAGTGATTCCTATTTCCAGGAACTATATTTTGCATTTAATAAAGGCTATAGATAAAGATGCTGCAAATATTCATACGAACATGTGGTAACAACTAATCCCTGCCTGCCTGTATGGAGTCCTTGGATGTCCTTGGGTCCGAAGCTAGACCAATGCAATCCTGATCATTTTAGCCGTAGGAGACCACTTTATGTGCGTAGCTTAAGCCAAAATATTAAAGAAAATTAGGCAAAATATACCAAATGCAAAAGAAATGGAAATAAGCGAAAAAAATGCAGCAATTAAACCAAAAATAAGAAAAAAAGGAAAGAGAAATATCCCCTGAATAAGCAAAACCTCTGCTTCACTCACACGCTGAATATTAATTACAGTATTTACCCGAAACTTAAGAAGGGTCAACATAAACCCGAGTGCTTAAATCAGTTATGAAACCGACTTGGGATCATCATCATCATCATCATCATTATCGTCATCAACCACCATTCATCATTTTCGTCGTCATCTACCAATTATCATCACCATCATCACCATCATCATCATCATCATCATCATTAAGCACCATTTACCATTTTCGTCATCTACCAGTTATCATCCCCATCATCATCATTATCATTATCATCAACTACTGTTCTGGTGTCAACATCTTTTTCCATATGAAGTTGTAGTATCACACATTTTACATAATAATTTTTAAAACTGTTTAGTCATAATTAACAGTGTGTAATGAAGTGTGAATGATGAACAACCAAATATCATTTCGCTGTTAGCTGTGGTATAGGAAGAAGGTGGATGGCAGACCAAGTGCCACCCTGTTTCAATTATAAAAAGAAGGTTAGGAGAAGTGAAAAGATATCTGAATATGTGCGTAAGTGTAAAGTCCTGGGGAACCATTTATTATGTTGGTATATGTGAATGTACTTAATACCATTTTATAGAGGTGTATAATGTGCTAGTAGAGTTGTCATTTATCTCTACTTTTTGCATAAGCCCAGAGTATATGTAATGCTCGGCACCTCACTTTTTAGCTGACCTCAGCACCGCGCCCTTGTCCGGCTCGGTGAGTGTACAGCGTCAGAGAGATCGCTTTACAGTTATAAAGGGAGGTGGTGTCGCTCCTACATATCTCTCGGGTCGCAGCTATATTATTCTGTACCCAATAAAGAGAGATTTAATCTGCTCATTTCTGTCACCTTACGCTACCACTTAATAACAGACCAGCTTCCACCTTCTCGTGGCAGAGGACCTTTGGTGGGAAGTGTCGGGCAGTGACGGCGAGTAGCTGACGTGTACTACAGACAGTGTCGTCGATCTAACACGGTGGTCTAGTTATACTATACAGCAGAACACTTAATATGTAGTCAACTGCTATTCCATAACGGCTACATTATATTGGTGGCCAGCAGTGCGACGATACATTATTTTATTGGTGCTAGCGGTGACACGATATTTAGTGCTAGCCGTGTACCGATACACTACCACTTATTATTTTCGTCGTTGTCTACCAACTATCACCAATATTGTCATCGTCCTTGTCACCTTCATTATCATCATCATCATCATCATCATCACCTAAAAACATGATGCTTGGGTTTGGAGTAAAGTAAAAATAATGCAATGAAACAAAACATACGATTATAACCCAATAAAAAAAGCAGTCAAACAAGCAAACAAACACACAGATAATGTAGCACACACACACACACACACACACACACACACACACACACATTCCCGGAACCGAGCAATCACCCAAACACCACAGTCAATCACCAAACCTCCCATCCACTTCCTTCCCACTCTCTTTCTGACCCTTTGTTGCATCTTGCCCACTTCCTCTCTCCTTAATATATTGCTTCCTATTTCTGTTTCTTCTCCTGTCTCTGTCTTTCTGTCTATTACATTTCTGTCTGTCTGTCTGTCGCTGTCTCTGTCTGTCTGTCGCTCACTCTGTCTGTCTGTCGCTCTCTCTTCTGCCACGCATCAGTCGCTAACCATTGTATTGTCCGAAAATTCTGAAATATAAATGAATACATGATTATAGTCCCAGGGAAATATGTTTGGCAGAATCCATCTCCACACAAATGGTAAAGCCTGGGCAAAATTCCTAAGAGGCTTACTGGCATATTGTGGGACGGCAGCCAGTTAGTATATAATCGCTCCCACCACTGTAGACTCATGGATCTCTCCCTCCCTCTCGGATACAAGCCTCATTCTTCGTGGCAAATTGGTATCCAGCAACATCATTCTGTATAAGCCATGTTAATCACGCTTACTGCTGCTTATTTTCCATTTCTATAAGTTCATTATCACTTGTTACCTGGGGGAGGGTGGAGGCGGCGGCAACCATCACTAAATCGATGTGGTGTTGTCTACGGGTGATTGTAAACTGAGTGACTTATCAAAATATTCCTATACTCCAGGGAACCATTTAAATAGTCACGTGGTAACCATATGGCAAAGAAATGCGCTCCTGGTGGGTTATGGTTATGGCGCTTCAATCAAATATGCCTCATAAGGGTTAAATCCCAAGAGAAGGTTTGAGTTTATTGCCTTCATAATGGCCCTAAAGATCGAGTGACTTGTCACCCTCTCCTTAAGCGTCTGAAGTAAGTAGGCAAGACTTGGGTCGTCTTCTCTTCTGATTGAGCAATGCAAGATTTGATAATGGACGGATGGACATTGTACCGCTTATCACAGCAGTGCAATATTTACCTCATGACAATTCTCTGCGATTAATATTTTAGAAGTGATCATGGCATCCTTCTAAGTCAACAGTTTGAGATTCCCTGTTATACATGCTCTTTCTCCGTAGCCACAGTCATGCTCTCGGTACATTCACTATCTGTTCATCGTATCTTCTCCTCGAGCCCGTCTCTCCTCACCCTTTTTTATTCTATTTGTGTGTAACATCAAGAGAATCTGATCTCACACGCCTCATCTCGATCTTCTTAGTATTACTGCTTTTGAAGTGTCTATAATGCAAGGAGAGTGGTTATTGCGCATCTTGGTTAATTAGCTCGATGAAGTTATCCAATACCGTATTATTGAAAACTGTTTTGTTTTCGGCATGTTTTACTTTAATATTCTCTAGACTGAAGTGTTTAGTAACCGCAGGAATGATTACTCATAAAACAACAATTTAGCATACACCTTAAACCAAAGAATGCTCATAAATACATTACAATCAATCTCACAAGCATCCAAATCCCCAAAACTTCAATGATCAAGATAAAAGCAATAAATACACGATAAGAGAGTTTATAAATACAACAAATACCATCGCTGTGCAGGGAGAAAGGGAATCAGACCAAGAGTATTGGATCCCACATCTGCATCAGTAAGAGTCAAGATAAAAAGTACAAACATGCTATTTCTTTCACAGCTTCAGGTTCAATAATGCTTATGAACTCAATAGACACCATAGTAGTGAAGGGAGTGGGAGAATCAGATCACGAGTATTGGATCTCACATACTGGCCTCATTTCAGTCCCCTAACTATGCCGGGTTGTGGGGTCCATAACTCACTGGTCATCTGGGAAGGGGCAAAAGCTGATGGAATTCGATCGCTTTGTTGAAGGTTATAATATGCCTTTGCGTTGGAACCTTGCTGTGGTGGTTGGTATTAGACACTGATGAATAAATAAACAGATAGATACACAGACAGACAAGCGGACAGACTGACTTAAGGAGGAGAAATCAGGCTGTGAAAGGGTTGATGAAGGCTGTCTCGCCCCCCCCCCCACCGCTCTAGCAACAAAAGTCTATTCTAGGCTGAAGAAAATCGTTTTGAAATAGTAAAAAAAGAAAAGAAAAACACGTACTAGGACTGAACAGGGTTAAATCGTCTGGTGGCAGCAAGAATATACTGTACATTATTATTATTATTATTATTATTATTATTATTATTATTATTATTATTATTACTACTACTACTACTACTACTACTACCACCACCACCACCACTACCACTACTACTGCCGCTATTTGTTGTTGTGTTGTTGTTGTTAATCTAAACCGTGAACCCAGTGGAGTGCAGGATGAAACTGTTCTCTTCCTGAAGTCCACCATCCTCCTTTGGGGGGATAGGGAAGGATATGAGGGACGTTTGTATATCCGGGCAATGGAACCACCCAGTTATATCGGTGCTACCACATGAAGGCCTCCCTTTCCTGAATCAAGCATAATCATAAAAGGGGATAAGCAGAAAAAAGGTTGAGAAGGATACGTGATAAATATTGGGGTAGAGAAATAAAAATAAGACTGAGAAAGACACATCATAAATATCAGGGCAGAGAAGAATGACGTTCATTAGTGTGAAAGATGCATGAGTGAGAGGATGCAGAGTGTTTCTGAGAAGCATGAGTATATTTTTAAAACGCTCTTTTCATATCATTATTCTCCTATCAAAGTTGATTTCGATTTGAATTCTTTCTTTTTCATAATGGAATATATTTATTTTGCAAGGAATGAAAGTGATGTCCAAAGTTGTTTCATTTTCCTTTGACAATTTCTTCCTCGAGTTATGTCAAAATTAAGTTCATTCGTCTAGTTATTTTTTCTTTTCATTGTTCTTGCTGCTTACAGACAAATTTAATCGAACTAGAGGGGCTACGTATAGCTTTTATTTATCTTTTTCTGGAGTAGTTCTCTCCTGAGCCGAAAAAAAAAAAAAAATCAATTGGCACCGAGAGGAATAAAATATGTTACTCAGTATAAAGGCGCTGGTAGGCCTACCTCTTTTCGGGCCTTATAATTTGCATTGTAGAAAATTGTAACTAACGTAGCCCAAAGTCTTTTATGGACGTTAATAAAAATGGTGTGAGCTATAAATGCGATCAGTCTATTGCTACGTTATAAAGAGATCATTTAGAGGTCAACGAAAGAGGTCAAACATATTCTTCTCTGACCGTCAGGGATAAGGGGTTATTATACTCTTTTTTGCTCTTTTCGGTTTAGTACGCAGTCATATCAAACTATATGCAGTTATTTATGTATGCTAAATTGCATGAAGTAATGGTGACGACTTGAAATATTTGTCTTTTGTGATACTGTTCATTACACGTTCTAGTTTTCCCATAAGCTAATCTGATATGACATTTGTTGGTTCTGTTATTTAAGGGAATATCTGACATATAATCTATCAACCTGTGCAACACCCTTTTGGCTCTTATTCTACAAATCACACAGTAGTACCCTCATCACTCCTGAAAACACTGTATCTCTGCTGACAATATTTAGTTAGAACGGCGCCCAGACTTATGTACCAAACCCTAAATGTTGTCTATCACAAGTTTTCCATAAATGAATGGCAGTAACTATCGTTTTAAAGAACATTAGTTCTATATTAATAACAAAATTCTCTTGGCTTTGCTGGTTGTAGCTACACATACAGTAGGTTTGGAGGTCTCAGTTTTTTCTAATGAAGATGACAAGACTTTTGACTTTTTTTTTTTTATGTATGGAAGAAGGAACCAAAGGCTAGATATTCGAAAGACTGTTCCCTCCAAGCAAAAATGAGACAACAAAGAGCCGAAATTCAAGCTCCGTTCATTGATAGGGTTTGTTCGCCTATTTCTTGTGTATCCACCTTTGGGCATAGACGTGGTGGTCCGTGCACTGAGGCTCAGCAGTATTTCTACGTGCCATACACCTTCACATATCACCACACCAATGCAAACACCAGTCATTAGTATTAAAGAGATGCTGGTGTTCATTAAGGGCTGGTATGATGGTATTAGTGGGATGCTTTTTAACAGATTTCGGTTGGCCTTGAAGGAGAAAATATGATCTGTTTTTTCACATCCACAGTCTGATCCCTGTTTCACCTTGGAATCTCATTTACATTATAGAACGTGGCATTTAGTGATATTAAATGGGATCTGATTCTTCTCTCTCCACTCCGCAGTTAAGGTCATATCTTTGTATTGAGAGAGAGAGAGAGAGAGAG
>NC_137049.1:27782269-27794769 GCF_032717465.1 Coenobita brevimanus | reverse complement strand
GAGAGAGAGGGGCAAGTGAGGGAGGGAGAAGAGAGAGCGAGGGCGAATGAGGAAGAGTGAGGGAGGGAGAGAGGCGAATGAGGAAGGGAGAAGGAAGAATGAGGTAGGGCGATGGGAAAGGGAGGGAGAGGGGAGGGAGAGCGGAAGTGAAGACGAGAAGATGATGACGTAAATTTTTTAAGTATCCTGAAAATAATGATAATTTTTGAGAGAGAGAGAGAGAGAGAGAGAGAGAGAGAGAGAGAGAGAGAGAGAGAGAGAGAGAGAGAGAGAGAGAGAGAGAGAGAGAGAGAGAGAGAGAGAGAGAGAGAGAGAGAGAGATGAAGGATGTTTAGTAGGCAAAATTATGAGAAAACAAGGAAGGAGGAAAGCACAGAACTGAAGGATGGGAAAAGAAGGAGACGCAGACATGGAAGAAAAAAAACAGCCAAGAGGAGAGGAGAGAAACCGGGAGAGAAGGGGGAGGAGAGGAGAAAGAGAGAGAGAGACGGGAGGAAATAAAACAATGGGAGAGAGGGGAGTCAGTAAGAGAAGAAAACAGAAGAAGGAGGAACTAGCCAGAAAGGAGGGAGAGGAAAGTAGGTTTAAGGGGAAAGTGAAGGAAAGAGAAGAGCTGTGGAGAGGGAGAGGGTGAAGGAAGGGGCAGAGGAATGTGACTGAAAGGAGAAGGAAATGAAGGAACGTGAAGGAAAGGGTACAGGGGTGAAGGATGAACTGGGGTGAGGAGAGAGGGAAGAAGTAGACAAGGTTGAACGAATGGAGAGAAGAAAGGGAAAAAGCGAGAGGGGGGAAGGAAGGAGATAAAAGGGAGAGAGGGAAGAAGAAAGGGAATGGAAAGGAAGAGGAGCAAGGGAGAGGGTGAAGAGAAGAAAAGTGGGGAGAATGAAGGAAAAGGGAAGAAAGGGGAAGAGAAAAGGTAAGGGAACAGGTGTGCGGAAGGGAAGAAGATGGGATTTCGGGAAGGGGCAGGGAGCGGAAGGAGAGGGAGAAAATGGAGGAGGTGAGAGAGAGGAAAGAGGAGAGAAGAAAGAGGGAGAGAATGGGAAGAAGGAAAGGTTAGCTAATAAAGTATTGGGTAAGGATAGGGAGGGGGAGGAAAACGGAAGGGGAGATGGAAGGGGGGTAGCACAGGAAGGGAAAGAGAGGGGAAGGGAATGTCAGCAAGGAGAGACAAGGGGGAGGAAGAAGGGAGAGGAGGAGGAGAAGAAGGAATCAGAGCGGAGGAAAGGGAGGAGGTGATGAGGGCAAGAAGAGAGAGCAAAGTTGATAAGAGAGGGAGATAAGAAGGGGCTGGAAATAGTGCATAAAAAGCGAAAATTAGAATAAATTTTGAGAGAGGGGTGAGATGAGGGGAGGAAGGTGGAAGGGGGGTGGGGGAGAGTGGGAAGGAGGGAGGAGAGGAGCGGGAGAGAGAGAAGGAGGTAGGAGAGGAGGGGGAGAAAGAGAAGGAGGGAGCAGGGGGAGAGATAAGGAGGGAGGAGGGAAAGACCTGATTTTCTTTCTTCTTTTTTCCTTTTTTTTTTTTAGCAATGAAGAGTCGACTTTGGGGTAGTAACATTAGGAAGAGAAAGAGGGTGAAAGTAATTTGAGAAGCAATTAAATAACGTGAATGAGATGAGAGAGAGAGAGAGAGAGAGAGAGAGAGAGAGAGAGAGAGAGAGAGAGAGAGAGAGAGAGCTAGGTGGTAAAGTAAGAAGGCAGAGGGGAGTGGAATTAAAGAGCGCGAAGGGAGGAGAAGTGAGGGGAGGGGGAAGAAGAAAGTGGGAGGGTGAGAGGGAAGAAGAGGAAGGGGAGAGGCCAAAGTGAGACGGAAGGAGGGAGATAGGGGAATGGATGAGATGGAAGGAGAAAAGGGGGAAAGGAAAAGGAATAGTCGAAAAGGGGAAGGGAGAGAGAATGAAAGGGAAGGGAAAGGGAGGCGGGGAATGGAGAGAGGAGTGACAAAGGAGGAGAGGAGCGAGAGGGCCAGGAGGAGGAAGAGGGGTGAAGTGAGGGGGGAGCAGGAGAGGGGGAAAAAGTGAGGGGGAAGATGGAGGGGTAATGCTGGGAGGGGAAAAACAGTGGTGAGGGAAAAGCGGAAAAGCAGAGGAAGAAACGGAGAAGTGGAAAAGAGGAGAGGAAGGAAGAAAGGAGAGAGGAGAGATGGAGAGAGGGTAAATCGAGAGAGGAGTAAGGAAAAAAGGGGGTAGGAGAGAGGGGGGGATCTGATGGTACGAAAAGAAGGGTGCTAATGAGAGAGAAATGTCAGGGAGAGATGGTTGAAGGGGAAGAAGGGGGATGGAAGAGGAAGATGAGGACAGGGAGAGAGGGAGGATGGTGAGGGAAGGGGAAGATAAGAGTGGGGGAAAAGTGAGAGAGAGAAGGAAGGGAAGGAAGAGGGATGGGGAAGAGAAAGGGGAAGGGTGAATGTATACGAGGACAGAGGGGTGAGGGGGAGGGGAGAGAGAGGGGAAATGAGGGGTAGGGGAAAGGGCAAGAGAGAGGAAAAGAGTTGTGGGGGATAAGAAGTAATGATATGCAGGGTGAAGACGAAGGGGAAAGGGAGCTAGGGGAGGAGGAAGGCAGGGTGGGGAGGGGTGTATGGGGAAGGGATAGGGAGATGAGAGTGAAGGAGAAGGAAGAAAAAGGAGGAGGAATGAGAGAGTATAAGAAAATAAAATGGGGAGAGAGGAGAAAGTAGGAGAGGGGAAAATAAGGAGGAAAGGAGAATAAGGAAGAATGGAGAAGGTGATGTGAAGGGAGGGGTGGGGAGGAGTGAGGAAAGATGAAATAGGAGAGGAGAGAAAAGGAAAATGCGTTGAAAGAAAGGAAAACAGGGGAGGGGAGAGGTGAGGGGATGGCTTGGGGAGAAGAGGGATGTGTTGAAACGGGGATGAGAGAGGGAAAGAGGGGAAGGGAAAGAGGAAAAGAGGGGGAGAAGGAAGAAGGGAGACTTGAGATGGGGGAAACAAAGGGAGAGGGAGAGGGGAAAGAAGACAGGGAGAGGGGAGGGGAGAAGATGGGGAGAAGGGAGAGGGGAGAGGAGAAGACGGGGAGAAGGTAGAGGGGAAATGAGAAGTTGGGGAGATGGGGAGAAGGGAGAGTGGAGCGATTGGGGTTAATTACCACCCCGTCGTTACCAGACACTCGGGAGGTGATTGGATATTCGGATTGGCTTAGTTACGAGTGCTGATGAGCTGGGGGGAGGGGAGGGGAGGAGGGAAAGAAGGGGTGGGAGGGGGAGAAAGGGGACATAGGAGGGAGAGGAGGGGGTGAGGGGAGAGGAAGGAAAAGAGGGAGAAGGAGTGAGGGAAGGAGGGAGGGGAACACTTTGGGATGAAGAGGGGAGGTTGTGAATGAACAGAAGAAGAGGGGAGAGAAGGGGGAAGGAAAAAAAGAGGGAAGAGGGGTTACACCTAAGGATGAAGGGAAGATATGAGTGAAGGGGCAACGAAAGGGAGAGAAGGGAGGGACAGGATGGGGTAACATGAAGGGGAGAACTGGGGGGAGAGTAAGAATGAGAAGGTGAAGTGAGAAGAGGAGGAGGGGAGGATGGAGGGAAGGAAAGAGAAGGGATGCAAGGAAGGGGAGGGGACGATGAGAGAGGGGTAAAGGAAAGATGAAGGCGGGAAAGGAGATTAGAAGAGGGGAAAGGGAGGGAAAAATAAGGGGAGGGAAGGGAGAATATGAGGGAGGGGGAGAATTGTTGACGGACAGAGGAAGGAGACACGGGAAGAGGTGGAGGGGATGAGGCCAGGGAATGCAAGGGTTGAAGAGTTGGAGAGGAGGGGGAGGGAGAGAGGGGAAGAGAAATAGATGGGGTGAGGGTGAGGAGGGGAGAAGGGAGGGGTGGAGGTGGAGGAAGGAGTGGGAGAATATTCAGAGAGTGGAGGGAAAGGGTGAAATGCAGATGGTGGTGAGGGAAGGGAGGGAGCGAAACTGAAGGTGAAGGGAGATGGAAAGGGAATGGGCGAATGAGGGAGAACGAGGGGAATTAGGGTTGAGGAGTGAATGGGAGGAGCGAGGGTGAGAAAGTGAAGCTAGAGAGAGAATGAGGGAGAATGAGGGTGTGGTGGAAGATGGGAGGGGGAGAGAACCTGAGTGTGTGAGTTGTGGGGATGGAAACTGTGAGCATCTGTTGGTCGAAATGGGGAGGGAAGAGGAAGACTGCTGAGGGCGGAGGGGGAGGGAAAGGAGAGAGGGAGAGACTCAGTGGGCGGAGGTTACTGGTGGGGAGGAAGGGAGGATGGAGAGAGAAAGAGAAAGGAGGGGAGGACAAGAGACAGAAGAGAGGGGTTGAAGTGAGAGAGACTGAAAGAAGGGAGGAGGGAAAGGGAGAGAGGAGAGAGGGAGAGAAAGGAGTGGAAGGTGAATGTGTTTAATGGAAAAGTTTCAAATCAGATTTAGAATAGAAAAAAAATATTGATTCCATTGATAATATTTCCATCATTTCGGGGGGGGGGGGAGTAGGTGAAGGGAAGAGAAGGGGATGAGTAGCGGGGGGAAGGAGGAGAGGGAAGAGAAGAAGAGACAGAGGGGAAGAAGGACAGAAGAGAGAAGAGGGAGGGGGAGGAGGAAGAGGAGGGAGAAAAGAGGACAGGGAGGGGAGGAGGTAGTGGGAAAGAGGGAGATGACTAAGGGGTGAAGGAAATGAAGAGGGAAAAGGGAGGAGCTGAGGGAGGGGGGGGGCTGGGGAATGAGGGGAGACAGTAGGACAGGAGGGAGAGAGGAGTGACTGACAAGGCGAGGGTGAATGATGGGATGGGAAAGGCTGAGGGGAGAAGAGGTAAGGGGAGAAAATGTAGGGAGATCTGAGGAGGGAAGAGATGGGGGGAGAGAAGGAGGGTGAGACATAAGGTGGGGTGATGAGGGGAGAAATTGAGGAGAGGAAAGGGAGGGGGAAAAAGTTAAAATGAGGAGGTGAGAAAAGAGGGGAGACTTGGGGTGTGGGGGTGAGGGGGAGATGGTGCGGGAAGAAATGAAGAGAGAGAGAGAGAGAGAGAGAGAGAGAGAGAGAGAGAGAGAGAGAGAGAGAGAGGAGGGAGGGAAGGAGGGAGGGAGATGATTATGAGCGGTGTAACGTCCTCGAAAAGAGTCTTCCAAGAAAGTGCATATTTTTCTTTTATTTTTTCCCAGTGAACAAGGAAGGTGTGGATATGAGGTGTGTGGGTATGAGGTGTGGATATGAGGTGTGCGGATATGGTGTGTGGGTATGAGGGATTGGATATGAGAGGTGCGGATATGAAGTGTAGGTATGAGGGTACGGATATGAGGGTGTAGATATGAAGATGTGGATACGAGGTGCGGATATATGGGTGTGGATATGAGTGTGGATGGGGTGTGGGGGTAAGGTGTGGACATGAAGTGTGTGGATGAGGTGTGATTATGCGGTGTGGATATGAGGTGTGTGGATATGATATGGATATGCTGTGTGAATATGAAGTGTGGACATGAGGTGTGGAAATGACGTTCGGATATAAGGTGTGGATATGACGTTTGGATATGAGGTGTGGATATGATGGTGTGGATATGAAGTGTGGAAATGGGGGGGTGGGTTATGAAGGTGAGTAGGTTAAAAATTTATGAGGGTGTGGATGTGAGGTGTGGATATGAAGTAAGGTGTAGATATGAGGGTATGGATATGAGATACGTGGATGCGAGGGTGTGGATATGAGATATGTGGATGTGAGGGTGTGGATATGACATGTGGATATGAAGGTGTGGATATGAAGTGTAGCTACGAGGGTGTGAATATGAGGTGTGGATGTGAGGTGTAGACATTAGGTGTAGGTATGAGGTGTGGATATGAGCGTTTGGGTACCAGGCTAGAGAAGTGAGGATATGGATAAGGAGTGTGGATAGACAAACAATAACAGAATATTAAATAATTTCTTGGTTTTTCACATAATGGACTTTCAACCAGATATTAAAACTCTCAGGCTTTTATATTCACTCTGAGTAACAAAAAAAAAAAAAAAAAAAAAAAAAATCTGTCAGGTGGGAATAAATACTAGAATTGTCTCGCCCATGAGCGTGTTTATGGAGACAGCATTAACACTTCCAGGCTTTTCTCTCTCTCTCTCTCTCTCTCTTTCTCTCTCTCTAAATTAAATCATCTGGTGTTAGCTGGATTAGAGCACCAGAGTTATCCCGATCTTGAGAGGGTTATCAAGAGGATTATTAGGATTACTGAGAAGATAAATGGATGTGTGGCATTAGGTGAGAAGGTTCATCTGTTTTGTTATGAAATGATTATGGCATTTGGTGTTGCCTTGAATTACTGAGTGTGGTGGGTACACGACAAGCCCAAACTACTTAGAGTACACACACACACACACACACACACACACACACACACACACACACACACACACACACACACACACACACACATGCAAACAAGTCCACATAGACAAGGTTGCTGACAGAGGCACACAAAAATCAGTGAACAATGAGCACACGGCACATGCGCAGGAATGTTGACAAGTATAAACACACACACACACACACACACACACACACACACACACACACACAAAGCAGACAGAGACAGAATCAAAGGTAAACAGTACACATAAATACAGAAATGGTGCCCAAAATCTTTCGGAAATGCCCATAAATAGCCGCCTAATATATGTAGCAATCAGGAGAGAAATACGCACCGATAAATACTGTAAATTAACAGTAATTGGTAAATACGGGCCGGAGTAATGCGTGGCCTTATGTATTTATCACGCATATAAAGTGTTCTCTGTGGTAATCAATTCTTCAGTGGTGGAATGAACAAGCGCGGATCCCACACAACTCATACGGAGCTAAAAAAAAAAAAAAAAAAAAGTAACTTGAGAGGGATCCAAGGAGGAGTATTTATAAGGATTTGTATGATACTTAAATTAAGTGTTCATCAGTGGCTATCAGTCCCTCAGTGGTGCAAGAAACAAGCGCAGAACCCACACTAGTGATACTGAGATTTAAAAAAAAAAAAATGTTCTACCTTGAGGAGGTCAACCGGGAAGTACAAGTGGCTTAACACACACACGCACACACACACACACACACACACACACACACACACACACACACACACACACACACACACACACACACACACACACAAAACTTGCATGGGACTAACGTTTGTCATGGAATAGAACTGACAATGCATTAGGTCTTGATAATAAATGTATGTACACAGATTCAGAAGGCAAAACGTTCTCCACTTTTCTTTTTTCTTCAAAGTCAGTCTCGTTACCAATTCCTTCAGCTGCAGATAAAATTACGTTACTAAGATAATTTTTATGTAATTGTTAACATTTCTTGAAACACCCTGCATTTATGAAAACATATATGTAGTATTTATCACGTAATTTAAGTGTTCATCAGTGGTAATTTAAGTGAACTCAAATAATAGTTCTTTCACCTTAACTTGGCCCAGATTTTCGCCCCTTTGCAGCTTGTTTTAAGTAGCTCAGCGGCAGAAAAAGACAAGGCTAGAGCTCTATAGTCTTTTTTATTGCACTTCTTCGGGACAGGCATCATATTTTTATGGGAATTTGCTGTTAGAGTTAAGCACTGAAGATGGAGAAATGCCACTTTTTAAAGTCAAAGTGAAAAGAGTACTCGTATAGTGATAGAGAGAAAAGAAAGAAAGAAGGAAAGGAAGAAAGAAAGAAAGAAAAAGAGAGAAAGAAAGAAGGGAAAAGAAAGAAAAAAAGAAAAAGGACGAAAAAAAGAAATCTGCCTTGAGAGAACCAGTATTTTAATTTTGCTTCCTGCTTCGATCCGAGTCTACAGTAGAGTCCGACAAAAATGATGTAGGGTGAAAGTTGCCTCTTCTGTTACTCTTGTACTAAATTTCCCTTCTCTTTTACCTCAGCGTGTTGCATCGGAATTCTTTGGAAAGTTTGCCAGTGTTTTAGGGTCGTATTTTTAACCTCTTACCGTGGACGTATTTATTGTTTTATTTTTGCTATACTTAAATGATTTTTATTAAGCTTAGGAAAGATCCAAGGAAAGAACAAAATGATGGAAGTTATATCTGACCCCTCTAGTTAGAAAAGATTCATTTGGAGATAGCAGGAATGAATAAAATAAATAATAAATAGAGAATAAAAATACGTAATCTGCTGGAGGGGATTAATGAAGTGTTGTACCACCTCCAGTTCGAAAAGTTTCTCCCACGAGTATTAGAATTGTATGAAGAAGGCTAACACTAAACAAAGGAGGTGTCATTGCATTAAAGGAACTAAGAATACCCCTGTTACAAGATATGATGATGATGATGATGATGATGATGAAAATTACTGTCCTTCACTATAACGTGATGTGGAACAGTAAAACATACCGGTGTCTCTTCGGTACCATGGGGCGCCTGGTGGTCTAGTAGCTTTAACTCCCCAGTCGGAGGTAACTGGAAGAATCCCGATCACGTAATGCCACCAGGGAAAGTAAGCTGGTCACCTACCCTTAAATATAATGGACTACAGTAGCTTTCCCTCGAGATTCTGACAGGTCGAAGGGGATAAATTGGGACTGGGAGTACTACTAAGCCTCATCTCTATGTAGGAGAAGAGGTCTGGATGATGATTACTACTTTTATGATGATGATGATGATGATGATGATGATATTAGGTGAGATTAGCCTGCATCCCTCGTTTTAAATCGCAGTCAGCAGCAGGGCAGAGAAGCCTTACGCGCTTTTCCTTCAGCATGGGGTTTCACTGATGGCTGTTAGAATTTGGGGACTTGTTTATACATTTATGATCTCTCTCTCTCTCTCTCTCTCTCTCTCTCTCTCTCTCTTATTGGAAGTATTCTTGCTCCCCAGTACATCTTCCACTTAGATTTATTTTACCTCTTAAGTCTCCTATGCGAATGAGAATACAGGTGATGAATAAAAATGCAGTTCACCTTTAGGATCTCGGAGGGAATACGGAATGAAGAATTTTGAATACCGACAGAGATGGACGGAGAGATGGACGGACACACAAGCAGAAAGACAGACACAGATATATGAACGAACTGGCAGACAGACAAACGCAGGAGGCAGACTGACAGACAAACATAGAGATAAGTAGTACAGACAGTAGAGAAGGAACAGATAGACAGACAGACAGGACCGCGTAAACAAAATATAGACGGAAGAAGACAGACATGCAGTGAGACGCAAACAAATAATGCTCCTCTACACGTGAAAATCAATAGAAGGATAAAAAGACAAACGAATAGAGAAATAAAGACAGAGAGACAGACAGACAGGCATACATGCTAGACAGAAAGACAGACAAACAGAGAGGCACACAAGCTAGACAGACAGACGGACAGACAGGCAGGCATAGGAGCTAGACAGACAGACAGACGAACCAGTGCATCTCATGTCAATAGCTCAGACGTAAACACTAGGGTGAGAGGGGTCAGTGGGAGTGGGGTTGGAGGTGGGTGGAGAGGGGATGAGGGTGATGAAAGGTGGAGAGAGGGGAATGATGCTAATGGGGAGAGAGGGAGAATAGAGAGAGAAAGGAATATAGAGTGTGGGGAGGGGAAGAAGAAAGGAAGAGGGGAGGGAAAGCTGAGGGGTGAGGGGAGAGGGAACAAGGTGGAGGGGAGATTAGGTTTGAGATGGGGAGGGGAGCAGGGCAAGGGGATGAGACGAGAGGGTGAGGGAGAGAACGAGGCAAGGTGAGGGGGTGGGAAGAGAGGATAAACAAGGAGGGGAGTGAAAGGGAGGGAGTATGAAGGGGGAAAAGGTCGGGGAGGAGAATGAGGGGTTGGGAAAGGTAAGTGAAGGGGTGAGAGTGGTTGGAGAGGTGGGGAGGAGAGGGGGAAACAAGGAGAAGGGAACTCAATAACGACATTTCCCCTATCTCTCTCGCTCCCTCAAAACCCCATACTGATATCACCCACACTCTCAGTCACTCACTTCTCCCCCTCCTCGCTCTCTCTCTCTCTCTCTCTCTCATACGCACACAACGCTCTCTGTTTGTCGATTACATACACCCACACACAACTCCCTCTCCCCCCCCTCTCTCTCTCTCTCTCACACACACACACACACACACACACACACACAAACACAATTCTTTCCCTCTGTCCTCACGCAAGCTCAAATCTCCTCTCTCTCTCTCTCTCTCTCTCTCACTTTTTCCCTGTTTGTCGGGTCTGGTCGTCTCGTTCCCATGTTTATGTGATTGGCGACTCGTTTTCTTTTTAGTGTTTGGTTTCCGTTTTCTTTGAGTGTTGTTTCCGTTTTCTTTGAGTGTTGTTTTCGTTTTCTTTGAGTATTGTTTTTGTTTTCTTTGAGTGCTCAGATCTCGTTTTCTTTGAGTATTGGGGTTTCCTTTACTGAGTTTTTTATTCCTGTTTTCTTTGAGTGCTGGTTTCTTGTTTTCTTTGAGTGTTTTATTCGTATTTTCCTTGACTGTTTTAAGGCAGTATATTGTGTGCTTTTAGTTTTCCTTCCCGTGTTTGTCTGTGTGTTTGGATCTTGTTTGCTTTGTGTACTTATTATTTTTTTTTTATGTTTGCTGTCGTTTAGCTTTCTGTGTTTGTTTGATAATAGTGATAATTTTGATGGTGGTCGTATCGGCTCCACCACTAACACAGACACCTGCATTTTCACCACGAAGACCACCACCACCATCGTTATCATCATCACCACGAGCACCATCGCTATCATCACTCCCACCACTATGACCCCCACCACCATCGTCATAATCATCGTCACCACCACTACCACCATCACTACTCCCACCATCACCAGCACCACCACCACCTCCATCATCATTACTATCGTCATCACCACCACTACCACCAACATCATCATCACTACCAATAGCAGGAGCACTAATGCTACTACAGTCACAACTACCAACACCTCAACCATCAATAACCATCTACGCTACCACCACCATCACCACCTCCAACAACATGAGCTACCACCACCACCACCACCACTTCCGCACCTACTATCTCCACCATCAATATCACCACAGCCACCACCACCACCACCACGAAAAACGAAAAAAAATAAAACACCATCACATAAAAAGCAAACTCCCAATAAGCAGAAATAAAACGAAAAGACGCGCAAAAACAGGCGCAAAAAACGAGGAAACAAGAAATAAAAACAGCAATATATGCATCAGGAACTATCAGTGCAAAAATAGTACACTCCCAGGACTTTAATGAAGCTTTGTGGATGCTGTTATCAGTGTGTGTGTGTGTGTGTGTGTGTGTGTGTGTGTGTGTGTGTGTGTAAGTTTGTTGTTGTCAGGTGCGTATGTGTGTGCGTTTGTTGCCAGGTGTGTGTGTGCTAGTTGCCAAATGTAGGTGTGCGTTTGTTGCCAGATGTGTGTGTGTGTGTGTGTGTGTGTGTGTGTGTGTGTGTGTGTGTGTGTGTGTTGCCAGGTGTGCGGGTGCTTGTATGATCTCTCTCTCTCTCTCTCTCTCTCTCTCTCTCTCTCTCCGCATGTGTATGTAGGATGCTTTGATGATATTTTGTTGTCTGTGTGTGTGTGTGCGTGTGGAGCGGAGGGATGAGCGAGTGTTGGGATAAAAGTGAGTGAGATTATGTGGCAGGGAGTGTTTGATAGCAAATGTGTGTGTGTGTGTGTGTGTGTGTGTGTGTGTGTGTGTGTGTGTGTGTGTGTGTGTGTGTGTGTGTGTGTGTGTGTGTGTGTGTGTGTGTGTGTGTGTGTGTGTGTGTGTGAGGATTTCACGAGTGTTTAGATTTGGTGACATACCTTGCCTACTAGTCTCTCTCTCTCTCTCTCTCTCTCTCCATTTCTTCCCACTGTTCCATACCATCTTAATCTCAGTTCTTCCAATTTCTCCCCTCTTTCTTCTCCTTTCAGCCCCTGTCACACCTGTATTATTGTCTGTGAAGGAGGCTCTGTTGCATTCCACTCTATTATTTTCCCTCCATATAAAGGGTTTTCGTTATTTCTGATATTAATGAAATTTATATTAGTTTCAAAAGGATATTAAAAAAGCAAACAGAATAATAATATACTGTACCATGCAAAATATACCGCTAAGGAAGAGGTGCTATACTCTTTTTACTTTAACTTGGCTTAAAATTACCATCTCTCCAAATTGACAGTGTATCAATAGATTACATTAAATTATTGCTCTAGTCACGAAGAAGTGCTATGGAAATGATGATGAGCTCTTCCATTGCCTTTTTCTGACACCGAGCTGGATGAAATAACCTAGAGAAGGGTGGAAAATTAGACTAACTTAAAATTAAAAAAATAACTATAATGAGCCTTCTATAATTAAATAATCCCGTCACAATGTCCGTATTCTAGCCAGCTTAGGAGGCTTTCTAGCTCCTTTCCTTATCAGCTTATTTTTGTATATGACACTTTAATAGTCTCTTTTATATCATTTATGTAAGATAGGCCAAGTACTAAAAATTAATAAATACTGTATCTTACGTGACAATACTCAGGTGCAGAGGTCAAGAAAATTACTAACACATGCTAGAAATGCATATAAAGTCCTTAATAATATGGGATTTA
>NC_137049.1:27764769-27767269 GCF_032717465.1 Coenobita brevimanus | reverse complement strand
GTGTGTGTGTGTGTGTGTGTGTGTGCGCGCGCTTGCGTGCGTGTGTGCACGCTTGACTAGGGTACGTTCCTTGTGTTGCGTTTGTACTGGTTGTAATGTTTGCAAGGCATAAAGTGCAGCGGGAAACCCAGGAAGGATCTTAAGTTCTATAATTCTCAGATGTTTATTCTATAAAGCTCAGATGTTTCGACCCACACAAAGCCAGTTCTAAAAGGAAATAAGGGTATCTATGTATCCCAAAACATAAAAACTATACAGTGCTTTGGGTCATGAATCCAATAACGTATTTCCTCAGTTTATTCTTCCTATCTACGGACATTTTTTTTTTCTCAGCATGAGGAGGCCTTTTGATCCGGAGGGATTTGATACGGCTTCCACTAACTCCTTGTATACGAGGTCATTTCTAAGTTGAATAAAATCGTCTAGAATGAACATGAGCAAAGAAATTCGTCATCGTCGTGAATGGTTAAGTTCATTCCTTCCCACTCATTTTAACCCAATCACACAATAGTCTGGGCCATTCTTACAACTGGAGTACTAAGCTGTGGTTGAGCGAATTTAGGTGAGCCTTAGTTATGTCCTAGGAATGAGTGTAATTGGTTACTAGTCAAATTTTACCTCCAGTCTGACACTGCTGCCTTCAACTGAGCTAAAAAGGGGTTAGAGATCTGTATCAAGTAAAAAGATAAAATGGCGATTATAGTAAGATTCAGTATATAATAACAATATAAGCTCGTCTCATGCCTTGTTCTCCGGGAAGCCAACATGCATCGACCCACCCACTTCTCCCATCAACCCACCCACCCGCTCGTCCCTCCAACTTCTCTTATCAACCAACCCACCCGCTCGTCCCTCCAACCTCTCCCATCCATCCACCCACTCATCTATCATTCTTGCCCTCCCAGCCCACACACCCCATGGCACCTATCCACCCACCCCACCCACCCACTCGGACTGAAGGAGTTAATGTACTCGTATGGGAGACTGAACTAGGATGGAATGAGGAAGAACCGCAGGTAAGTTAGGACAGAACTGGAGGTCGATCTGTAACTGTGTAGCCGTGTGAATGATTGTGTGTGAAGACAGGCAGAGTATATGAACTAACACACACATACACACACAAACACACACACACACACACACACACACACACACACACACACACACATATATATATATATATATATATATATATATATATATATATATATATATATATATATATATATATATATATATTGATAGATAGATATGAATGGATAAGTAGATCGATAGAAAGATAGCCTAAATTGTAAGGAAGATAGATAGCTTGATAGATAGATAAACAAACAGTTAGTCTGAGAGGTAAGCAGGAAAACAGATAGATAAAGGGACAGACAGATAGCCTGAGAGATGGAATGAAAGACAGTTACATATATACAAGGCTTGAGAGATGGAAGGACAGACACACATATATACACAGATAAATGGACAAATCGATAGACGGACCAACAGATAGACAGACAGAAAGACAGACAGAAAGACAAATAGATAGGTATGTAAATATATAGATGGGTGGGTAGAGGTAAGCTGATAGGCAGATACACAAAGACAAAATCTACCACAGAGAGGCAGACAGACAGACAGAGACACTAACAGAAAAGCAGACGGGGAGAGGATCAGGCAGACACACTGGTGGATCCAAAAACAGAGAGACAAATAGCTTAAATATAGAAACAGGATGATCTTACACTGGCTGAATAGGGTTTGTGTGGGTTAGCGCGCGTGTGTGCATGTGCGTGTTTCGACGTGTGTGTGGTGGGATTTGGACCTGGTCTTTGTGTGGTGCTTGTGTGGTGTTTGTATGGATGTGTGAATCTTGAGTGTTTGTGTGGTGACTGAACGTTTGTGTGGCTATTTGTATTTGAGTGGTGGATGTTGTGTGCTTTGTGTGGTGCATATGTATTAGAGTGATCTTTGTGTTTGTGTATTGCTGTGATGAATAATAAGTACTGGTTTGCTGTTAATATCTGCATGGTATTTCTATGTTTGTGTGTGTGTGTGTGTGTGTGTGTGTGTGTGTGTGTGTGTGTGTGTGTGTGTGTGTGTGCTAGCAAACAAGGGTGTCCATTTGGTGTTTGGTTGATGCTTTTGCGATTCTTGTGTGATTCTTTACTTGAGGTTTGTGTGAGACTTGCCCGGAATTACTTGCGTTTTGGACGGGGCTCGATATGTGCTTGCTTGGGGTTTATATGAGGTTGTTTAGGAGTTGTTTGTGATTTGATTGAGGAATGTTTGAGGTTTGCTAGGTAATGACAGGACTTGCTTGGGGTTTACTTTGGGTTTGCTTGGGCTTGCTTGGGTTCACTTATTCATGGGTTTATTTCAGGTTTGTATCGATTTATTTAGGGATTGCTTGTTATTTGTTTCGGGTTTATTTTTTTAGGAAAGAGGTTTGCTTGGGGTTGTTTGTGGATTGCTTGAGGCTACTGTGGATTGCTTGGTGTTTTGGGGGGTTGTT
>NC_137049.1:27747269-27759769 GCF_032717465.1 Coenobita brevimanus | reverse complement strand
AATACACACAAAGAAATAGTTTCAGGGAAAAAGTTATACAAAGAAATCGCCTTGAAAGCCTGGTTTTTACGTTCCATAAGTAACAGACGTGGAATATCTTGCCAGGCGGAGTGTTTTGGTGCGACCATTTTTCCCTCACCCCATGACTTTGAGCGTAGGGATGTGCACATCTACTTCCACTGCAATCACTCCATTTTTTCAGTATATGCAGTATGTATGCATGCACGTATGTTTGATGTACACATGCATGCGTGTATGTATGCGTGACTGTGTGTATGTATGAATGTATGAATGTATGTAGTCTGTATGTACGTATGCATGTATATATGTATGTATATATGTATGCATGTAAATAGCCTTTGTAAGTGTGTATGCATGTATATGTGTATGTATCAACGTCCGAATGTTCACATGTAGCCTTTGATCGTATACCGGTATATAAATTTATGCACGTCTGCATGTATTTCAATATTTATGAATGTATGTATGCATACATGTTCAGTATATAACAAATATATGTATGTATACATTTGGCAAAAATGTGTATGTATATACGAATGCATCCACATGGCCTGTGTGTGTGTGTGTGTGTGTGTGTGTGTGTGTGTGTGTGTGTGTGTGTGTGTGTGTGTGTGTGTGTGTGTGTGTGTGTCCCAGGGTACAAGGATAATAGCCGTAGGTGGCAACACTGTTTTCACTCCCTTGGGACAACAGTGCAGACCTGTTTTTTTCGCCTGTCAGTGTGTGTGTGTGGTGTGTGTGTGTGTGGTGTGTGTGTGTGTGTGTGTGTGTGTGTGTGTGTGTGTGTGTGTGTGTGTGTGTGTGTGTGTGTGTGTGTGTGTGTGTGTGTGTGTGTGTGTGTGTGTGATCTATATACAATTTATGTTAGCCTTTGTGCATGTAGGTTAAATAAAATGTTCGTTCTTGTTTACAGTTTTCATGTGATTGTTTCTGTGTGTGCTTTTATGTACATAATGGTGCCTTTCAGTGTGTGTGTGTTTGTAAAAGTTGTGTGCGTGTTTTAATATGGAGCTTTTTGCTTGTGCTTTATTTTTTTTTTTCCCTGTTATTCGTGCTAATAGGAGATGCGTTCTGTTACGTGTGTGTGTGTGTGTGTGTGTGTGTGTGTGTGTGTGTGTGTGTGTGTGTGTGTGTGTGTGTGTGTGTGTGTGTGCTAGTCATATGTCGTGCATTTTTACAGCTATTGCATTACCACCATATCTCCCTAAATCCATCCCATAGCCAATTTTAATAACTACCAACTAACACTGCAAGTATCCTCTAGTATTTATCGAGTGAACCACAACTACCAATACTACAACTACCACACTACCACCATCCCTGCCATACATGCTACCTTAACCACTAACATATCTACTTCCATTACTAACATTCCGTGGTGAAGGAGAGGGACACCTAGAACGAGATCAGCTATAACTCTACTACCATCCCAATGATGTCATTTCTGATGTATCATCCAGTACTCCTTTCTTTTTGCTTTAACTTGGCCTAAAACTGCCGTCTCCATCTTCAATACCGAGTTACAGAAAAAATTAACCCTAGAATATAATGCTAGCCATGAAGAAGTGCTGTGGAAACGATGGATGACCTTAGTATTGTCTTTATCTTCCAATGAGCTACGTGAAATAAGTCGCAAAATGACGAAAATCTAGGAAAAGTCAAACGACTACAGATCTACTACCACAGCTTACACTCCTGGGAGGAAGAGGAGGAGACTGAACATGAGGGAGAGTGGTAAGGTGTAAGAGGACGTAAGATGAAGTGTTGTGGGAAGAGTCGTCGTTACTGAGGAGGGACAGACGCGCCTGGAGGTCATTTCGTCGAGTTCACCTCTAACAGGATGGTTTACAGAGTGTTTTCCTGTTGTATCTGACGAGTTCGATTTCAGGCTGGGTAGGGTACAGTTCGACGATGATAATTGGTTAAAATGGAGTATAGTAATAAAAAGACTCATTACTATCCTTACACCAGTTCTGAAGGAAATAACAATAGCATGTGTTGATTATGGATGGTGAGAATTAGCGTGGAAGTCGTGCCATGTGAAGGTGAGCAGTCCTGAGGAGAGGACAGTTGTGCCTAGGGGAATGGACTATCAATGTTATTTCCTAAAGAGTGGCACACACACACACACACACACACACACACACACACACACACACACACACACACACACACACACACACACACACACACACACAGCAGATATCACCAGTACCAGAACAATGATAACAACTACGAATATCATCATTATCATTATCAAAAATATTATCATCATCTCACCAAATATAATCGCCGTCTCAGCAGCCACCCTCACTTACCATCATTACAACCACCAACATAACTATCATTATTACACTGACTACAAAAAACACATTCCCCACCACTCCACGACGATCATCACTATCACCGATGCTACTGCAAACACCATCACCACCATCCCTACAACCATCATGTCTAAAATACAACTACCCACCACACCTACAGCTTTCACTACCACCAATATTATCACTATCACAATAATTTCTACCACAGTCACCATCACTGTCGCCGCTACCACCAACAGAACCACAGTCTATCAGTACCACCACAACTCAACCGAATCCTAACCACCACCACCAGCACCAACAGCACCACCACCACAATTCTTTCTACCAGTCACATCACCACTAACATCACTGTCTCTTTCAGTATCAGTGCCAACACATACACATCCACCTCTTACCACCACCACAGCAATCACCGCCACAACCACTGTTTCTACCACGATCACCATCACTACCACCTTCAGCGCCTGTAGCCACAATCATCACGACAATCCTCCATCACTATCAACACCCACACCTCACACACAACCACACAAACATAAGCCCACTACACTATATATCGTCATTTCCTCTCCTCTCCTCCCCTGTTTTTCCTCATTTTCCCCTAGCAGTCTCCCCTTTCCACCACACCTAAATCCAGTCCTCACTACCACAACAACCACAATCATCACACACAAACACACACACACACACACACACACACACTGTCCCCCCTCCTCCCCATCATCCCTCTCTCCCTCCAAAAAAAAAAGAGTCCCTAATCCTTTTTAAATCATTACTTAACCTGACCCAAGCCTCCCAGAATTGAAATTGGAGGTATTCGTAATTCTAATACAATGGGTGGCCTCTGCCGGGAATTTAATCTCAGGTATTGGGACAGAATTTAAATGGTTTCGCGGCGCCTTTAATTTTTGTGTGTGTGTGCCGGGTGCGCCGTATGAGAGCAGGGGAAAAAAAGAATTAATTAGCAAAGTTGCGTGCTTGTGTAGTTGTGGAATATTTAAAAGAATTGAGAATGCAAAGAGATTAATTTTGACCTTTTTTCTGGACGGGAACAGGAAATACTGACACACTTACAATAAACAGAATTATTTTCACACATACCGCACACGCACATAAGTTCATACACATCTGCCCGCGCGCACTCCAGGATTTACATACAATTATGCGCACAAACCCAAACACGGACATGCATTCACAAAAACAAACACATTCCATAAGTTCAAACACAAACACACACACACACACACACACACACAAAGAAGTTTTACATGTCATTCAACCGGTGAAATATACATGAACCGTGCTGTAGTTTGACAAGTATAACGAATTCGTATTGTTACTGTTAATACTCGTAAAAAGCTCGATATTTAAAAAAAGGTCTGGATAATGATGGTTGGTGATCACAGAGGATTAATTTTTTGTGTCGGGTTGGGATTTTACTATACTGACGATGATGATTACGAAGTTCTGTATTGGGCTGGGATGCTATTGGTAACGACGAAATACTATATTGTTATGGGAAAGCGACAACCCCACCACCAAGCGCTAGTGTTGCAGGCAGACCCGGTACAGTACACTCGTAAGCTAAAGTCTCCGCTCACCCTCTGATCCCGACCCTAGCCGGAGGGAAAACGCGGCCAGGGTGTGACAGGAAGGAAGAGTTGATGTCCACTGTTAACCCCTTTAGGCCAGGGATGTATTTTTTCTCTTGTCAATTCCTAACGATTATATCCAGCTTAGGAAAAATTTCTCGAGTTACAGGGGTTAAATATGGGATTAATATACCACTGAGCACGAGAAGCATTTCCTAAGGTGAATAACATCGTCTGGTAGCAGCAATACAGGTGTCAGAGTGGCAGTTCGAAGCTTAGACACTCTGTGGTAGACGAAGAATAGTAGGCGATGACACTGTTGCCGTAGAGGGTTTGATATTACCTGACAAACATCCGTGATATTTGATGGCATGATATAACCAAACTGGAAGGTCGATCATAATATACTGTAATTCATGCACTTTTACTTGGCTCCTAGATTTTCATCCTTTTGCGGCTTATTCACGTAACTCAGTAGCAGAAACACTACTGTGGCACTCTATCCTTTTTTTATTTATTCATTTATTTTGTAGCACTTCTTCGTGACCAGCATCATATTCTTGTGTTAATCTGTTGCTATAACTCAGCATTCAAGATGGAGATATGGCAATTTTAGGCGAGGTAAAGTGAACAGAGTATAGTAACTTAGCGATTCATTCCTACTCATAACTACGTCTCAGCGATATAAATGAAAACGTTGATATTGATGGCGAATATTCAGATGAAGATAAAAACAGCCAAAGATGATGAGAGTGTTATTGTTACTACTGTCTACTATTATTATAAAAAGGGAAAAAAAAAAAACGCGAAAATCTTACCCTCCCTCACAGACTGCTTGAACCATTCGTACAAAACAGGCTGCCAGGAATTACAAACATTCGTATAGATATTTTCCTCTTCTAGTTAAGATATAATTCCAGAAAGAGTCGGGGATCTGTTTTCCTTGTTTGTACTACCAAAACAAATCATAGTTACGAAAAAGTCCAAATATTCCTCATCCAGATATGCAAAGAAGATCCGAGCACTTTTCATCTAAGTGTCTAAGCAAAATCTATGCACTCATTTAACTCAGCAAAATCCAAACACCGCTCATCTATACATTCATACATTCAGGAAAAATACTCTTCTCTAGCTAAGCATGTAAAGGAAATTCAAACACCTTTCATTTACGAATCTAAACAAAATCCAAACACTCCATATCTAAGCATCTAAGAAAAAAGGAAATCCAAACACTCTTCCCATAAATGAATGCAAACATTTTCATCTGACATTATCTACACCCTTCCAAATATCCAAGCTAAATCCAAACACCCATCCAAACTCCCAAGCCAAATCCAACATATAAGCACTTAACAAAATCCAAACATCCCAAACGCCCTAGCAAAATCCAAACACTCATCTAAGCACCTAAACAAATTCAAACATCCATCCAAACGCCCTAGCTAAATCCAAACATCCATCTAAGCACATAAAATTCAAACATCCATCCAAACACCCAAGCAAAACCCAAGCACTTATCGAAGCTCCCAAACAAATCCAAACACTCACCTAGACAGCCAGACAAAATCCAAGCACACCCAAGCAAACATTCATCTAAAAATCTCGACAAAATCCAGACACTTATGTAAACACTTCAGCAAAATCCAAGCAATTTTCATCTAAGTACCCAAACAAGACTCAAACAGCAATCAAAATGCCTAAGCAAACTTCAGGCACACATCCAAACACGTAAGCAAAATTGAAACACTCATCAGACATCCAAACACAATCGAAACACTCATCTAAACACCCAAGCAAAATTCATGCATTTATCTACCTGTAATCAGAAACGAGGGAATTCGGGTATAGGATTCTCAATACCAACCTTTAAGGAGAGTGTGACCATCCCCCCTCTCTCCTGAATGACATTATGTGAGCAAAAAACTTTAAACCATCTCTCACAAACCCTCGTGAGTCTCATCCGGTTGGAGCGCCTTAACCCACGAGACCACCAGGCGTCATTTGGTTATATGGTAGCCACCTCGCGTAGTAAATTGCTTCCAGAGTTATAGGAAACCATTTGGCCTCTCATTCAGTGTCGAGTCATCTGATAGTTGCACTACATCGAGTGAGTGGATGGTGAGCACCCACATATAAAATCTAAATCATATAAAAACTAACTTGTCTGACGTTGCCCTAAATGTGACCCAGGAAATCAGGCTCCGACGAAAAGTTAAAAAAAAAAAAGAAAAAAAAAAAAAATCTGCCATTGATTCATTCCCGGCATAGTTACTTTTCATTTTTTTTTTTTTTTCCCGCTGTTTTCGAGTAGCCAAACGGACAAATTCTCGCTGTGTTCCCGATGCCTCATTAACTCGGCTTGACTCGTGTGTGTGTGTGTGTGTGTGTGTGTGTGTGTGTGTGTGTGTGTGTGTGCTACAGTTCTTTCACCCAAAACTGGGCCAGATATTCGTCCTTTTGCAGTTTCTATTACGTCACTCCGAAGGCAAACAATACGACTCTGGATCCCTTTCACAGCATTATCGTGATTAGCATCACATTCTAACGTTGATGTTTTGTTACAGGTTAGCATGCAAGATAGATGGGTGTCAATTTTAAGCCAAGTGAAGGTGAAAAGAGTATGGTAAATCCGAACTTTGACTAGGCGGATATTTTCCTCTTGCAACCTACTTTCCGTAGCTCAGTGACAGAATACGTCAATGCTACGGCCCTGCATCATTTCCATTGCATTTCTTCGTGACTAGCACTATACCCTAATGTTAATCTTGTGATATTGCTTAACAGTGAAGATGAAGAGATGTCAACTTTTCTCTTAATATAAACGAACAAAGTATCGGTTTTGATGCCACTTCGAGACGCGGTAAAGAAGTTATTGAACAGATATGTAATCTATGAGAGGAAAAAAATTATTCTGTATCTCCAGTGGTATGAAACAATAATGAAACACTGCTCAAGGATTTAGAATTACCCACACTAGCTAATGAACACGGTTTCACTTTTGCGAATCATTTCAGAATTCATCGCACCCAGGTATGCAGAAAAACAAAAATTGAGTAAAAAGAGAGAGCAGGAAATATCCTTTACTATTTCCATCTTCAAATTTTGGGATAGCGAATAAAATATTAAATTATTCCCCAGTGACTTCATATCTATGAGTAGGCTATTCATCCTATTTTTATTAATATTACACGAAGAGGGAATTTTATAAACATCTGATAGGCACGGTACATTCAGAAGTATTTAACTTACAGAAGAAGAAATATAAATACACAAATGAAAGAATAAATAACTAAATAAATAAATAAAGCCAAAACGGCAACGCTAATTGTGAAATCAACAATCACCTGGAAAAGGATTCTCTTTGTATGTATTGTACAGTCGCTACAAAAAGTATCTACATATTCTCCGCTTGTGCATTGCGAAACAGTGGACAAAAAAGTTTAAGAAAATTCCATGGTAACGCCTTATATTTGCTTACTTACTGCATAAAGAGAAAAATTTACGCAGCACAACAAAAACACTATTCATTTAGGTATATCTGCCTTCCGAAAAAGAAAAATCCGCGAACACCGATAATGCTCACTGTGAAACCATCCATCATCAGGAGAAAGGTATTGTTTTGGGTGACTGGAAAAAACATTGAGAGTAACATGGGGCAGCGGCTAACCCAGGGCAGCTAATAACATTTCTCCTCGGAGGCAACACAGTTTTTACCCTCATATTACGCTGGCATTTTCATTTTCTAACAGACTTGCTTCTAATTGTCCCGAACTGTACTGATACCTGCTTAAGTTAGAGTTTGGGTTAGGCTATCTGTTCCTACCTGTACTATCTGTTATCTGTTATCTGTTCCTATTCGTACTATCTGTGTTCCTACCCTTATCTGTTATCTGTTGCTATTCGTATTATCTGTTATCTATTCTACCCATACTATCTTACTTTTTTCTACCCTTGCTGTTATCTCCTATTTGTTTCTACCGTTATCTGCTATCTGTTATCTGTCTCTACCAGTAATATCTGTTATCTTTTATCTGTTACTACTCCAATCTGTTGTCTATTTGTCTTCGCGAACTATCTGTTACCTGTTGTCTGTTCCTACCATTATCTGTTTTCCCTTCCGACTCCTACCAGTACCTGCTCTACTCTCAGATTTAGATTCCACAGTTTCTAATACTTTTTTCCGACCCATAGGAATACCTTTTTTCCTCCCTCAGCTTTGGGTTTCACATTTGCTATTTGTTGTGTCGATCCGTACTTATACCAATTCTCCTTTCATCTGGGGGTTTCCGAGCTGCTGCATTAGTTCTGACCAGCACTCCTCTCTGCTGGTTTTGTTAGATCTCTTCTATACTCTTTTCAGCTCAATTTGGCTCAGGTTTTTGCCCTTTTGTAGTTTATTTCACGTTGCTCATTGGCAGAACTAGACAATACTAAGACCCTACATCCTTTACGTAGCACTTCTTTGTGGCTGGTATTATATTCTTGTGTTTATGTGCTGTTACAACGCAGCATTAAAGATGGAGAGATGGCAATTTAGGCCAACTTAGTGTAAAGAGGGTATCATACCTACTATTCTCTCAAATTTGAATTTCACATTTGCTGTTATCTCTTCTGGCCCAAATTAAATACCTTGTGCACTCTTAATTCGCCTCAAGAATCGCTGTTTTTTTGTTAAGATCCTAACTTAGAAAACCTACACGCTTACCTTTCCGCTTTCGGGGTCACCTCTGGCAATAATATTGATAAGAGCACGAACCATTAACAAGGACATCATTAGGGCGTTTATCATGAAATCCTTAGAGTGTTGCATACATCCCCAGTGAAGCCTGCCATGTTGGGGATTCTTTTTTTTTTCCTCGATGAGTTGCAAACAGATAAAATATGGAAGCGAATTTGAAATTAGCGTTTCATATTTGTTTTCCGCTTCACTCTTGCTAAACGTGGTTATCGAATTACTGGAGTGAGGAAGCAAATGAACAGCGTAATGATTGTGAGTGCTGGTGTTGGCGTGCATCAGGGCTAACTATATTTGGATCAGTGTGGGCAGGTCATGTACAGTCTGGGAGGAATTTCTACTAACATTTCATTTTTTGTGCTTCTCTTTTGCTTGTTGGTTAATACGAATATTCCTAAGCTGAGAGATGGCCGCTATGTTTCACTAATCACAGATTATGCCCTTTGATATGATGTGTCACGGAGAAAAGTGGTAGATATGCCATATGTGTGAGACAGGCACGGCGAAACAGTATGAGAAATTTTGTCCTAGACTATACGAATGGCCACCAGTGAAACCAACCAAAGGAGAGTGTGGGAGCTGTGTGGCTGGCAGGAGAGATAAAGGTGGAGAGATGAGGCAGGGGAGCACTGTATAGTATTATGAGAAATGGTATTGTGTCGTGGGAGGAGGGTCATTCTTGACTAGGGACAGAAATATTTGAAATTCCATATGGCAAAGTTACACCACTCAAAATATGACGTCGCACTATATATATATATATATATATATATATATATATATATATATATATATATATATGCAAGGCTAACTGCAGCACTATACCCTTTTCCTCAGAGGAAGAGTCGATAGCATTTTTTTTTTTTTTTACGTGTCCGACTCTGGGCAAAGGCTTCAGGGCCTATATCTCGGGGGCAGTAAGCCTATCCCAAGGCCCAGTAGTCCTCCTACACCTCCACATGTCACCACTTCGGCACCAACACCCACCGTCCAATATTGAGTACATGCTAGGGCTGTCTCATACAGGACTGGTGTATTGGTATTAGCGGGGGTACTTTTATGACATGTCGGCGGGTCATCTGGTAGATCAGGAAAGTCTGCTTTTTATGATATTCAAATCCTTAAACTGTTCCCTGCCGCAGCCGGGATTCGAACATGGGTCCATCAGGACTGCAGGCCGCCTCTCTACCGATTCAGCCACCGCCTCCCCCAATTTACTGCTCAAAATCCTAGCTAAGTATGAGTATCAAAGTACCGTACTGGATATGTTACTGTGTGTGTTAAAATCTGTTGTACGTCACTGGAAGAACGGGTAGAACTGACGTGATGAGAACACATGATAGCATATGACAGCAAATACTACTACCATCCAGTTTTAATGTCCAACATGGGTTGGGTTTAATATCCTTGAAGAGCACACGCAGAGAGAGAGAGAGAGAGTATATATATATATATATATATATATATATATATATATATATATATATATATATATATATATACACTCACACACAAAATACACAAAACAAGGAATATAGATATACTTAAGTCCTCCTCTTGCCCTCACGCACAAAACACTCATTCATTTTTCTTCACCTCCATTCTCCTCCCCTCTCAATTATTCTCCCCTTCTCTATTTTTTACCCTTCATTTTTTTTTTCTTAATTTCCTTTTCCTTCCGCCTCATCCCTCCCTCCCTACCCTATTATCCTCTGGCCACTTATCCTTCCCTTCTAATCCCAATTCCCTATTCCCTAATCTGCCATCATATTTCTGCATTTCCTCTTCTCCCTCTTCCTCCCTCCATTCTCTCTGATCTCCCTGTTTGGGTCATTTTCTGTCTCAGTCTGTCTCTCCGTCTTTCTGTCGCTCTTTCTGTTTCTCTCTCTCTCTCTCTCTCTCTCTCCTTATATATATATATATATATATATATATATATATATATATATATATATATATATATATATATATATATATATATATATATATATATATATATATATATATATATATCGTTATTCCCTCCTTGCAATGTTTTCTTCTTTCCATCCTTCCCTCATTCTCTCTCCTTGCATACACGCAAGCATATATATATATATATATATATATATATATATATATATATATATATATATATATATATATATATCTTTCCCTCTTAGCATTCTTTTCTTCGTTCCTTCCTTCATCCCCGCTCCATTTTCTCTCTCATCCTTTTCCACAAATTACTCTCTGTCTGTCTGTCTGTCTGTCTGTCTCTCTGTCTCTGTCTCTCTCTCTCTCTCCTTTCCTTCCTTCCTCCATTCTCTCTCTTCTTTTTCTTTCACCATTCCATCCTTCCTCCCTGCAGTCTTTCCTGTCTCTGTCCTTCCCCTTCCTCCCTTTTCGTTAATTCCTTCTTTCCTCCCTCCTCCCTCGCTCCTTTCTCCCTACTCTTTCTCTCTCTGCCTCAATCTGTCTAATCCTCTCTCTTCCTTTCCCCATACTCAGTTGCTTCCCCTCTCTCTGTCAGTGCATCTGTAACTCTGCTTGCTTACTTTCTTCTCCTTCCTTTCCCTCATTTTTTGCCTTTTTTTTTTCTCTCGCCACTCTCTCCGTCTCTTTCTGTATTTTTCCTCCCTCCCTCCCTGCATTTTATTCGCTCCTTCCTTCCTTTCCTCCCTCCCTGCATTCTCTCTCTCCATTCTTTCCTACCTTTCTAAATTCTCTCCTTCCTTCTTTCCCTAATCCTATCTCTGCCCCTCTCCCTCTCTGTACTCTTTTCCCTCCCAATCTCATATCTCGCTCCTCATCTATCCTTTCCTTCCTTGTCCCTCCCTTCTTTTCTTGCTCCAACTTTTCCTCCTTCTCCTCCTCCTCCTCCTCCTCCTTCCCTCCACCATTTATCCTCTCTCTAACTTTTCCCCCCTCTTCATGCAGCCCTTTCTCTCTCCCTCCAACTCTTTCTCTCTCTTCCATCATATGCTTCCTTCTCTGCCTCCCCTCCCTCTGCTCCAGCTCCCTTTTCCTCTTCTTTACAACCCTTCCTTCAAAGCTTTCTTACCCTCTTTCTCCTTCCATCTTCCTTCCTCAGTGTTCTGTCTTTTTCTCATTCTCTTCCTTGCTTCAGCCCTTTCCTCCTTCCTTTTTCATAGTTCCTTCTTCCAGTACTCTTTCTCTCTCTGTCTCTGTCTCTCTCTCTCTCTCTCTCTCTCTCCCTTCATGCCCTCCTTCCTTATTTTTCGCTCTCTTTTTTTTTTCTCCACTTCTCTCTCCTTCGTCCTCCCTCCCTCTACTTTTCTCTTCCTCCCTCTGCCTTTCTCTTCCTCCCTCTACCTTTCTCTTCCTCCTTCCTTTTTTTTCTCCCTTTTTTCGTCTATCTCTGATTCTACTTTCTTTCCTCTTAATTTCCCTTTTCACCTAATTTTCTTTCCCTACCATTGCCCTGCTTTCCATCTTTTTTTTTTATCTTCTTCTCTTTCTACTCTGTTCTCCTTTTCCTCCCTCCCTTCCTCCATCTTCTTCTCCCTCCATTTACTCCTCCATTCCTTTAATTTCCTCTTTCCTCCCTCCTACTCTCCTCCTTCTTCTTTTCTTCTCCCCTCTGTTTTTTTATCACTCCCTTCTTCTTCTCTCACTTTCGTCTTCAACTCTTCTCCCTGCCAAATAATCCCTCTCTTCCTTCCATTTTCCTCTCCCCTCCTCTTTTTCTCCCTTTTCATCCCTCCCTTTCTTCTTCCCTCTATGCTTTTCCCCTTACTTCCTCTCTCCTATTCTCCCTTCTTCCTACATATGGATTTTTTTTCTCTCCTGTCTTCTTCCTCCCTTTCCATACCCCTTTCCTCC
>NC_137049.1:27712269-27734769 GCF_032717465.1 Coenobita brevimanus | reverse complement strand
AAGAACCGACCACTTCAGTGTAGGCCACCTCTCCAAATTCTAATCTAAAAAGAAAATCGAAAATATATGGAATAACGTCTAAAATACGCTGAGACGTCTTTTTGTAATAAATTCCTGTTGGTACGGGACTATTTACATTTAATGATTTATTTATTTACCTACCTATCTATCTATATAAGGAAAACATGTGGCACTGAGTGAGGGTTAGTGGGGGCTGTATCTAATTCTGTTATACACCTGTCACTCTAACTTGGCCCAAATTTGCCTTGTCTCCTTCTTGAAAATCGAGTTGCAATAGAAAATTAACACTAGAATATGGTGCTAGTCACGATTAACTGCTAGGGAAAGGATACAGAAACGTAACATTCTCTTTTTCTGCCACTGAACGAAATGTGAGATAAGTCGCAAACGCATGAAAATCTGGACCAAGTTAAAGTAAAAAGAACATAGATTATTTGATTTATATAAGGAAAAACACGTAATAGTGACAGTATATTTTTATCCTTCACCTGACGAAGTCAGAGGAGGGTGTTATTATTGCTGGGATCAATAGGTGTCCGTCTGTAGAACTGGCTGGCAGGGCGGCTGACTGGGAGTAGAGTCTTCGTTTCCGGGCCATAAATCAGAAAGTATTCACTGTAGAGTCATGAAACTTCACGTAGTTATGTGTCTTATATTGAACTGGTGCCTTTTCATAGGTAGAATGCTGTGTCTTAAGAATTTTTTATTTTAATAATGAAAAAGAACAAAAAATAATTGATCGTTTCCAGGCTAGGACTGAGAGACAAATACAGGTACAGGCTTCAAACTCTCCAGGAATATGTGCTAATATGCCTCCTGGTGCCTTTTGGTAGTTAGAATGCCATGAGATTATGCAGTGTTATGAAATTGCAAGAAAAACAAAACAAAAAACAAAACAAAACTGATTTGTTTAATGCATTTTCTCTGAAAACTCTGCAACTATTACACCTAGAAAGCAGAAATTGTACATGATAAATCACTATATGAATATTTAATTATGTATGAAGTTTCATAACTGTACCTATTACATTAGCATAAAAGATGGCTGCCTAAATGAAAAAAGCACGAGACATAATTTCATATCTGCTCATATCTTCATTAGTAACATGGATAAACTACTGAATGTCTCTGTGTTAAACGGGCTGGGGGGGGGGGGAGGGCCGTTATGCGCTTGGTTAAGTGTGCAGGGAGGTGGGGGGGAGGGCCGTTATGCGCTTGGTTAAGTGTGCAGGGAGGTGGGGGGGGGTATGTGCTTGGTCAGATGGAGGGTTGCAACAGCAAGGCATTGCCTATGTCTATAACTCTTGTTATTTTTTGTCACGATTTTATTCATCAAACGAGAGACTTGTCGAGAAAGGTTATATTCACCCTTCACTAATCCATTCTCTGCGTGGGGGTTTTACTAAGCTGAGAAAAATCGTCCAGGGGCAGCAAGAATAAAGTAAAAAATAAATATTGCCGAATTGAATGGTGTACAAGTCAGCCAATCCCGGAAATCCACAGCCGTCATCCATCTATTCATCCCTACCATTCACCCTCTTGCTTGCATTCTGTACTGCTGGGAATTCCATGCATACACCAATATACCTTCCCCCTCCTTCCCCTCCTCTCTCCCTTTCGCTTCATAGTTTTTCTTTCTCCCTTTCTGCTCTCTGTCTCTGCCTGTCTGCCGGTGTGTGTGTGTGTGTGTGTGTGTGTGTGTGTGTGTGTGTGTGTGTGTGTGTGTGTGTGTGTGTGTGTGTGTGTGTATGTGTGTGTGTGTATGTGTGTGTGTGTGTGTGTGTGTGTGTGTGTGTGTGTGTGTGTGTGTGTGTGTGTGTGTGTGTGTGTGTGTGTGTGTGTGTGTGTGTGTGTGTGTGTGTGTGTGTGTGTGTGTGTGTGTGTTTCGTCGTCTGTCTGTCTCTCATTCACTTTCCCTGTATCTTTCCATTCCGCTTCTGTCTTGTTCATTTCTCCCCCCTTCCTCCCTCCCTCCCTCCCTCCCTCCCTCCCTCTCTCTCTCTCTCTCTCTCTCTCTCTCTCTCTCTCTCTCTCTCTCTCTCTCTCTCTCACTGTCTATCGGTCTTTTCGTCTCTTACTGATTCTCTTGTTGTGTCCCATTTTTTCCCATTCGCATCTGTCTTGTTCACATTTCCACTCCTTTTCTCCGTCTCTGTTCTCTTGATTTTCTCTTCGTTCTTTCTTTTCTAGGTGTTACAAGAGCTCCATCACTGCTAATTACTAAAGCCTCTTAGTTTGTGACATCAGATGTTTTGCGTCACACCCACACACGGTTTTTAGCTCCTTATCCTGCCAGCTTTGATGCCTCAGTTTTTATGAATCCGACGCTTGACTCGGATTTTACAGTCATCCTCCCTGATTTTTGCCAAAGTGGCAGCCTGTCCTCCTCAGATTCTACTCTTACAGCTGAACTGTCATCAGTCCTGATGGCTCTGAAACTTATTTCAGACTCAGAGGCTGTGCGTTCTACTCTCTTTAGATACTCGAAGGCAGTGGTTTCTATGATTATATTTACTTTGATTCTCAGCATATCATGACAAAAAGTTCAAAATGGGTCATCTTCTTTTGCCAGGTGCTCTACTTGGTTGATGCACTCTAACCGGATATGGTAGAGTTTAAATTCAGGGAATTATTAGAGTTTATTGTTAACATAATGCCGCTCAGGGAAGTGTGATTGGTCATTCTTGTCTTAAATGTCTGGACTGAGTAGCCTAGCCTCGAGCACCAACGTCCCCGGAGGAGCAATAATGGTGTGATGTCGTGATGTCATTCTTCTCGGACATTACGGTCAGCATGTGATGTTCTGCTGGATGGCGGCGCGTGTAGGGAGTTAGAGATGGAAAGTACTCATACAGAGAGGGTGACCAAAGCAGTTGGCACCCCCCCTGCCCTGCGAGGACTCTTCCCTTCCAGACTTATTTCCCTGAGGTTATGTCTGCCGTGTGGGTCTCCTGGCAGCTTATCTGGAATACACTTCCTGTTGCAAACAAGTTCTGGGAGGTGATGGCGGCAATGTTTGTGAGTGTAAGCTACTCATTCACGCCGTGTTCCTGGGAAATTGCCTTGACCCGCCTCAGAACGGCTTATACACGTCTGACTCACTGCCATCGTCTGGAAGCGAAACCACTCTCCTTATTGAGATGATTGTCATGTTCTCTTGATGGTACGGCACATATTGATTGATTGTCCCTGTGCTGGTGCTGCTCACCACTGGTATCTCTCCAGGTCTCAGACAGGAGATCGGTCATATGTTCTCTCCTCAGTACTTCGTAATGATGCATGCGTGGTAAAGGGGAAGAGGAGATACTTCTCTTTTGTTAGGGGAGTGGGTTTCCTCTCTGCATCTATCTGTCAATCTGTCAATTGCTTGATGTCACATCCTGTGAAAGGTGGCCCTGAAAAAAGGAATCCCTCGCCCTGCTCCAACTCCAGCCTCCCACTGTTCAGCAGGGAGATAGTACATGCTAGCTTAAGTTCCACTTCAAAGCTTCAGTCAAAACTGACAGCATTTGGAGCAGCCTGGAGAGTAGGAGATTTCAGAGGAGGTAACTCAGTTATGTGCTTGAGTCAATATCCGGCTCGTTTTCACAGTCACCTTCCAGAGCATTTGGAAGAAGATTAAGTCTTGTTCAAGATCGTCGAGTCGTCCCCTGGACATTCTGGGACCAAGAACAACTTGTAGAATTCCAGTGCCGGAAGTCAGTCGTTAGCGCCGTGTGCAGTTTCCTCTCGTATTTTTGTTTGCTGCAGCTGAAGGAGCCCGAAGGGGGAGTCGTGCTTTAGGAAGAAGCTCCGTGGAGAACATCACTCCCGGCAGCTTCTGTACTGATGCTGCTCTCACATACTCGCCCATCCTTCAAAACTCCGTGGCCTACCAGACTATACCTATATGCAGTAATATCGGTCTCCTGCCCCTCTCCTGACTCATATGCAGTACGTCACACACAGATATACGTACATAAGTACACATGATTTCGTAATTGTCTATTATAAGGGTTCTTCGAGTGACCTGCATATCCATTAACCTACTCGTATTTTCATGCACTGCCTTTATATCCTTGTAAGCACTGTGTGTTACATGTACAAAAAAACTTATCTCTATACGCTCTCAGCTTGTCTAGAGCCTGAAAAGCTATCGTAAATTAGGATTTCCATCTTGTTTTCAAGATTTCATGGTGTCACGTTTCGACTGAACTGATGCTAGGGCTTCCGGGGAGTCTTATTCTTTGCAAATCCTTGTCTAATTCTCGTGGTTTACTCATGCAAATTCTTTGACAGCAGCTGCTTAGTACAAAGGAAAATAAACACAGATTGATCTTTTATTTTTGACGAGACCTTTTTCTACAGGACAGGCTATGACCGAGGTATCTATTGTGTGAATCGAACTGTCGAATGCTTAAACCTGAAATAGTGAAGTTGAATGCAGACCCCGAAATTTTGACGATGGTTTCTGAATTACTTTACAATGACGGAGCCTATTTGGTCCTCCTCTATGGCTGCTGGCTACATTCTGAAGTATGAGGTGCAGGTTGACCAAACTTAATAATCTGAGGCGTTCAATAAATGACCATAAAAAATTAGGGTTCTGAACTCCACTTCCCGATTTGAAGTTTAATCGTACAACCATAAGGCAAGGACAGCAAAGTTGGAAAAAGCTAAAAAATCAGCCAGCGTAAAAGAGTTGTTCTCCTCATATCATTATCTTCTCAGTCTAACTACATGTCTCTTCATCCACCATCTCTTCTCCCTTCAATCCCAAATCTTCGCCATCCTTTTCTTCCATCCTCCTCCATCTTTCCATTCGTCCTCCCTCCTTCGCCATCCTCTTGTTCTTCTCTTCGCATCCTCATCAACATTCCTTTTCTTCTTTTCTTCTCCTCATCCTTTCTCCTTCTCTTTTCCGTTCTTCATCCCTCTCTTCCTCCTCATTCCTCCTCCTTCTTCTTCTTTTCCTTTTCTTCTCTCCCCCTCCATCTCTCTCTTCTTATTCTTCTCACTTCCTCCATCTCGCTCTTCTTCTTCTTCTTCTCTCCTCCTCCACCTTCCTCCTCCTCATCCGTCTTCCTCACCTTCATTCACCTACACGCTATAATTTCTCCTCTCACATACCTCGCTCTTTCTTTATTCTCTCTCTCTCTCTCTCTCTCTCTCTCTCTCTCTCTCAGCGTGCAACTCTTAATGTAATAAAACAGGTAATTGTGTTTCTGTGGAAGTCTGCTTGAAATATCTGGAAACGACCAAATAAAGATGAATAATGGATTTAGGAGATGAATAATATTAATGAGCCGCGCGGTGGAAGAAATGAGAGAGAGAGAGAGAGAGAGAGAGAGAGAGAGAGAGAGAGAGAGAGAGAGAGAGAGAGAGAGAGAGAGAGAGAGAGAGAGAGAGAGAGAGAGAGAGAGAGAGATTAACTGCAAATTCTGTCCACAAACGTACATAGATGATGAAGGAAGCTGGATATAATTAGACGGGATTATTTACAGTAGAGATGCGTTGGTGGCTATGAAAATTGACGTTATCCTTACGTGAAAAGATAGAACAGGAAGGTGAAGAGAAAGATAAAATTGAAAGGATACACACACGCACGCACACACACACACACACACACACACACACACACACACACACACACAACTAAAGAGTGTACAGGAACAGGGGTGTGCAAATCCCATCCCAGCACAACATTCCGAAATATTTACACCGGCAAACCTAGTGCCGGCTGTTGGTAGGCAAAGATGGATGCCAAAACACATCCACAACATATAAAAAAAGAAAGAGAAAAGATAGCTCACATTCAGCATATATATTAAAAAAAGACATACATTTTTAAAGCGAGAATAATTCATCGCTGGCCGAGGCTAAAATATGATGATACATTAATAATTTTCCGGTATTAATGACAGAGAGGATGCCATAAAAGGAAAACAACGGGGTCAGGGAAAAAAGGGCATGATAAATGAAGGCTTGATGTATTTGCTGCAACGCGCTTAGGGGTGATTGAATAAAGGGGGAGAGAGTGAGAACGAGAGTGAAAGTGAGGGTGAGGGTGAGTAACAGAGCGAGACTGCTAGGGAGAGAATGAAAGTGACAGAGAGGAACAGACAAAACTGATAGACGCGCGCGTGCACACACACACACACACACACACACACACACACAGACACACACACACACACACACACACACACACACACACACACACACACACACACACACACACACATGCGCAAGCGGGGGGCGGGGCAGAGAGAGAGAGAGAGAGAGAGAGAGAGAGAGAAGCATGGAAAGGGGAGACGGGGAAAATTGGATAAAGGTGACGTAGGAGTGAGCCTGAGAAGAATTTAAAACAAGAGAGACTGACAGGTGTAATATGCATGGCGATTTGCGTAGAATTATAACCAGGATCAAGGAAGAATGGAGTAAATTGGATATATATCTATACATTTAAAACTACATATATATATTTACGTCTTTCTATCTACCTATCTATCTACATAGGAAGCATATATGGTGGAGTATAGGAAACGGCAAACAGAGGGAAGTAAATAAATGATTAATGGTATTGCATTTGAATCCTGAAATACAAGAAGCATTATGTGTGACAAATATTAACAAATTTTAAACAGTAAAGGCAAATATCTACGTATGATACTTGTAGAAAATCACTGAAACTAATTTTAATGAGTAAAGGAATACGACGACTAGTGAAAAAACAAAGAAATAGAGAGAGCATACTGATGATGACTGAGAAGACAAAAGCCCATGGCAATTTTACCTTACGTTTGCATTACAGGTAGAAAATGTAAGTAGGAGGATTCTTACAACTCTCCACTTCATTTGTGACCTTGCATTCCTAACTAGGGATTGTGTGACGGTGATAATTTTAATGATATTTCGGTAAGTGAGAGCGATGCCAACATGTAATTAATAAACTTGAGATCAGCAAAACACCACAGACAGACACAGCATCTCCAGAAGTACTGAAGTATGACAAGAATGGAAGATCACACCTATCAGATCCAAAGCCAGGAGGAAGCAGAAGACGAAGGAGCAGCTGATGATATGCAGTGTTAAGGACCGGAAGCTGGTGGAGCCGGCTAAATAAAAGATGACGTTAGGGCTTGATTGAGAACATCCAAGAATAGAGAGAAGTTCCAAAGCAGAGACGTAGAAACAGAGGAAGCAAAGTTGATAAAGATGAAACATGTAGGTCAGAGGGATGCCAAAGAAGGATAAAAGAAGACAGAACAAATAATCCAATCAGAAACAAGACGAAAAGTTCACAGATAAAATAACGTAACAACAAAGCAGATAAAACATGATAGACGAGGGAGCAGAGTGATTATAGAGGCATAAGCTGATTTTTGTGCTGTGGAAATGACACAGGAAATTGGTGGAGTCGTGTAAGAAAAAAACAGAAGTAAGAGGATTGTTTTTAGAATAATGCCACAGAAAATTCAAGGCAGAGTTGCGAAAACCGTGGGAGGTAAGTGGTTAATGAGAGAAAGAAGATAATCAGGCAGAGGACAAAGAAGGCTAAAAAAAGGAACCTAAATACAAGAAAAGGTTAAAGAGAAATTGGAGAGTCGAGAAATGGAGGAAGCCAAGTAATGAAAAAGAGGCGAGAGAAGAACCGGAAAATGAGAGAGGATACTAAAGAGAAGTAAAAAAAAATCGCAATAAAATCTAGAAAGGATAAAAACTATTCATAGAACTGTCAAGCAGGGAGTTTACAGTGGAGGCAATGGAATGGAAGAAGGTAGACAGACACAATAAAGAAGGACAGGAATACAAGTAAAAATACAGAGAAGAAGACAATTTCACACAGCAAGGAGGATTAACAAAGAGGACAGGAATACTGATAAGGATACTGAAATATGAAGTCAATTTTAAACAACAATGTCACCCAGTTCAAAAGCAGAGAAGTTGAGAAGTGGTTATAGAGAGACGAAGGCTGACGACCATTTGTTTTCACTTTTTCATCGGGATCCCATTTCAGCTGAGGCCATATATTTCCCATTATGTGGAGGGCGAGAGGTCTTGACGTGCTGGGGGAGGAAGGGGTGTGGAGGGCAGGAGGGAGGAAGGGGAGAGAGGGAGAGAAAGGAGAGAGAGGGAGAGAGAGGAGAAAAAGAGAAGAGGGGATGGAAGGATAAGTGAATAAGCAGTTTAGGAGGGGAAGAAGACAGAAAGGAGAGTGAAATTGAGAAAGGAATGAGAGAGAGAGAGAGAGAGAGAGAGAGAGAGAGAGAGAGAGAGAGAGAGAGAGAGAGAGAGAGAGAGAGAGAGAGAGAGAGAACGGGGTGGAACTGTGATACGGAGAAAAAGGAAAATATTAAGTGAGGTAGGTGATAGAAGAGAGAGATGAGGGGGGAAAGAGTAAAGGGGAGAGAAGCGAGCGAAAGAGAAGAGGGAAGGAGTGAGGGGGGAGGAAGAGGGAGAGAAGGGTGACAAAAGGGTGTGCTGGGGTGATGAGAGATTAATGAAAAGAAGAAGAAGAGAGGAGAGGGAAGGAGGAGGAGGAGGGTGAAAGGAAGGAGAGGGAGGGGAGAGGGGAAAGGTTGAAGATATGGAAAGAATGAGATGGAATACAGAAAGGAAGAGAGAAGTGAGAATAAAACTAATGACACGACTGCTATTGCTATTCGTCCTCCTCCTCCTCCTCCTCCTCCTACTGCTAAGAAGAAGAAGGAGGAGGAGGAGGAGGAGGAGGAGGAGGAGGAGGAGGAGGAAAGACATAGAACAGGAGAATAGAGAGAACAGATAAAAGAGGAAACTGTGCAAGTATATACCGTAGAACTGGCATAGACAGACAGACAGACAGGCAGACAGACAGACAGACAGGCAGATACTGTACAAGTAGCACAGATAGACAGACAGAAATAGATAGATTGACAGCGATAGATTGATAGACAGATGGGTAGAGAGATCTAGACAGTTAGATCAACAGAAAGACAGACAGGCAGACACTGAGACTGTTATAGAGAGAGAGAGAGAGAGAGAGAGAGAGAGAGAGAGAGAGAGAGAGAGAGAGAGAGAGAGAGAGAGAGCATGACAAATGAGAGTGCCACACCGAGAGTGAGAAAGTGTAAGAGAGAGAGAGGGAGAGAATGAGAGAGATGGAGCGAACGGGAAGTAGGACTGTTAATAGAGTCAAGAGGGAAATGATGATAGACGAGTGAGTGATGGGGAGAACTGATAAATGAGAGAGAGAGAGAGAGAGAGAGAGAGAGAGAGAGAGAGAGAGTCACTGTGTTGAAGGGGTTTAAGTAGGATAGTAAAGCGGAAGGTTCCATTTCCCTCCATTTAAACCCTCCATACATTAACATCAAAGCAAAGTAGGTAGATGTTATTTTCAAGAGTTAAACTGAATGAAATATTTATAAGAAAAGTAGCAAGTAATGTTAAGTGTCGCAATAATGATGATAATGATGATGATGATAGCAGTAATAGAAATGATAACAGCAGTAACTGAAATGATGATGATGATAGCAGTAATAGAAATGATAACAGCAGTAACTGAAATGATGATGATGATAGCAGTAATAGAAATGATAACAGCAGTAACTGAAATGATGATGATGATAGCAGTAATAGAAATGATAACAGCAGTAACTGAAATGATGATGATGATGATGGCAATGATAAAAAAAAAAATAATGACGATAACAATGACTTTACGTTTTATTCGCCCTAAGAGAAATGAAGAATGGAAACAACTTCAGTTTTCACCACCACTGTTTCCTGCATGTTTCGGTCCTGGAGGAATATTTTACAGAAACGGTGGGTAGCAGTATAAATATGATGATGATGATGATGAATGATGATGATGATAATGAAACTGGTGATACTGACGCCGATAATGGTGATATCTGAAATGATACTGATAATGATAATAATACTAATGCAATACCTGAAACTACTACTACTACTGCTGCTACCACTATTACTACTACTACTACTGCTACTACTACAAACAATAATAACGATAACGATAATTGTTCCCATCACCTCACACTTTACTGGTCATTAATTTGACCTATAAGGAAAAACGATCAATAGGAAAGCACCCCAATATCTCACCCATTACAACCTCTCTCTCTCTTTCTCTCTCTCTCTCTCTCTCTCTCTCTCTCTCTCTTCAACCTGGGAAGTTCAATCTGACATTTCACTTGACCTTTTCTAATATGTCATCTCGAAACCAGGCATCTTGACCAACTCCAAAAAGTTGCGGCGTTGTCTTGATCACCCACAGCATTTAGCGAGTTGGGCTGACGCTTCTCTTCGGTGATATTATTGCGTTTTTTTTTTTTCCTTTATCGAAGCCTATATTCTAAGAGGGTTTGGGGTGCTAGTAATCCCAATCCCTAAGCGATTAATTTTGCTTATTACATCCTCCGGTTCTCTTGTCTTCTGTGTATGCCTTTCTAATTTCGACATCGTTTGCATCAGTAATACGCAGAAGGATATGAATGTGTATAAGGGAAAATAAATTGCTAAGAAAGAAGTGTTGCGAAAGGTCGAGAGACAACCAAAAATAAGGGCCCATAGCCTGACAAAGATCCCTAACTCCTTTCAGCTCAGATTATAATTTTGCTCTAACTTGACGAAAATTCTAAACTTCTTTCATTTCAGATTATAGCTCATTTGTTTTAGCCTGACATCGATCCCTAACCCCTTCTAGCTCAGATTATAGGGCGTTTGTTCCAACCTGACGATTGCTTACGGTGAACAGGAGCTTTGTGGCCCAGTTCAGAGCTTAGTGAATGCTATTGAGCAGCGTGGGATGAAAGTAAACATAGACAAGAGGGAAGTGATGGTTGCTGAGAGAGGTGGTGCTTATGAGCGACGTGGTTTTGACTGGAGAGAGATGTTGAAATGCAGAGAGAGTGTAAGTATCTGGGTGAGGTGAATGTGGAGCGGAAGTGGAGAGTAGAGTGGAGCAGGGAAGATAGGTGGCTGGTGATAAAGGTCTTGATTCGAAACAGGGGTCTGATTAAAGGGACTGCAAAAGAACTTCTGAAGGTCAATTAATGTGTGCCGTGATGTGGGAAATTGGTGTGGCATTATTGTGAGCAGCAGGGTTAAAAACAGTGGGAATGGGACTGTCAAGGAATGTGTGTGTGTGTGTGTGTGTGTGTGTGTGTGTGTGTGTGTGTGTGTGTGTGTGTGTGTGTGTGTGTGTGTGTGTGTGTGTGTGTGTGTGTGTGTGTGTGTGTGTGTGTGTGTGTGTGTGTGTGTGTGTGTGTGTGTGTGTGTGTTTTGTGAAGATCCATTTGCATAAGGAGTGTTAGAGATTCATGAAAGATGTGGGGTAAGGAAGTCTGTTAATAAAAGGGTTGTGTAGAGTACGGTATGGTCATATAGAGGGAACAGATACAGAAAGGGGGGTGAAAAGGATGTACTGTATGTGAGTGAGTCTGAAGGCTGAAGGAGACGTGATAGGCCCAGAGAGTGTTTAGACATAATTTAGAGAGTGCGATTAGGAAAAATATAAGGTTAATCAGGTAATTATATAACACTGAAGGACATGGCTGACCAGAATGATCATGGATAAATGTGGAAAAAATGATAGCGAACAGCAAAATAAGTCACTAAAAATGGTGAAGAAACCGTAGGTGAAAAGGCATACCAATTAAGAGAAGGAAAATGTTAAAGGAATAGTGAACGGAAAGAGAGGATGAGTGATGATAGGCAACACGGCAAAGGATATAATTGAACAACCCGACTCATCCCCACCGTATCATCACCTAATACAGCCGCAAGTGACCTTTGTCTTTGGACACATCCCTGACACACATACCAGATGCACACAACATGCAACTCAGATATTCCCCACACACGTCCCAAACACACGCCAGTAACACCGCCAGTATCAACCATCGTTCAACATTCCCTCATCATCGTGACGCTCATAAAACTCTCTGGTTGCAGTTTGCTAGATTTCATTTCCCCCAAATGTAAATGGCTCAGTCAATGAAAAACAAAAAGTGAATGTGTGGCACAGTTAAAACACACACCGGATTTGGCCACCAATATGGGTGAGTCAAAAATGCAGGAATTCAAACATCAGAAGAAGGACAGATGAAAATGGAAAATGGGTAAAATTAATACCCGCACACGTGAGAACAAGAAACAGGAAAAACATGAAAGGAAACGTGATAAAAGAGAGAAAGTTCAGAGATCCATTACGTGACAGGAATGATCTATTACGGTAAGAGTAGGCACAGAGAAAAAAAGAAGTAATTTAAAGTAGAGTAACGACAGAGAGGTAATATTCAAAGAGCCCATTAGCAGAGAGCAAAGAGGTATTACAGCAGAGAAGAGCAGTGGAGGAGAGTAGGGCAAACTATAAAAAGGGTGAAGGGGGGCCGTGAAGAGGGAGCGGGAAGGGTCAAGGATGGCTTGGATCGTGTGTGTGTGTGTGTGTGTGTGTGTGTGTGTGTGTGTGTGTGTGTGTGTGTGTGTGTGTGTGTGTGTGTGTGTGTGTGTGTGTGTGTGTGTGTGTGTGTGTGTGTGTGTGTGTGTGTGTGTGTGTGTGTGTGTGTGTGTGTGTGTGTGTGTGTGTGTGTGTGTGTGTGTGTGTGTGTGTGTGTGTGTGTGTGTGTGTGTGTGTGTGTGTGTGTGTGTGTGTGTGTGTGTGTGTGTGTGTGTGTGTGTGTGTGTGTGTGTGTGTGTGTGTGTGTGTGTGTGTGTGTGTGTGTGTGTGTGTGTGTGTGTGTGTGTGTGTGTGTGTGTGTGTGTGTGTGTGTGTGTGTGTGTGTGTGTGTGTGTGTGTGTGTGTGTGTGTGTGTGTGTGTGTGTGTGTGTGTGTGTGTGTGTGTGTGTGTGTGTGTGTGTGTGTGTGTGTGTGTGTGTGTGTGTGTGTGTGTGTGTGTGTGTGTGTGTGTGTGTGTGTGTGTGCGCATAAGAGATCGGCTCTGTTGGTAAAGGGGATGAGGACCACTTCGCTCAGGGAGGGAAAGGCACTTTGGTTAAGGAGGGGCGCTGTTTCGGTCAGGCTCAGTCCTTTGGCAATTTCGGTATCTAGTGAGTATGGACTAAGTTTGTCTTTGAAGAGACGGTGTTTTTTCATCATTATCCTCCTCCTCCTCCTCCTCATCATCATCATCATCATCATCTTGACCTATTTTCGCACTCGAAGTATGAGATGATATGGGATCTAGAAACAAGAAAAAATACGAAAGTGTGAGAACTACCAACGACATGCACAATTAAATCAGCCTCACGTTTATTCGTCTGTCATTCAAACTCCGTGATCCTGGTTCATCCTCACAGGCCTAGCTATTTGCACATCTTTTTTTGGTATTTTTTAAACCCAAAATGTAACAAAGCCAACAAAAATTCCCTCGTTCCAAAGCCAGACAACCCAAAACTGAAATAAAAATTCGTCCAAATCGAGATCCTAGATACTGTATATACTTCGCTTCATACAGTGGAATGCGTTCGTGGGGAAAGACCGTATTCCACTGTAGACCACTTCTGTGCATCAAGGAATGAAAATAGCATTAAATTCCTGCATTAGAGAGCTGGAAGAGAAGGGATGAGAGTATGTGAATAGAGGAGGGCTTTCAAGTCTGATGAATATGAGGGGGTAGGCAGGAAGAGACCAGTAAGCAGACGAGAGTAAAGTGACGGAATAATGTGGTGAAGAGGGAGTGAGAATGAAGGGAAACTGCTGTTTCCTTTAACAAAAGTAAAATAGGAAATAAAAGGAAAACTGTCAAGAATGTGTTCCACTTTAAAAGTGAAGGAGTCAATGAATTCTGGGCAGTCAAACGATAGTTTTACTAGGAATAAAGAGATTTCGGAAGACTTGCATACAGGAACACGACTTTACTCTGACGTGTGTGAACAGTGCTTTTCCATTCAGCATGGTCTCAGTCTTTTCCAGATTAGTACACCCTCGAGCGTAGAGCGAGAGAGTTATGCCCTTGTGCCGGTTCGTTTTTCTGTCTGTCTATCTGTCTGTCAACAAGAGTATAGAAAAAATTATTGGATGGAACCTGTAATTAAATTTTAGACGAAAAAGATCCTATGTAGTCAACTTAATTTCGATCTGATTTGGACCAATCTTGGTGACGGGGATGACGGTCAGGAAAAAATGAAATAATTCAGCTTCTAGAACAATCGGTCAAAGTCACGTGAAGAGGTCATATGATCAACCCTGTTACTTAAACAGTTTTGATCCGATTTGAACTAAACTTGGTGGAAAGGGTGAATGTCAGACGAGGATGAAGTAACTTTGAGAACAGTCGGTCGAAAGTCAAGGTCACAGGGCAAGGTCTAAACCGAATGTAGGGTTTGGGTGTTGCATTCTCTAAGTGCTCGGTCTCGTATTTTCGTAGTTTTTGTTTTCCTCTGCGTGTCAGATCCATTACCACGCGCTACTTATTACTTTATGCATCACGTTTCCAGTGGCAACAAATGATAATGGCCGTTGTAAGGCTCTCATGGGTGTGGCGATGGCTTAATTAAAAGATAAAATATTCAGAGAAGAAAAAAATAAAGTATGCATCTCTGTTGAATGCTTGACTTCATAACCTAGGTAAAAATCATCTTACTGAAGCGGATATAATCATTCTATACCCAGTCCATTTTAACGTGTCCTGAAATTACCACCTCCCCATCTCTAATGCTGAACGCTAGCATATTAACACTAGAATATTAAGCTGACCACGAAGACACGCTAAGGGAAGAAAGCAGAGCCGTAGTACAGTCTTATCCTGCCACGGAGTTACTGAAAGAAAGGCGTAGGAAGAACGAAAATCTCTGCCAATTTAAGCTGAAGGAAAAATAGTAGCTCAGAGTGTAGCATTGTGACCAGACATCATAGACACTCTCATAGTCTTCCATGTGGGTACCTTCAAATGTACAGGAAAGCATAAGAGTTTTCCTTCTGTTTCAATGTGTATCCTTGTACTCTAAGGGCATGTCCTTCACTTTCCTCCCTGCCACATCATAGCAAAAGAATCATTTACTGGCAACAGAGCACACTAAACCTCTCTCAATTTGTGAATATTAGCCAGCAGAGGAGAGTGAGTGGCAGACGTGGTGGAATATTAGGTGAACTTATGTCCTGGACAGTACAGCCATGGTTTTGCATACGAATCCCATCAGGAGTGTAGCTTTGGCGTAAATGACGTCATGAAGGGATGCGCTGAGGGCCATGAGGAAGTCCTGCACGGGTGGGCTTCTGTCGTGAGTAGGGGAGAACTGGACACACATCTTTTGTACACACACACACACACACACACACACACACACACACACACACACACACACACACACACACACACACACACACACACACACACAATCACATCTCACAACTCACGCAAACTTCACACCTCACTCCGTGCCTACCAGAAATCTGAATACATATCATGCTTCAATCCTCACATCTCACTCTTCGCGGTTCACTTCGCGCATCTCATATTTCACATCTCACCTTACTCATCATTTTCATATCCATTTTAAACCTCACACTGGAGATCTCACACTTGGTAGTCAAATCACACACGTCGCACTAAGTTCAAACCACACTCCCTGAAATTCACACTCTGCATTGTACTCTCAACTCTACACACCCTACCTTGAGCAGATAAAAACTTCATATTTCCAGTTCATTTTTCACGCTCAGAACTCACTCCCCACACCTCATTCTTACACCTCACACTCACAATCACACTCACATCTTTCACTCACATTATACACTTACATCTAATATTCGCTCCTCACACTAACACATGCTCTCCCTCACAGTCCACACTCATATTCACGTTCACACCTCACACTCACAGATCACACAATCGGATATCACACCTCATACTCATACCTCACTCACACTCATTCTGTTCACACTCACACTTCACACTCAAACTTCACACTAACACCCGCACATTCACATACACACACACACCCCATCCTCACACTCACACTTACTCTCACACTCCCACTTCATACTTACAACACACTCATCCTCACACTTCATCCTCACACCTCACACTCAGCGCACACCTCATTTTTCAGGGACACTAATTGGGGTGGGTCCTGGGAGGGAAGAAACCAGGCTCACACTTTTAGCACCGGATTTTTTGAGTGTGTGTGTGTGTGTGTGTGTGTGTGTGTGTGTGTGTGTGTGTGTGTGTGTGTGTGTGTTGGCTTGTTGAACTATAATTAATTTTGTGTGTGTGTGTGTGTGTGTGTGTGTGTGTGTGTGTGTGTGTGTGTGTGTGAGGGTGGGTGTCAGTGTATATATGTACGCACGTATGTTTGTGTGTGTATGTGTGTTTGTTGGCGTGCTGAACGATGATGAGTGTTTTTGTCGGTGTACTCGTTTTGTGTGTGTGTGTGTGTGTGTGTGTGTCAAAGTGCGTGCGAAGAGACAGGTAAAACGATAACTAGTCACTTGTAAATCAGTGCAACATAAACACATACAGGCCACCCTCTCTCCAGTAACCATCCTTCACCGACAAGCCTCTCTTCTAAGCTGAATGTAGTCTCTTGGTGGTAGTGAAGAAAATACCTTAAAAGGCATCATGTTACGGACGTGGATGATGAACTTTCTATTTCTGTACTGGCATAATTTTCTCCCCTGAACGAATTAGGCATATATCATTCGTTGGGAGAAAGAATAAAGCAAAGAAGATAAAGTACAAAAAAGGGTTTAACTTAGGAGTTGGAGCGAGGGAGAGGAGAGAAAAGGGGGGGGGGTGAAGGATAGGACAGAGGAGAGGAGAGGATAGAGAAATGGTAGAGATAGGGTTGGGGAATGGGGTTGGAAGAATGGGGAGAAGGGATGGAATGGAGGGGAGACGAAGGGGAGATGAGACGGAAGAGCGAGAAGAAAAACGAAAGGGGGAAGTGGAGATTGGGAAAGGGGAGGAGCGAGGGAGAGAGGAGAGAGAATAGGAATGAAAGGAAGAAGGATAGGGAGAAGGAATGGATAAAGGAAGAAAGGAAGAAAGGCAGGAAGGATGGAAAGAAGGAAGGAAGGAAGAAGGATAGGGATAGGGAATGGAGAAAGGAAGAAAGGAAGGAAGGAAGGAAGAAAAAGAAGAAAGAGGAGGAGGAGGAGGAGGAAGAGGAGGAGGGGAAGGAGGGAGTAAAAGAAGGAAGGGAAAGGGGAGAGAGATGAAAACGAGAGCGGGGCAGGGGAGAAAGCAAGAGGTGTGGAATGGAGTGGTAGATGACGAAAAAAATTCAAGAAAAAAATTGTTGACAGGACATTGGAGGAGGGAGGGGAGTCAGGAGCGGTGGAGGGGAGAAGGAGGAGGAGGAGGAGGAGGAGGAGGAGGAGGAAGAGGAGGAGGAGGAGGAGGGAGAAAAACGAGGACGAAAATATGGAGGATGACTGATCTGGTGGAGAGAGACAGGAGGTAGAGTTTTAGGAAGAGAGCTGACAGGAGTGTGACATGCAGTGGTGGAGGAAAGGCGGGAGACAGACAAAAGGTAGGAGGAAGTCAGATGCAGTAAAAGGGGAAGGGAGACAAAAAGTAACAGGAAGACAGATCTAGTCAAGAAAGGAAGAGGAAAACAGACCGACGGCAGGAGGGATACAGATGCAACGGCGAAGGGAGATAGAAAAAGAAATGGGAAGGCAGATCTAGTGGAGTAAGAAAGAATGAAGATAAGACGAAGGTAGGAGGAAGACAGATGCAGAGTAGAAGGGATGGAAGTAGAAACCTTAAGGAATTTAGGAGCAAGACAGATGTAGTGGAGGAGGAAAAAGGGAAGACAAGAGGGCAGGAAGAAGAGTAATGTAACAAAGAAGGGAGGAACAAGAAAATGGGAAGACAGATCCAGTGAAGGGACGAAGAAGACACACCAACATTGGACGAGATAGGAAGAAAACTAAAAGGAAGACAAATTTATTGGAAAATGGAAGGAGGAAGACAAGACGAAGTTAGAATTAAGTTGAATTACGTGGAGAAAGGAAAGAGGCAGACTATTTTAAGAACAGTGACGAGGGAACAAAAAAGAGAAGGAAGACAGAACTGGTGAAAGAGGAGAAAGAAGAACAAACGAATCGGGTAAAAGAGGGGGAAAAAAGAGGGAACAAACCCAGAGGTGTGAAGAGGGTGGTGCAAGATCAAATTTCACCAACACTTTATGGTCAGTTTTTCTGGCAGTCACTCAAAGTCCACTGTTCCTCCACGACCTGTGCTGAGTAGAGATGAGGGACGTTTTATCTGGATGAAGGATAGGAGTAATAACTGCTTTAGGACAAGACAAAGATAGATGCGTTATGGAGAGGCTCAGCTGAAATCATTAGCACATAGTACAATGGGTGGGATGCTGTAGAGGGGAGCCCTCGGGTGGTGTCACAGATATGACTGGACGGTGGAACTGCCTGCTTATACAAACGTTACCAAGTACATTCGGTATCCCCTGGAAGGATGATGGTGGACTGCCGAAGAAAGGCAACTTCGGCCTGCGGTCTAACCAGCTGAGGTTCAGATGAGCTTGGACTACAACTGCAGCAACGACAACAGCAATAACAACAACAATAACCGCTACTACTACTACTACAACTACTACAGTGGATAGCACATTGTGTAGAATATGGCAACAGTTATGAGTCTCTGTAAGTCACAGTGGCCAGACTTAAGCATTCCCACCGCATTCACAAAGGCTAATAATTCAGGCCTCTACACCAGGAACCTCTGAAGTACACCCGTAAGACGTAGTTTATGCTCACCTTAACATCCTGCCTCGGAATGAAAAAAAAAAAATCGTCACCAGGGTATGAAGCCCAATGAGGAATAGCTGTTCGTGTTAAGGTGGCAGTGTGGAGCTTTGTTAAACTGCACGAGGAACAGTTGACGACGACACTGTTCCTCGACCAGTGTATAAAGCTCCGATCTACCTTGTTTTCGTTCGGTGTATAACCCTGGATTTTTTTTTTTTCATGGGTAGGATTAAATGGTGAGCAGAAAGTACTGTACAGCTTATAAGTGTAAAAAAAAAAAACGAAAAAAAAAAGATGAAGAGAAGAATAACATTAAACAGAGGAAAGACAGAGAAAGACGGAATGATAGGTGTTACAGCATAGTTTAAAAATACAGTCACAGATATTTGCCACAAACTTGTGAGAAAATAGATAAGAAAACACGCGAATACAGTAGGTCACAAAAACATAAGGAGACAATAGACTAAATGGGTAGATGGGAATATGGTTGGGGTAATACACAGATTAAAATACTGTAGGGAAAGATCTGCACCAAAGAACAAGGTACCTATATTTTTCACAAGAAGATTCGGGACACAGGTGAATCAGTAATACGATGAAACTGGGAAATGCGAGAAAAAATTCATCATTTGCTCTGAACGACTGGAAAGGCAGACAGGTATATATAGAGAAATATGATACCCTAGTATACTGATATTTTACTATGACACCCTGGAGGCAGAGAACAACCATTCGCTTGGGACAGATTTATATTGATTCCAGTTACCCTGACCTTTGACCCATGACTCCCATATCCGAACATGACGTAGATATAGTCAACAGCAACAACAGATGAAAATGAGGATTATAAGTCAAAAAAATAAATCCCGAACCAACGCACAGACAGAAAGACGCCACCATAAAGCTGCCATCCCACAAAATAAGCTGTGAAGAGGTTGACGGAAAAATATAATACAACAAAGCAGAAAGAAATTATTTGCTCTTTACAGAAATATGTAATCCTCAATGAATCCAAACCAAATTTAATAAGTTCACCTAAAACATCAAAATTAACCTTCCATTACACGGGCTTTCACGGTAGCTACAAAATATCATCAGAGGGTACCTAGAATAATAGTAAAAAAAATATCGTAGGCAAAGACTGGGTAACTGGGCATCTTATCTGATACATTTCCCAAGAGAGACCTCCCCTAAGATGAACGACATAGTTTGGTCGTAGCGAGAAAGGTGTCATTCAATCGAATAGGGACAACGGTGAGTAGGACTATGGTTCAGGATATCTCATAAGGTTGCTACCCCCATGCATGTGAGGTGAGTTAAATTAATGGGTGTAATTATCGGAATGAATGCTTCTTTGTGTATGCGGTGGAGTCAAGGTGTGTGTGTTCGTATGTCAGGGTATGTGAAATCATGTGCACGTGCGAAGTTGTGACTGCATGTGCATGAGTAAATATAAGTGCATGTGCGTGCGTTTTTTTCATGTACGGGTTTATATGTGCGAGCGTATGTGTGTGTGTGTGTGTGTGTGTGTGTGTGTGTGTGTGTGTGTATCTGCGCACATAATTATGTTGCTGAGTCCATGTGAATGTATATGATTTTCATGAGAATGTGAAGTATGTTCGAAAAAAGTTTATAATAGGTGTGTATGTGCATGTTTGTGCTTGCGTGATCTATATATATATATATATATATATATATATATATATATATATATGTGTGTGTGTGTGTGTGTGTGTGTGTGTGTGCGTAAGGAAAGGTGGTGGTATATGCGGTCGGAGTTTTACTTCTTGCGAGGCGGAAAGAAATTATTTTTATGTGTCTCCTGCAGGTGTCTCTTTCTCCCTCTCCTATCTCTTACTGTCTCTGTCTCTGTCTTTTTGTCTGTTTTTGTCTCTGTCTGTCTGTTTTTACTTTTGCATTTTTTTACGTTTGTGGTCTCTCTCTCTCTCTCTTTCTCTCTCTCTCTCTCTCTCTCTCTCTCTCTCTCTCTCTCTCTCTCTATCTCTCTCTCTCTTTCCAGTTTTCTCTGTTGTGTCTATATATATCTGTGCTTCGTCAAGGTCTGTCTCGGTCTCAGTTTCGGTCTGTTTCACGTTTTCTTTCTGCTTTCGTGATTGTTGCTGCCAATCTCTGTCAGCTTTCAGTCTATGTGTGCCTCTCTCCGTCTCTGCCTGAATCTCCCTATATGTCTCTTTCTGTCATCGTAAGTATTTATGCTGTCCTAGTTTGTTTTTGTTCCTGTCTTTTTTGTCTTCCTATTCTTCAGTCTGTTCATTCTCTCTCTCCATAAGTCTGTCTGCCTTTGTTTCTTACCGTATGCGTCATTTTCTTGGGATAGGGGAATTTGGGGGTATGGGGGAAAGAAACATGCACACACACACACACACACACACACACACACACACACACACACATGCTGGTGCAGTGGTAACGTTCTCGCCTGCCAACTGGTGGACGGGAGTTCGCGCCTCGCTCAGGTTGCGAAAAGTTTCACAGACGAAGTGGGTGGTTACTGTCCCCCTTGAGCAAGGGGACGGGTGTGTGCGTGTGTGAAGGTCACAGTCTTGCCCTTAGATCGGACTATATGAGCTCTCAGCTCCCTTCCGGGAGGGTAAAAAGCTGACGATCACGACCATCAAGTGATCCTGACCGACCCGGTGAATTACACACACTACCTAGCGCTGTTAAACTCATGTGACTGGGAAAAGAAAAAAATGACAACCAATCCGCCCAGCCCTTGTGTTGCAGACCGCCTCGAACAACTGTGGACACAAATTTCGATCACTGCAGAAGAGCGTGGCAGTAACATAACACTGACAGCAGCTATCTTCAGTCAGACAAACCTATTGTATTGTGAACTTCTTTTAACACCCGTGGCTATGGGTGTATTAAAATCTCTCAGGATATGATGTTCGATGCTGTGTTAGGTGCTCAGGCTCCTGTGATTTCAATGGATAACAAACTATACCATTGCAGGATATGAACAGAAATTCGAGGATCATGGCATCAACAGGCTTGGAAATGTTGGATGGAAGAGAGCCACTGGTTAAAACTTGAGTTCTTTATAATTCATTTTCTTATTCTTTATCTGTGACTATCTCCCACACAGCATTTCTACCTGACGTCATGGATCATCTGCATCAACAACTTCGTCCATACTCTTCATTTCTAAATCCTGTTGAAAATATTTTGGTACTGAAAGCTAATGTAATATGACAACTGAACAACAAAGCTGGTTGTTGGGATGCGCGTACAGCCTGTCTACATGGGGTTGCACTAAGGGAAAATTTCGAACGGCCTCTTCAACTGGGAATGAGGACAACAGTTTCCAAATTGATGATACTTCTAGGCGTTTCTGTCCATACTCGGTAGCGACCTCTCTGTCCACGACACAACCCCTCTTCCTCACACTCCCTGACATATGTACGGAGGTGCCTTGCACAAAGGAACATCTGCGATTGAAATATTATTATCGTTGCATATGACCATTCTGCAGCTCTCTAACGTAAAGGGAAACGGATATTGCTGTGTTATTGAATTCTGGGCTTCTGTGTAAAAGGTTTATATACCTGCACAATTATACATTACTCGTATAAGCCATTAACAGTTCATGTGAAATGTCAGATATATGTATATAAAACTATCCAATCATTTTCATACTGTCAATATCCTTAATGCTTTGTCAGTAATTTACGAGAGTCGCCTACAAAAATAAATATATATATATATTTTCATATTAGTTTTTACAGGTGAATGTCAGTTCATCAGAAATTACGTAAAAGGCA
>NC_137049.1:27664769-27707269 GCF_032717465.1 Coenobita brevimanus | reverse complement strand
AAAGACAGATAGATAGACAGGCAGATAGATAGGCAGATAGATAGATAGATAGATAGATAGATAGATAGATAGAGAGAGAGAGAGAGAGAGAGAGAGAGAGAGAGAGAGAGGATGAAAACAGATAGCTAAGACTGATTTCTCTCTCACGTTACCCCAAACACAAAACAAAACTGCATAATTAACCCCTTCATTATGGTGGGGTATTTCTTATTTTTTTCATGTTGCCTCCAGACGATTTTCTTCAGCACAGGAGAGATTTCTTGAAGCTGGGGGTATTAAAAACAACTCTCATCAATCCCGTCATTATAGTACGTTTGATCGAACTTGACAAAAAAATCCTATCCTCTTTAAGCTCAGTTGTTGGCCAGGTGACGTCAGATTGGCGGCTTGATTTGACTAGTAACCAAGGAGACTTAGTCCTTCCTCTTAGCGAAGGGTTATCGGATTTCAGGCAACCACGACCTATTGTAGACATTGCAGGATTGGCCCAGTTTCGCCAGGTGAAAATAAACTGACTATTGCAGAAATCTCTATGCTGAATAACGTTGCCTGCCACTGATAACAAAAGAAAATAGATAGGCGTAATTGTACTGACGTGGTTAAAAACTGAAAGAGAGAGAAAAAAAGAAATATACAGTACGGTGGAGGAAGGAGGAAGCGCAAGAATGAAGGAATAAAGGAAGAGAAGATCAAAGTTTATGATAGCCTTCTATTTTGCATTTCAGGCCTAAGAAACACATTAGTAATTAAGATGGCGTGCAGAGCTGAGTGAGGAGGAAGGAAGAATGAATTATGGATGGTATAAGAAAGCTCTTTTGAAATTCTGATTCACATTTCCAATCCATAAAACAAGGAAGTAAGTAAGTAAATACGTGATTTGATGATGAGGAGGATGACAATAATAATAACAACAACAATAATAATAATAAAAATAATAATAATAGTAATAATAATAATAATAATAATAATAATAATAATAATAATAATAATAATAATAACAATAACAACAAAAATAGTAATAATAATAATAAGAGCAACAACAGCAACAGCAGTAGCAGCAAGGAGAAGAAGAAGAAGAAGAAGAAGAAGAAGAAAAGGAGGAGGAGGAGGAGGAGGAGGAGGAGGAGGAAAGAAGGAAAGGAATACAGAAGGAGAAAAAGGAAAATGAATAATGGAAGATATCAGAAAATTATATTAGAATTCAAGATGGAATGAAGTGCTTGACAAATAAGCAGCGAAAAGGAGAAACAGGAGGAGTAAGGAGAAAGGAAAAGGTAAAAGAAGAAATATGGGAAGAAAATGAAGAGGAAGAAGGAGAGGAAAATAAAAGAAAAAATGTGCTAAGAGAAGAGGAAAAAATATTTGACAAAATTCTGAGCCATTTTATAAAACTGAGAAGCTAAGATCTGGACAACTCCCAAAGTTTTTTTTTACCATAAATTCTAAAGCATGTGTATCGTTAGTGACTACAGCTGACATCGTGGAATACTGACTGACTACAACTACAGTCCTTTCACCTTAACTTGACCCTGAATTTTGTCCTGTTGCGGCTTATTTCACACAGCTGGGTGGCAGAATAAGACGACACTACAGCTCTGCATCCTTTCCATCGCACCTCTTCGTGATTAACACCGTATTCTAGTGGTAGTCTATTGCTAAACTTATCATTCTAGATCGAGAGACGGTAATTTTAGGCCAAGTTAGAGTAAAAAGGGTATAGCAATGACAGGAGTTCCATAATTAATCAAACAAAATTAGGGTCTTGATTACACCTTGGTTGGCTCAGTTTTGATATTACAACCAGGCCCGGATTCTCATCGATTAAGAAATTCCCTAGCACCTCTTCCTTAGCGATTTATTTTTGGATATGGCTGAGTAATATCCTCTTGTACGTTATCTATCCAGAGTATGGCGATATTCCAGTGATTTATTTAACACGCAGATGGAGAGTAATGTGCAATAAGCAAAATAAGTCGCCTAGGAAAAGATGTTAGGGAGCTTCCTTAACCGACGAGAATAAGGGCCCTTCTGTTCCCCATTAGCAGCTCACGAAAGCCAGTAAACATATAAGGGAAAAAAGAAAATAAAAAATACAGTGAAGGAAGAAAGTAACAGAGGAAGCCTGAAAATTATGACAGTCCACGAATAGCAACAAATTAACCAGAAAATGGAAAGGGAAGAAGTAGAAGAAGAAGAAGAAGAAGAAGAAGAAGGAGAAGAAGAAGAAGAAGAAGAGATGCTGCTGCTGCTGCTGCTGATGATGATGATGACAGAATGAAAATGGAAGAAACTAAGCAAATACAGTAGGTCACTGTACAATGGTGTGGAGACCTATTGAAGGTTAGTATGAAAGGAAACAGGGAGACAGAAAAGAAAAGGAAAAAGAAAGGGAGTGGAAATTAGCATATTAAAAGAGGGAAATAAAATGAGACAGTGAAAATGGAATAGAAAACGAAACGTGGCATACTGAAAATGGGAGAGGTAAGAAAAGCAACATATTTACTGCCTTGTTCTTCTGCATAAATTTGACTCAGAATTTTGACCATTTGTAGCCAACTTTACGGAGCTTTGTGGCAGAAATAGACAATGCCACAGCTCTCCGTCCTTTCTATAGCACTTCTTCGTGACAAGCATCATATTCTAGTACCAATTCATTAATACAACGTAGCACTGGTGATGATAAGATTCTAAGTTAGAGAAAAATGAGCATGGCGAAGATTTTTTTTTTTTTTTTTTAAGTTTTAGAGAACGTATAAATGTAAAATCCGAGACGGTTTGGAGTGGGATTGGGGAAGAGGAGAGCTGACAAGGAGAAAATTTATGGGGAAAAATTGCGATGCATATTCCAAACGCAAAAAAGAAAAAAAAATACTATGATAGCTGAAATGATGGAAATGGCGTAACAGGTTTAGTTTGTGTCGGATATAAAGTTGTGTGTGTGTGTGTGTGTGTGTGTGTGTGTGTGTGTGTTTATAAGGGAGGAGAGGGTATTTTGGGTGACGAACTGAACGTTTACTTGGGGGTCCCAACATACTTTTCTGGGCATATACATTCTCTTTATGTATACGAGTGTGTATGTACGTATCTCCACGGGTGTGTATGTATGAATATGTATACCTGTAAAAGGGTCTAGAGGTATGTGTGAGTGATCCAATGAGCGTATAAAAGTGTGCAACTGGGATCTCATTTGCAATAACTGTCTTGTGAATCACGTAAGTCATATCACAGAGACGGCACCCAGGCTGACAGCTCCAGGAGGGGCTGACGGACTCCACGGAAACGGAGGGGGAGAGAGGAAAGGGGGAAGAGGGAGTAGGGAAGAGGGGAGGAATGAGAGGGGAGAGAGGAAGATGGAATAGGTAAGAAGGGAGGAACGAGAGGGGAGAGAGGGAAGAGGGAATAGGTAAGAGAGGAGGAATGATGGGGAAGAGAGGAGTCAGAAGGGGATGAGGAAAGAAGGGTGAAGGGAAGGGTAAGAGGAGAGGAGTGAGGGGGAAGAGGTAACAGGAAACGAGTGAGGAGAAAGGGTAAGAAGAGAGGGGAGTTAAAGGGAGGAGTGAGAGTAGATTGCAAATAGAAGGACGAGGAATAAAGTGCGTGGAAAGGGATAGGAGAGGAATCGCGGAATCGTATCGTTCGTATCGTATCGTCAATAAAGGTTACAACATGCTTACATGCGTCGACCTTGGTCACCTAATGGCGGCTCTCCACGCTGCTCGATCTCTGGCAGCCTCCCCATTCAGTCACCTATCCCTGAGGTAGGAGAGGAAAAGAAGGGGGAAAGATTAGTGAGAGGATAGGGCGAAGGGGAAGGAGAGAGGGTTGTGGAATTAGGAGTGGGAGAGGAGAGAGAGTGAGGGAATGATGGAGTAAGGATAGGAAAGGAGAGTGGTGGGATGCGGTAGTAAAAGATCGAAGTAAGCTGGTAGAGGAAAGGGAAAGTAGTGGGAGCTTGGAAGAATGGGAGTGAGGAAAGGAAGGAGGGTGAAGGAGACGGGGAAAAAGAAGGAGGACTGGAGAAAGAGTGCGAGAGAGGGAAATAAGGTGGTGGGGAGATGAGGTGAGGGGAAAAGAGAAGGATGGAGAGGGACGGAGAATGAGGGGATAAGGGAGAAGGCGGGCGGAGTATGTGAATAGAGTTAGAGGATAGGGAAGAGAGGGAAGCATAGGAAAGAATGAAAGAGGTAGACATGGAGAGGGGAAATGAAGGGGAGGAGTTGGAATGCATAGGGGAGTGTGAAGCAAGTGGAAGTAAAGGGGTATATAGGGATGGATGGATAGTGGTGGAGAGAAGCAAGGAATGATAGGGGGAGATAAAGAAGAGGGTGGCTAGGGTGGTGTAGGGAGGGTGGGGGGAAGGAGCAGCAGTTTAGAGCAATGGGAGGGAGGAGAGGATGGAGAGTGGAAAGGGAAGATGGGGGATTGCAAAGGAGGAGGAGGACGGAAGGGAAGCTAGGGGGATGTAAAAGAGAAGGACAAGCAAGGAGAAGGGAGGGAGACGCGAGGGAAGAACGGAAGGAGAGTGGATGGAGTGGAAGGATGGACTGTAAAGAGATGGTTGATAGCAGAGTGGGAATGGAGGGGAACAGGAGTAATTGCAAGGGGATAAGAGAGAAAGAGGAGAGAAGGAGGAGGAAACAGAAGAGAAAAAGAGGTGCGAAGGAACATACACACACACACACACACACACACACACACACACACACACACACACACACACTCTCTCTCTCTCTCTCTCTCCCACTAAGAATTATTATGAGGAACTGTTTTATGTAGACCTAATTTTCAGAGAGAGAGAGAGAGAGAGAGAGAGAGAGAGAGAGAGAGAGAGAGAGAGAGAGAGAGAGAGAGAGAGAGAGAGAGAGAGAGAGAGAGAGAGAGAGAGAGAGAGAGAGAGAGAGATTTTACTGTAAACTAGAAGATATAGCATACCGAGACAGCAAATATGAAGAAGAGAAATATTAATATTAGATGAAAATTAACCGTATAGGTGAAGAAGAAGAATAAAGAGGGAGAGAAAGAGAGAGAAAAGGAGATAGGAGTGAAGGGAGAGACCATCAGACTGGAGAAGTTAGGAGATCAGGAAGTGAGATAGGAAGAGAGAGATATGGGAGAGGAATGAGGACTTGAGAGAGAGAGAGAGAGAGAGAGAGAGAGAGAGAGAGAGAGAGAGAGAGAGAGAGAGAGAGAGAGAGAGAGAGAGAGAGAGAGAGAGAGAGAGAGAGAGAGAGAGAGAGAGAGAACCGCACGGAACTGGAGGGAAAAAGAGAGATGGAATGGAAACAAAGATGGTTTTATATTCATAGGTATGGCTGTATTTGTTTCTGTTTGTCTGTCTGTATAAAAATATGTATGAATGTAGCTATGTTTTTATGTATGTCAATTTGGAACTCCTTCTGTCAGTATGTAAATCTTTCAGTGTATGTATTATCAGTCTACCTGTCTGTCAGTCTGTTTGTCTGTCTATTTATCATGAAGCTTATCAGTATAGGAGTTTATCAGTCTATCTACCGATCACTCAGGCTACTTATCATGCTGCCATTATATTAGTTTGCTGGTTAGAAGGACTTTCGATCACTTAAAATATGCGTATCTGTCTGCCATTCTATCTGACCATCCATATGTTTGTCACCAGAGAGAGAGAGAGAGAGAGAGAGAGAGAGAAACATACAAATATACATAAGGTGAAAAGCATATAGACTCCCTCTTCTTCCCCCCCCCCTGGTCCCTCAGTACCCTCAACCGATGCCTCCCCAACCACTCCTCCCCCTCACCCTCCCCCAGGCTACCAAATGTCACTGGAGCCACTAATGAAGGTAATTGTCCCTCATTATCAGGTAAGTGATGAGGTGGGTGAGTGAGGGATAGAGAGAGAGAGAGAGAGAGAGAGAGAGAGAGAGAGAGGTGTCACTGAATATGAATTAGATTATATGCATATATTATTCAATTTTGAGTTTCATCTCATTAAGACAGCCAACATTAAGCAGCATTTAAGTCGAAACAGACACCACAGATAAAATAATAATAATAATAATAATAATAATAATAATAATAATAATAATAAAATAATAATAATAATAATAATAATAATAAAATAATAATAATAATAATAATAAAATAATAATACTAATACTAATACTAATACTAATAATAATAATAATAATAATAATGTTACGATGATAATACAGTTCTAACACAATTACTTTTATCCCATGTACAACTCCGGCAACAAATTCGAATCCACTCATAACGATTAATATGGTGAAAATGAGTCATGACTTTCGAAGCTCAGAGAAACGATCTTTGGAGCAAGGCGAGGCGATATAGTTTTTGTCGGTGTTTGTGTTTGTGTGTGTGTGTGTGTGTGTGTGTGTGTGTGTGTGTGTGTGTGTGTGTGTGTGTGTGTGTGTGTGTGTGTGTGTGTGTGTGTGTGTGTGTGTGTGTGTGTGTTACCAAAACATCTCGAAAAGTTGTAGAAGAATTTTCACCAAACCTTGAGGAAATATCAGTTATGTGGATGTGCAGAAGCCTATTACTTTTGGTGAGGATTTGACCAAAGACGACCAAATGCCAACCGCCATATATTTTTTACTACGAAATTACTTTTTGTGAAACGTGGTGACTAAGTTACATAGAGTTTTGCGAATTTTCTTTACGTTTGGTTTGTAGGTAGCTTGCACTTTAGCCAACATAATAATTTGGTGGGAGATTAGCATTCGGCCTTGCTTTTGTTTTATTTATTTATATTTTAATTTTCACCCTCGCCTAAATGTCTGGACTCAGCAGCCTAGCCCCGGGCCCGTACATTCCTGACAGAGCTGAAAATTACTGGATGATTTGTGGGTGGATGGCTAAATAGATGGATATTTCCTTTTACCATTTCATTTTGCAAGTCTATTTCTTGTGTTTTACTCTATATTATTTTAACTATTATGTGTTTTACTTAGTTACTTTATTTTTTTATTTATCTTATTTTTAATTTTAGATACCACCTTCCCTGCACCCCGATAAGAGACTCAAATCACTAGTCGGGAAGAGTTACTTGTTTTTGCTTTATTTTCATTGTTATTTTTTTTTCTCACATTCTTTTAACACACTGGTGCAGAACCTATTTTATGAGTCTGATTTTTTATCCTGGCATTTTCTCGATACTCCGGGGACTTAACTGTTTTCTTTTCTCTCCTCTCTCTCTCTCTCTCTCTCTCTCTCTCTCTCTCTCTCTCTGTTGTTTTAAGTACCGGTACACACATTTCGATTTTGTTTTCTGTTTTTGATTTTTAACTGAAATAGCCACATGAATGGTAATAATATCTAAATTACATTCTAGGTCTAAGGAGTGGGAGTTTATGTTTTTCTTCCCTATCATCATACTGTACAAGCCACAAATGAATGAACTCTTGGGGTGAGGAAAAGTGTGTGTGTGTGTGTGTGTGTGTGTGTGTGTGTGTGTGTGTGTGTGTGTGTGTGTGTGTGTGTGTGTGTGTGTGTGTGTGTGTGTGTGTGTGTGTGTGTGTGTTATTCTCATACACCCTAAGCAAACAAAAAGGAAGGCAAACGAAAAGCATAACACAAGCAATGCACCCTGATTCCAGAATAGCGAGAAACGATACACAGTAAGCTTACCCAACATCACAATAAGCTCAAAACTGCCTGGCGTAAGAGCTTATTTCACTCCACAATAGTGCCCCCCGACAGGAACGAAAACGAGGTGACGCCGCCCTATAGAAAATGGGAGAAAAACGAGGTCCCGGGCAATATTAATCTTTTATATTTTTTCGTCCCTCTACTTAGCAATTTTTCTTCAGTGCGGGATAATATAGTCTGTTTTTCTGGTGGAGAGGGATTGATGGATGGATAGAAGGGTGAGGAGGGGTTGAGAGCGAAAGTAGGGGGTTAAGGAGAGGTGGAGGGTGGAAGCAGGGGGTTGAGGAGGACTGGAGAAGAGGAAGGATGCATTGGAGGAAAGGCGGAGGGGTTGGGAAGGGTTGGAGGGATGGAGAGAAGGATAATGTTGAGAAGGGTTTGAGGGATTGAGAGAAGAATAATGGGAGTATTGGAAGGCTTGAAGGAGGATGGTATGGGGATGTGGAAGGGTGGAGGGAAAGTAAGGAAGGGGAGGGAGGATGGAGGAAAGAGAGGTTGAGGGAGGATATTGAGAATGGAGGAAGAACAGGGGAGAGAAGGGAAGTAAAAAATGAAGATCAGTGAAGCAGGAGAGAAGGATACGTGAAAAGGGCATAGGAATGGAAGAAATAAGGAAACCGCAAAGATGAATAATAATAATAATAATAATAATAATAATAATAAGAGAGAGAGAGAGAGAGAGAGAGAGAGAGAGAGAGAGAGAGAGAGAGAATGGGCTGGGGGACGAATGGAAGTGAAATGGATGCGGAGGAGAAACGGGAGGATAACGTGGAAAAGAAAAAGGATAAGGAGGATTAAGAAATAAGAGAGGAGGAGGAGGAGGAGGAGGAGGAGGAGGAGGAGGAGGAGGAGAAGGACGAGGAGAAGGAGGAGAAGGAAGACGACGACGACGAAGACGACAACGACGACGACAACGACAACGAGAAGCAGAGTAGAGGAAGCAAAGGATAAAAAAAATAAAATCGGATTATGAATTGAGAGTAATGAAAGGAAAAAAATCGAGTGAATTATAAGTGGGAAAACGTGAAAAAAAGCAGGGAACTCTTTGGAAAAAATAAGGTAGGTTGGAGGGAAAAATTGCCTGCAGGGTTCCAGAGGGCAGGGAATAATATTTGTCCCTATGCACGAGCCTAGGGAATTACTGGGGGTAAGATAAATTTGATAGTGCAGTGTAATGACGAGTAATATTTTTTTTGTTCTTTTTCTTTCAGTACAATAACTTGCTTAATTTTTATTTTATATATGTTGCTATCAGGCTAATTTATTCAGCTTTTTAGTGAATGGGTTCATGAAGATTACGACCCATTCATCGGGTCAGGAAGCTCCCTAGCACCTCCTCCTTAGCGATTTATTTCTCGATAATGCTGGTTACTATTGCACGTTATCTTTGCGCAGTATGACGAGGTTGAAACGATTTTTGTAACACGGAGAAGGACAGTAACGTGTAGTAAGCAGAATAATTCGCTTAGGAAAAGGTGTCTGAGAATACAGGTCTATATATATTTCCTCGTATCTGAAAATTAGCTCCAGAAATTAGTTAAAATCTTTCGCATACAAAAAAGGAATTAAATGAACACTACCTCATCTGACGGAAGTGGTTAACATAAAGAAAAACAGGGAAAAGAATTAGGAAGCAGGAAAAATGAGGGAAATATAAAGGGTTACGAGGGAGAAGAGTGATGGTACTAAGCAAAAAGGTACTAGGGAATGACAGTTACTATACTCAGTTTTTTTTATCGAGGCGAAAATGCACTTGACAGATCGCTGATGATTGGCTGAATGCAACATTACTTCATAATCTCTTTATTATTAATTGACAACATATATCTGATGGGGAAATTTGGGTTAGTAAATGTTATTCGGACATGTTGCATTCAGCCAGCTGTCACCAACATATCAAGTGCATCTTCGCCTCAACAACAACAACAACAAAAAACAACAACATAAATACCAGGGAACAGATAAATACTGGGAGAAACAGATAAATACACTGGGAAATAGGTACGTACAAAGGTAAAACAGACAAATATATACACGAGTATCTATCTATCTATCTATCTATCTATCTATCAATATATATGAGAAATTTGTGAAGATTGAAATGTAAACTCATTAGCGCTACGGGACTCCAGACCCATCTCATCTAACCCCTACAATCCGTTGCCATATCTAATTTTACTCTTTTTATTTCCAGACGATCTTACTCACCTCAGGCTGGACTTTTCGAGCAGGGGTGGATAGCTATAACTATCATTAACCCCTTCACTTCTACACTTCATTCCTGAGCTGAATAAAATCGTCTGGGGATAGCACGAAAAAGTTGTAAAAAGACTCTAATTTAATGATGGGGCTGGTTATGTTAATGTGCAAGTACAATACCTATCGGTCTATCCCTGCCTAGCTGTCTGTTTAGCTGTCAGTCTGTTTTTCTAAGTTTTTATCAATCAGTCGATCAATCAGTCTACCTACCTACCTACTTACCTACATATCTACCAAAATACCTATCTCTCTATCTACCCATCTATCTATTTGTCACCGGACTGAAAGGGCCAACTCACTGAATACTGTGCGTCGCTTACGGACTTTTGCGCTGGCCTAAACCTGACGAATTTATTTAGGCGAAGGAATGCAGTCAGCAGTGAGTGGACTTAACAGGCAGCCGACTAAATCCGGATCGAGACTAGAGACTGAGAGAGACAGGTAAGTAAACACACACACACACACACACACACACACACACACACACACACACACACACACACACACACACACACACACACACACACACACACACACACACACACACACACACACACACACACACACACACACACACACACACACATACACACAAACAGCCTTTAAATAATTCCGTTTACGCAAGAACACATTAATAAACATATATGCACATACACAGACATGCAAACTCTCGCGGAAACACACACACACACACACACACACACACACACACACACACACACACACACACACACACACACACACACACCAAAGAACTGTACGCAAATCAGAACACAAATAAAAGATGACAGAGCTCTACTAACGAAAGAAAAACAGTGTAACTAAGGAAAAAAAAAGTTACAAAAGTGGTGATTGCTGACGAGGTACAGAGAGAGAGAGAGAGAGAGAGAGAGAGAGAGAGAGAGAGAGAGAGAGAGAGAGAGAGAGAGAGAGAGAGAGAGAGAGAATTTTGCACTTTGTACCTTATTACCCTCATCAATGCTACTTATCCAGCGTTATTATGGACAATGTGCCTTGGCAATATAGAAGGGGATTCAGAAGTGTAATAGTTTTGTGGAATGTAATGCTGGGGGAGAGAGGTTAAAAATAGTCACTAAGAGTACCACTGAAATGTAACAATCTGTGTGTATGTCTTTGTGTGTGTGTGTGTGTGTGTGTGTGTGTGTGTGTGTGTGTGTGTGTGTGTGTGTTTAGGGCTATATACACACGCATCACTCCAGCAACAGTGATTTATATATTTTCGTGTTGGTCTGCCTGTCTCATCACCTTCATATCTCTCTGTACTAGAATCACACGCACCTGTTTAGATGTATATGTCTGTTTGAATGTACGTATGTATGTATGAATTCATGAAAGTATGTGTGTTTCTGTGTTTGTACTGCATATGAGACTGAGAACAGGAAAATGACAAGTGAAAAGGTTTGTGTGTGTGTGTGTGTGTGTGTGTGTGTGTGTGTGTGTGTGTGTGTGTGTATAGGGAGTTGATTTACTGTCTAAAAAGGACGTGCGTTCGATCCCAGGCTGCTGCAGGGAAGAATCTGATTATTTGAATTTCGTTGAAGGCGACCAATATTTAAAAAAACCCTCCATATTATCCTCACCTATTTGCACTGATCTATTAAACCAGTATTGAATGACATCCTTAGCAAGTATTCAGTATGGTCTGTTGGCATTAGCGCCGAAGTGGTGGCATGTAAGGTAAGAGGCATACCGGGCTTATGGGCTTCACGGAATACACACACACACACACACACACACACACACACACACACACACACACACACACACACACACACACAAATCCCTCCACATCTCTCCACACAAACTTGACTCTGACCTTGCTAACTTGCCTTTTGCGTGCAAGTTTGTGAGCCTGAGTGTGTGTGAGTCTTGGTGGCTGGTGTGGTGTAGCGGATAATTGGCTGTTATCGTCAAACCACACAGTCTCACACACCACATCCTCTTCCTCCTCACACCCCAGCAAAGCATTCACCACCAAAACAATACCGTCAATACCTGTACTAAGAACGCCACTTTCACCTCGACCACCAATAGCGCCATACACATCAAGTGGTGACATGTAGAGGTGTATGGTATGTAGGAGGACTGCTATGCCCAGAGTCGGACACATAAAAAAAAAAATCATAACAACACACTTAGCAATGGGGGAACTGGTGTAGCGGACCAAAGTTACTCAGGCCAGGAGTATATTCAATGACCACTGTGCATGCGTGGCTATTGACTTCACGGATGCTTATAGGAAATTTCGGCCCTGACTGGAGGCACAACCCCCCAGATCTTTATAAATTACCTCATGTCGTGTACATTCATTCTTGACTTAAGAAGAATGCGTTTGAAGTCTAGCACCTATTCTGAGATGTATTTATGCCGGAGTAAAGGTGTTAATATAACCTAACCTTGTTCAGATAGCTACTTAAATTATCTGATGTTTGCATGAATTAAAAAAAAATATTTAGGGGACTAAGGAGGTTACTGGGAAGGGTTGGAGATTGTTAGCGGAAGAAAAAAACACACAAGCAGGGAAATCATCAACATCACCATCCACACCTCTTCTGCCACTAATGATGCGGTGAAATAAGGCCTAGAAAGGAAGAAAGAAAGAGGTTATAAAAAGAGAATTAGCAAAAGTCTGTTCACTTTAATGGGCCACACTCTCACTCACCATTAAAGCCCTCGGAATCCTGACTATCATACCCTTATTAGGGTCTCGGAAGGCTCTATGCATGGAGGGTCAGAAGTTAGGCTACCGAAATTCATATCATTTAAGTCTTAGATGAATGGCTCTACTTCCAAGATAACATTTGGATGACAGATCTCCAGACATCCCGTGGATTTGAGTCACGGTAGGTTTGAGCGCGCCCTCCGACCAGAGAGGACCTAGATTTCTACCATCCATGCCACCAAGGCGTCCATTATGGCGAAAATTATCATCAAAAATCTATCTATTTATCTATCTACCTATATATAGCCAGACGCCTGAATCCCGTAAGGGGTGTCCTCAAACAAATCGCGTCCATATCGCCCTGTCCATTTCGCTGTCCTTCCCCCAGATTGCACCCTCCCCTTTCATATAGCTTACCTCTCCACTGGATCCCTCCATCTCAGTCATGTGAAAATAGGACACACCTCACACCGTCCATCATTTATAAGTCGCTGTGGAAAAGATGCAGAGAGTAGAGTTGATGGGCTTTCATCTGACGGAACTGGCCTATTCTCACACCCTGAATACTAAGTCATGGATGCGTGAAATTCCATGGGTTTTAGCCGTGAGATAAAAATGAGTCTCCTTGATTACTAGTTATATCAAACCTCCCATCTGACTACACTTGGTTATCAACCGAACTGAAAGGGGTTACGGATTTTTGTTAGGTGAAAAGAGACATACTATAGTAGAGAAAAACATAGGGAAAACACCTAAAACACACGCACACACACACACACACACACACACACACACACACACACACACACACACACACACACACACACACAGAGAGAGAGAGAGAGAGAGAGAGAGAGAGAGAGAGAGAACAGCCAGTAAAAAAAATGCCATTCATGAAATAATCTGTTTTAATGATGCAATTTTTTGATTAATTACTCAAAAATGAGGTGCAGCGGGACTAGTAACCTAATGCTCAAATGTTAATAGAAATTCCTTGGATAATGTGTCGGGTTAATATTATCCCTTCTGTGGGTGGGGATATTAAATGATCAGATTTGTACAGACATTCCAATAACAGCTACATCTACAACCGGTAATATATAACACTACCAGCATGATTCTTGTACGATCACCACAACCACCACAACCACCACTACCACCACTACCACCACAATCACAACCACCACCACCACCACCACCAGCAACAATAACACATAACAATAGCATCATGATACTCCTTCCCAACACTGTCATCACCACCACCACCACCACTACCATCTCTACCTCCATCAATAGCAGCAGCAACAACCACAGTCATTAACACGCCACAACTGTCCTAACACCGCCACCACCGCAACCACAACTATCACCACCACCACAACCAACAACAACAGCAACCAGTCATTAATATACAGTATAACACCATCACCATCACCACCACCACCAATATATGGCTTTCTTCGGCCCTATCCTTGGTATTCTTTGATCTCTAAATTAAGCATCCTTCGAGCCCTAACCTGCGCATTCTCTGGCCCTAACGCAGGCTTCACTATGACGAACATCAGTAACATGAAGAACAAAGGCTTGCTTACCTTTGAAGAAGACGACTCCATTGTTATTACTGCACCCAGATACCCACAATGCTCGTCCACACCTTGATTCACCTCGCTTACCGGTTCAGTCTATTTGGTATGTCAGTATATCTTTGTGTCCTATTATTGCCGCATCTGCCGATTAAAAGAAGAGATTTAAATAACGTGTAAAAGAACAGCAGACTGTAAAATGCAAAACAAATAGTTAAAGAAGAAATGTAAGAAAGCATCCTAAGCTGACGAGAATATGAATACATTTTTTTTTGTGCAAGGACAAATGAACCGTGAGCCAGAAGCCCTGAGGACCAGTAACGTAAAAAACACTGTACTAAATTTAACTTACGATCTCTCATGTTCCCTTGCCTTTTCCGTGAATAGTCTTTGCTGGCTTTCAAGTAATGAGCAAAAAATGAAGTTTATTATATTTACAATCGTGTGTAAAATTGCAGTTACCCTGAAAAATTAGGAGATTATCTTGAATAACAGAGGCACCTCACAGACCAAGCAATGGGTCTTCTTTATTTTATGCGGCCTCCCAGCACCATTTCCTTAACGATTCGTTTTGCCTTTTATAACTTACTATTCCCCTTCGCGTTTCTGTATCATCCTAATATCGACACACTCTCCATAAATGAACGCAAAAAATTAAATCAACCAGCCGTATGCAGAAATGGATGAGTAAGTATGAAGTATTAGAGAGGATCCTAATTTGGAGATGATACGGCCCCACGATCGTCTTATAGGAGAGATCAGCACCACCTGTGTACTGGGAAATGAACTTATTAAAGGAAGACTGTGGGAACTAACACTATTTCTGACACTATACTTTTCCTCTCGAATATTATAGACATCATGTGTGCGGAATAGGAAAAACTTGCTCTCTGCTCTCCCCCGCCGCCTCTCTCTCTCTCTCTCTCTCTCTCTCTCTCTCTCTCTCTCTCTCACACACACACACACACACACACACACACACACACACACACACATTTCCCTTCTACCTCACTCTCCCTCCTTCATTCTTAATTCTTCCCTCATTCCTTCTCCTTTATCTCACATCTCACTTTATTTCCGTCCCTTCCCTGCTTGTCCCTTCCCCCTTCTCTCCCTCCCTCCTCCCCTAAAGTCTCTCTCATTTCCTCAGTCTCTCCTTCCTACCTTCCCTCCCTTCAATTTTTTTTTCCTCTCCCCATCCAGCTTCCCTCCCCTTCTCACTCTTTTACTCTCTCCCTCCAACCCGTCCTCTCTCTTTCCTTCCCCTCTTCCCTCCCCTAGTTTTCAACCCTTCTCTCCCTCCCTCCCTCCCTCCCTCTTTCCCTCAGTCTTCAATGCCCTTCTTCTCTCCCTCTCCCACACCATTCTTTCTCTCCTTCCCTCCCTTCCTCCCTCTCTTCCTACCCTTTCACTCTTCACTCAGGAGGCACGATCCAATGAATGCTAAATGCCATAAATGCACACACACACACACACACACACACACACACACACACACACACACACACACACACGACCCCAAACAAATGTACACGATGGTTTACATAAAAACACACACATACGTCATACCTGCAAAGATACACACCATATATTTTGTCTCCCTATCTATCCATCTGTCTATTTATCTGTTAATCTGTCTATCTATCTATCTATCTAGCCTACTTATCTATTTATCTATCCATCTATCTGTATATATTAGCTAATGAATCAATTAAGTTATCGATCTTTATATATCAGCTCCTTATATTATCGTTCTCTCTCTCTCTCTCTCTCTCTCTCTCTCTCTCTCTCTCTCTCTCTCTCTCTCTCTCTCTCTCTCTCTCTCTCTCTCACCTTGCTTGCTTACGCGATAACCTTCTGTCGTGCACTTGAGCTCACAGGCACACGCATACACATGCCACACACACGCACACGAGGTGAACAATGGCACGCACACACACAAAGGAGAACCACAACACACAGACGGGCACAAGAACGAACACAGGCACATATGCTCAGGGACACAAGCATATACATCAATATTCACATAAGTGCTTGGATTATCGCTTAAGTACACACACACACACACACACACACACACACACACACACACACACAACAGACAGACAGACAGAGAGACACAGACAGACAGGCAGACAGACAAACAGACAGGCAGGCACACACACACACACACACACACACACACACACACACACACACACACACACACACAACAGACAGACAGACAGACAGACAGACAGACACACACACACACACACACACACACACACACACACACACACACACACACACACACACACACACACACACACACACACACACAGTCACATAAATTAAGAGTCCACAAGCAGACATAAAACACCCTGCCATACACACTCATAAATCCACTCCCTTCCCCTCTCTCAGTCTCTCTCTCTCTCTCTCTCTCTCTCTCTCACACACACACACACACACACACACACACACACACACACACACACACACACACACACACACACACACACACACACACACACACACACACACACACACACACACACATACAGTAAATACGTATACTGTATATACACACATACATATGCATATTTATAGGCATACACACATCTAGCACCTTCCACTTTACACACTCATATAAGTAACAGTTCCTACATACATGCATACCCATAAATGGAAACACAAATACATTCATATATACTGGACATTCATGCATACATATATACTCGTAAATGGAAAGGGATTTATATTCAAACACATTTATCATTCAACGCATTTTTCTCCTCTGTACACTTGCAAAAAAGCATCTTGCACACGTGTATACTGAGACAGATGTATACTTACACATTTTGTTCAAGCACATATACATGCAGTCATCTCGTCATCCATCCATCCATCCATCCATCCATACATTAAAAACAAACACATATGCACGTACACGCATTTCTCACACAGCACTCCCTAGAAATACCGTGCATAAAGAAGAAACCAAAGGCTGGAAGCATGCAAATGATCTCTTGTCCTTTACACAGCAGAGTGAAAAAAAAAAAAAAAGGGAGAAATAGAAAAATCAGTTCAAAACGTCTGTGAACACTGCATTTGAGAGACTGAATATCGTATACAGAGGAGAGGACGGAATGTGATTACTTAATGCCTCTTCCTTGGAGATTTATTCCACACGCTTCACCTCAGTTTGCTCTTACATATCGTGATGCAAACTATGTCCATGTATAAGAGATATAAACCAAGTACAAAAAAAGTTAATGTGTAATGTGTAAAATAAATAGCTAAGGACGAGGAGCTACGAAGCCTCCTATCCCAATTGAAATTAGTCTCTTCTCTCTCTCTATCCCAATTTCAGGGCCGTATTCGTAGTGACTTTAGGGATTTAGGGATTTAGGGATTTCGTTGCATATGTTCTTTAGCAATTTATCCAGCACATCGCGCCTATATATCCTCCTGTAAGATACCGAGGCAAAATATATCAGAAAAAAAATATATAAATGGCATAAAAGAGAATATCAGGGTTGGACAGGTACAATGAATCGCTGAGAAAAAGGTGTTAGGAAGCTTTGCGTACCACCCATAACACACTTCCCTCACACTGAACGAACACTTATAATTCACTGCTTAGGTGGGATACTCTACCCACTTTAAATTGGCCTAAAATTACCTCCTATCCATCGTAAATGCTGACTTGTAGCAATAGGATAACACGAGAATACCATGATGGGAAGAAATGCTATGGAAAAAATGTTGCGCCGTAGGAATATGCTTCTCTGCCACCAAGCTCTACGTGAAATAAACTGCAGAAGGACGGGAATGGGCGTAAAGCCGTAGTATCATTTATTTCTGCCACTAAGCTCTAAGTGAAAGAAACTACAGAAGGACGAATATGTGCGCCAAGTTAAGGTGAAGAGAGTATAGTTTGGTGCCTTGCTGGACGACTCGAGAAACAGTGTCATTATGAACAGGTTATCACATGGTCTAGGGAAGGTTCGCAAGTAGTGTAATTCTCACAGCCTGATGAGGTGTTATTATTGTATTCTTGCTGCCCTCAGACGATTTCAGTGAACACAGGAAAGAACACTGGGAGGGAAGGGGTTAATGAAGGCTAACTGTAACATCTCCACTTTGAACAGAGAATAAAATCGCCCAAAGAGAGCGTAACTAAAGGTTAACGTATCAACTGAACGAAGGGTATTTACTTTGGACGATAAATCTGTGTTCTGTGTGTAGCCCTGAATAAGCCTTTCTCCCAGCCTTTGTTAGGATACAGGGTACACGAGAACAGTGACTCAGAAGTGCAGAGTAGGGGACAAAAGTTGGCACAATTTTTCACCGGTGCTAGTTGTCAGTTTAATAATACTCGTAAGCTGAGAGAGGATTGGTACGTTTCTCTGCCCAGAATTCATTCACATTGATATGATGCGTCAGGGAGTAAAGTGACGGACATGTTCTGAGTGTTAGGTAGGAAAAGTGGAAGAGTAGGCGAGCTTTTGTCCATGACTGTACGTGCAGGACCAAGAACGCTAGTAAATTCTTGAATTAGGGTCCTGCAGGAAAAAAAAAAAAAAAAGGTGAGAGTGTGTGTGAGCTGCGTGGCCTGTACTTATAAGTAACATACCCACAAGTAACCACACACACACACACACACACACACACACACACACACACACACACACACACACACACACACACACACACATTCGTGATTGCTGGGCTGGTCTTACCAATTTTCTTTCTTCCTTTTCATTATTTGCAGGAGGATAAATGAACAACTGTATGTTTCTACGTATGTATGTGTGTATGAATGTATGTATGTATGTATGTATGCATATATGTATGTGCGAGAGTTTATGTATAGGCTTGTATTTATACAGTAGGAGTATATATATATATATATATATATATATATATATATATATATATATATATATATATTTGTCATATCGCTATTTTCGCTCTTTTAGGTATATATGAATGATGGTATTGAGGTACTGAAGACTGAGGATATGGAAGAGGTGATGGGTGAGCGGATGGAAAATGAGTTCTGTGGGTGCAGGTGGCTGACTGGCTGACTGACCTGGATGCAAAGATACATATTAAGATCTATGTTTAAAAATGGATGAACAGACACAATAAATGTAATGATACATTAGCTAATGAAAGACCAAACGGAAAAAAGTAGCAAAAATACATAGTGAAAAGAACGAGATAACAGACAGATAGACACAGATACAAATACACACACACGCACAGAGAGAGAGAGAGAGAGAGAGAGAGAGAGAGAGAGAGAGAGAGAGAGAGAGAGAGAGAGAGAGAGAGAGAGAGAATCTGGATAAATACAGCAGGTATTAGATGAAGACTTTTCGATGAAAATAAAGATAAAAATATATTAACAGGAAGCATAAAGAAACTGCTGGAAGTGACAGAAAGACAGACGGACAGATAGACAAAGTCACTCGCAAAGAGATAGCTGGATGGATGCATAGATAGATAGATGAGAAGAGAGAAGTATGAACAGGCGAGGGGAATGACACAGATTATAGAAAAAAAAAGAATACAAAAGTTAAGTACAGGGAAGGAAATAAACAAATATTTTACATCATCATCATCATCATCATAATCATGGCCATCATCTCCATTATCACTCTTCCCATCATCATCATCATCATCATCATCATCATCACGATCTTACAGAGGGATAAATGCCTCTCTCTCTTGTTTCCACTTCAATCTATGTGAAATGCTAAATAAAAAATGATCACATATTTACGCATAACTCTCCCTGATGATATAAAAGTTGGAACATTGACTGAAATGCATGGGGTGAAGTAAATAAGCAAAATCACCGAAAATAAATAGTCTAAAGAAACTGTTTGAAATTACGCAAGTAAAAAGAAAAAATATTTTGTGGAATTTGGGGGTAAAGGTCGAATAAAACTTCCAGAAAAGGAATCCTCAAATACGGAGAAAAAATAAAGGCGAATAAAGAGCAAAATAAATCAGAAATAATGCTTGCCATATAGATGAGGAAAGAATTAGAAATGATAGCTTGAAAGTGTGAAGAACTTAGTTTTAGGCGACAATTTTCCAGGCTTCTGACTATAATAGAGAATGACTGAACTTTCTCTACCGATCATGGCTATACTTAATAATATGGGATGCAGGCTGATGACATTAATTGCACGAGTTCCAATGATACCCATAATAATTAATACAAATAAGTAAATAAATAAATAAATAAACAATAGGAGTTAGGTAACATCTTTGGACACTCAGTTTTAATAATTCGGCAGAAAGTGTCTAAGAAATAATATGTCCTGAACAAACTTAAAAAAAGAAAAAAAGAACGTTTGCAATATAAACAGGATGAAATAAATTGTGTGTGAGATTAAATCTGAGTTAAATCTCCTGAACAGAAAGTACAATGAATCACAGAAAGTAAATCGTCAGGAAAATGTCGTCCGTAAATCGTCTGAAATCGACTCTGTAAAAAAATCTTATGAACTAAGAGTAATAATTCGTCTTCAATATATTAAAGTAAATAACTGGAAAGTAGAGTAAATAGTCTTAAATAATAAACCGTATGCAAGAGAAGCTAAACAAATCTCCTACATTATTATGTATGCCGTAAACCATCTGAAGGAAAAGTACAGTTAATCGTCTAAAAGAGTAGGTGTGCTAATCGCCAGAAATAAATACGCAAGAAATCGTCTGAAAATGTCTGCACAAATTTTTCTAAGAACTTCTATGAACTCTCAGGAAGAAAAGTTAAAAAAAAAAAAGAAGAAGTTTGAAAATGTCTGAAACAGTTAGTCTGGAGGAAACCGTTTGAAATAAATATGAGGGTAAAATAATCTTTCTGCTTAATGGAGTTACTGTGTGGCTGAATAAAGAATCAAACTTTTAAAAGTACTATCTACCTATCTACTTATCAGTCTGTCTATCAATCTGTCTATCTCTCTCTCTATCTATCTACCTATCTAGCCCTCATTTCTATGTTAATGTGTTATTTTACCTGTATAGAAAACAAGTGGTTGTAACTAGGCATAAGGATGCAGTATCTGAACCATGGCAAATCATGAATGAAGTACGTCAGGGTGGAGTCTTATCACCACTGTTCTTTAAATGTGTATGTTGATAAGCTAATTGAAAATTTGCCACATTCTAAAATAGGTAGTGCACTTATTAATAAGATGAATAATATAACTGATTACACAGACGATATAGTCATTCTAGTTCCTTCTGCAACAAATCTACAATTACGAGTTTCATTCAATATATTAGAGTAGGAAGTCAAGGATATATAGTTATTGAGATTGTTATCATCAAGTCTCTATGCATGTATTTCAAAGGTGAGAATGAAAGGTTCTTGGAACGATGTATGACTGTATGACCAAAAACTAGTTATTGTTAAGGAATGTGAGTGTTTAGGTTTTATTCTGGACAATCATCTTAACTGTAAGGATAAAATTAGGTGAACGAATAAATTTCACAACGAATTTAAATGCTTTTTAAGAAAATTCTATTAAATCTAAAATTTTGACGTTATTAAATCTATATTTATGTAAGTTCAAAATCATGAACCAACAACTATGAGGTAGCACCAAGGTAATCAGGAATAGCATATACTTACGATTTTTTGTATATAGTTGTAATATGTGTTGTATATTAAAGATGTACATGTTGCATAAGTTAGTTTACCACAGAGGTTGTATAAATTTACGTACTGTTTATGTAATAAGCTGTGTGTTCAGCTTTTCATGAAATAAAGAATTGTCTGTCAGTATGTCTGTCTATCTATCTATGCCAGATCTCGGATTTAAACTCTTTCAGACCACAACCCGTTGTAGCACATTAACCCACTACAACACCAAGCGTCAAATTGGTTACATGGTTACCACCCAACGTACTGTAGTTCATGCTCTTCGGGGTTATGGAAATCATTTAGGACTACATCAGTGTTAACTGGGAATATTTGTTTTTCAGTGAGGTACTTTAAGCGCTGAAGAGAAAAGATAAGAAAGAAAGCAAGATACCGGTATTAAAAAAGCCTAGAAGAAAGAAGACGAAAATTATATGACAAAAACACAAAGAAAAGTGGATGGGAAAAAGAGATGGGAAGAGGCTGATGATAATAAAATACGTAGCCTCCTAACACGCATTCAAATATACATACCAGCAATCCACATTTCTAAAAAGAAAAAAAATAATAAGAAACACTACAGAACCAAAAAAAAAAAAAAAAAAAAAAACTTCCTGAAAGAGGTGAAAAAAAAATCAGAATCTCAATTATTCAAGGTAAAATAAAAAGAATAAAATGTTAATTACAAAAAGTTGAAGGAATAAGATAAATAGAGAAGCCCAATTAAAGTAAAGTGGAAGAAGTTTTTGAGAATAATGAACCGAAATATTAGGACGGCGAAATCCATAAAGTAGGAAAGGTCCGAATTTGGGGTAAGGGTGAAATTTCCACGACCGAACACGCTTCCATGGACCGAAACCGCTCCAAATTTGCAACCTTCCTGGGCCGAATATATAAGTCACACCGAAATCTCTAACAGAATATGAGAGATTATGTCAACAGAATTCAGTCCCCTGGTTTGCGTTCTCTCTCTCTCTCTCTCTCTCTCTCTCTCTCTCACTTAGCCTCTCTTTTACTCTCTTCCTTAGTCATATTGTAGTTATTTATTGTCATCATTATTACTCGCTTGCTTCAATCTTCCTTTCCTTCCGCCTTCAATATTCTCTCCCCTCATATGCTAAGATTAATCTCCCTCTCTCTCTCTCTCTCTCTCTCTCTTGATTTAATCTCTTGTTTCCACCCAGGTTCATCAAACTCTCCATATCACTTTTTCATTTAATCTTGTGCTTCATTCCTTTTCATATCACTCCTCCCTTCTCTCTCCCTCTCCCTCTCTCTCCTTCTCTCTAACACACACACACACACACACACACACACACACACACACGCACACACACGCCATTTTATTTAGCGCCTTTCATCTATTTATGTTGAATATTTTTTTCTCCTGGTTTTTCTTTCACTTTCATTTACATTCATACATACCTCTCTCTCTCTCTCCCCTCCCTCCTACCCTTCCCTCCTCTCTCTCTCTCTCTCTCTCACACACACACACACACACACAAGTACACATACGCAGATGAAACTACCCAGACACACAGAGACACACACATACTATTCGCGCTCACAGGCACATGCAAACATACATGTACAACTTGTCTGCTTGTTTGTCTGTCTCGGTGTGTGTCTGTCTGTCTTGCTGTGAGTCTTTCTCTCAAGTCCAGTGACACTAAAATCTCATGTAGGGGAAATAAACTGAGAGAGAGAGAGAGAGAGAGAGAGAGAGAGAGAGAGAGAGAGAGAGAGAGAGAGAGAGAGAGAGAGAGAGAGAGAGAGAGAGAGAGAGAGAGAGAGAGAGAGAGAGAGAGAGAGAGAGAGAGAGAGAGAGAGAGAGAGAGAGAGAGAGAGAGAGAGAGATCCAAGGTAGAGCAAGGTAATGTAAGAAATAGAGACGGTGGATTAAGTGTATTTTTCTCCCACTGTGGCTGTGTGTGTGTGTGTGTGTGTGTGTGTGTGTGTGTGTGTGTGTGTGTGTGTGTGTGTGTGTGTGTGTGTGTGTGTGTGTGTGTGTGTGTGTGTGTGTGTGTGTTTCTTGCTGATCAAACACATCATGAACTTTATCACCGTCTCTTATGAGCAAGCATTTAAGAGCCCGTTATAAACAATTTCACTCACAGGACCTACGTCTTTTGCTTTCTCGTCCTTGCTGTATTAAGATGTTTTTATTCATCTTACGGGCAATTTCAGGAGCTGGAGGAAGTGTAGACATTAATTCATTAGCTCCTTCACTACTAGAGGCCTCGTTTAAGATGAGTAAAATCGACTCTTGGTAGACTAAATATAAAAAAAGAAAGTACCTAAACAGAGCCAAGGAGATAACTCGTCCCTTATAGACTATCTCTTTCAGGTTTTCTATAAGGCATGACAGTTCTTATATTTTCCTGCCAGCTTCATTAAAGAAAAAACTGTTGGGATGGGGAGAATCTTCTTACTAACCTCCTCAAGATTAGGACAACTTTCGTCTTCCACTCCAACTTCCAGACCATTTCAATCAGCTTAGAGCGATTATAGGAGACTGAGGCTGTTAATACTGTCGCCATTAAACCCTCTAATGGTAGGGACAACTCTAGTAATCTATTCCAATTACCGCCAGACGATTTCATTCAGCTGAAGCTGAGTATTGGGATTATGAGGACGCAAATATTGTCATCACTAAATCGCCCGTTATTAAGAGAGCTCTGGTATCCTATTCCAGCTCATACCAGACGATTTTACACGGCTGAGAGTGGGTCATAGGAGCCTCAGTGTTAACAGTTCCTCTCCTGATCACAAAGAACAGAAACCGAAGCCATCGTATTCAGTATATATCAAGCCACAAGGAAAGCACCAATTGGAAGGTTTCTGTTTGTTTTCCTCCGTACCCCACCTCTCTCTCTCTCTCTCTCTCTCTCTCTCTCTCTCTCTCTCATCATTCATCATCTCATTCCCCCATTCGTTATCTCACTTCCTCCCTCCCCTCCCCTCTCTCACTTCTTTCTCTGTCTCTATTTGAGTTGAAATCGTCACACACACTGAAACTGACAGGAAGGGAGGGAGGGAGGGAGAGGAATGGAATGGAAGGGACGGGAGCAAGGGAGGGAGAGAAACGGAGGGGGAGAGAGAGAAAAGGGGTAAGTTTTTGCTACTCATGGTATAATAAACAGGACCAGCTGCGCTCCTCTCTCTCTCTCTCTCTCTCTCTCTCCAACTAATTCTAATGCTTTCCCTCTCATCTTCCTCTTCCTTTGCGTCCGTTTCTCTGCTTTTCCCTTTTTCTCACATTCGATTAATTCTGTCTGTCTGTCTGTCTCTAATTGTAATGCTTGCCCTCTTATCTTCCTCATTTGCTTCCATTTCTCTCCTTTTCTCTTTCTCCCACATTCGACTTATTCTCTCTCTCTCTCCCCCTCCTCTGTCTGTCTGTCTGTCTGTCTGTCTGTCTCTCTCCTTAATTTTTAGTTGTCTATTTTTGAATCTCGATTTTTGTCAATTTTTTTCTTGTACCATTCAGGCCTATATTTTTCTGTGATTTTTTATGTTCCTTTTTCTCTCTTTTTCTCATTTTTACCCTCCTCGCAGATGAGAAAACTTTAAAAATATCTCTTTTCAGACTTTCTTTTTGTTTTGCTCATTTTGCCCCGTACATCAATCATCTGTCCATCCCTTTCTCATTTTCTCTATCTTTAAAATTTTCTCTGGACTGGAGCTCAGGATATTTTTTTTCTCCGGGCACCATTAGAGTTTTATTCAGTTCAGGTTAAATCCCTGGCAGGCAAAAGGTTACTCTCTCTCTCTCTCTCTCCTATCGGTTAACTGTAGTGTATATATCATTTTTTTCTCACGGTCTTGTTATTTCACTCTTTCTCTTTCTCATTAGTTAATTCTCCCCTCTCCCAGCACCATTAGTCTCTCTCTCTCTCTCTCTCTCTCTCTCACCTGTCCCCCTCCAATCTTCCTCTCCATCACCTCTTTATCAGTTAATTAATCTGCATGTCTATTGCTTTCATATGCTCGTACTATGCTTCCCCTCTCCCTCTCTCTCTCTCTCTCTCTCTCTCTTACCACACACACATACACACTATGTATATACCATATAAATATATATATATATATATATATATATATATATATATATATATATATATATATATATATATATATATATATATATATATATATATATATATATATATATATATATATATATATATATATATATATATATATATATATATATATATATATATATATATATATATATATATATATATATATATATATATGTATATATATATATCCTTATCTATCTATCTATCTATCTATATCTATCTATCTGTCTCTCTCTCTCTCTATTTATCTATCTATCCATCTATCTATATCTATATCTATATCTATCTATCTATCTATCTATCTATCTATATATTTATGTATATGGAGCCTTTGTGGAACAGTGGTAAAGTGTGCGTTTTCGTATACTGAAGAACGAGGGTTCGCGCCCTGCAAGGGTAATAAACTTTGGGAGCGTTCTTCAGGCCACGTACTGCTTTGGCGGACACATAGGTGCTGTGGTTGAACCAGTGTCGCATACAATAAAGTATGATTGCACCCAGTCGGCTTGCAAAGGCCCGATTACACTTGATTCACAGACTACACACACATCCAAAGCCTCTCCAACACTACAGTTACACTTACAGGCACTTCTAACCCTACATACAATCTCTACTAGACAGCCTAAGCCACTTGGTAGAGATACATTGGCTGTATCGTCCCCACTTCGGTCGGGATAGGCCGGTCCTGCAGTGGACACTCAAACGGCTGATGAGATGATACACACACACACACACACACACACACACACACACACACATATATATATATATATATATAGCTGCATAATTATAATACTTTATATATGCATATACTCGTATATAATTCTCAGCAACTTCTTTCCTCGTCTGTTTGTCTGTCAGCCTTTCTGTCTGCCTATCTATCTGTCTGTCTGTCTGTTTGTCAGTCTGTCTCTCTGTCTCTGTCTGTCAATATGTCTTTTTATCTGTCTTTGGTTCTTTGCCTGTCTGTCTGTCTGTCTGTATATATATATATATATATATATATATATATATATATATATATATATATATATATATATACGGTATATAGAGTGTATATGTATATTGATATAAATAATTCTCACACTTTTTTTCCTTTCTTTGTATGTCTCTCTGTCAGCCTGTCTGTCTATCTATCTCTGTCTTTCTGATTTTCTATCTTTCCCTGTTTGTCCGTCTGTCCGCCTATCTGTCTGTCTGTCTTTGGCCTTCTCTCAATTTTTTTTCTGTCTCTGTCTGTTTGTCTGTCTCTTTTTCTGAGTCCCTTTTGTTGATGTTATTTCTATATTTAATCGCCTTTCAGGCCGCCCCTTTCTGACTCTCTCTCTCTCACTCTTTCTTTCTTTCTCTCTCTCTCTCTCTCTCTCTCTCTCTCTCGTCATTCTTATCTGAATACTCACTCTATCAATTTCCCACCAACCTTTTCATTCCTATCTTCCTCGGAATCAGTCGTCCCACCCTCTCTTTCTTTCTCCCTCAGTCTGTCTGGCTGTCAACCACTGTGAGTGTCTGTTTATGTCTCTGCCTGTTTCTGATGGTCTGTGTGCCTGTTTCGTTCTCTTACTGTCTGATAGTCCGTCTGTGTGTCTGTCTGTCCCTCTGTGTGTGTCTGTCTTTGTCTGCATTCTCTCTGTCTTTGCCTGTCATTCAATTTCTGTCTGTCTGTCTGTCTGTCTGTGCATGTTTCTCTCTATCAATTCATTTATTTGCCTAGTTATGTTTCTATTCTTTTTTTTTTTTTTCAAATCTTTTCCTCATTCAGTGTAATGACTTGTTTTTCGATTTCTCATGTTACGTCCCATATAATTTTTTTGTAGTCTTTCCATCTCTTTGTCTTAATTATTGTTCTTTTTCATCATATTACTCCTAACATACTCCTTTGTTCCATTTTCTTCTTCACCCATCCTACCCTTGTAATATTTCCTCCCTTCTCTTATTCAACTCTTCCTATAGCACATTTATTCTCTAATTCTACTTCTGTCCTGTCTCCTTTCTTCCCTCTTTTTCTACTGTTACTCTATCTGCATTCCTCTCCTTCTCCCTTCTTATATTTCCTTATCTTCTCTTACTCTCTATCTAAAACCTTCTCTTCTCCCTTATCCTACTCTCCCTACATCTAATCTTCTCTTGTCTCTCTTCTGCCATATCTCCTCCTCCTTCCCTTTTCTTGTTCTCCCTTTCTCCCTCCCTTCCTTATCTTTCCCTCTCCGTCTATCTGACATCTGACAGTCGTTATATTTACTCCTTCTCTGTTCTGCTCTCCTTTTCCTTCTCTCTGGCTGTCTCTATCTGTGTGTGTGTGTGTGTGTGTGTGTGTGTGTGTGTGTGTGTGTGTGTGTGTGTGTGTGTGTGTGTGTGTGTGTGTGTGTGTCTATCAATCAATCTATTCATCTATCTATCTTTCTCAGTCTAGAAAAGAGAGAGACAACCATATACCGTAGATAGATAAACCTTCTCCCGCCTTCCTATCTTCCTGACTCCCACCTCTCTCCATTTTCCCTCCCACCTTCCTTCCTACGCCCTCCACTCAGCTTAAGCTCTATGTTGAGGAGCGTGAGTAGAGCTGGCCTGATCCCTTCTAAGCATATTCCCTTAGGTTTATGACATCGATACGGTTACATGGGAGCAAGGTGAAGAGGAGAGAAGGGAAGAGGAGAGAGTGGAGGGGGAGAGAGGAGAAAAGGGAAGATGGAAGAGGGTAAGAGATGGGGAGAGAAGAGGGGAAAGAGGGGAGAAAGGAAAGAAGGAGGAAGGGAGGGAGGGAGGGAAAGAGGGTAGCAGGGTGAGGGGGAGAGGGATATAGAAAAAGGAAATAGGGGAGAGTGAGGGAGAGGGAGAAAAGAGGGGGAGAAGGAAAACTGAGGAAGAGAGGATGAAGGCTAGAGAGGGACATGGAAGGCGAAAGGGGAGGAGGGAAAGAGGAGAGGGGTAAGAAGAGTAAAAGAGAGTAAGAAGGAGAGCAAACAACAGACGTGATGGCGCTTTTGAGGGTGATTATGATATTTAATTCTATGAGATAATGATAAAGGGAGTAATAAAGGCAAGGGTGAAAGGGGAAGGGGAAAGGAGGGGATGACGAGAGGGGAAAATGACGAGGGGAAGAGGATGAAGAGAGGAACAGATGGGGAAGGGAAAGAGAGAGTGGAGGAAGAGAGAAAGATGAAGATGGGAAGTGAAGAGGGATGTGGAAAGAGAAAGGGAGGGTATAGGAGGAGAGGTGAAGGAGAAAGGGAAGGTATAGGAGGAGAGGTGAAGGAGAAAGGGAGGTTACAGGAGGAGAGGTGAAGGAGAAAGGGAGGGTATAGGAGGAAAGGTGAAGGAGAAAGGGAGGTTACAGGAGGAGAGGTGAAGGAGAAAGGGAGGGTATAGGAGGAGAGGTGAAGGAGAAAGGGATAAGCCTGGGAGAGGGAGCGAGGTTTGGAAAGGGAGGACAAAAACGAGAGGAGTGAAGGCAAGTGACGGTAAAGGAAGAGAGAAAAAAAGGGAGAAAGAGAAGGATGAGGAGAGAGGAAGAGGGGGGAGGAGAGGGGAAGGGGGTGCGGTAAGAGGGGCGATGAGGGGAGAATGTGAGAGGGGAGTGTGGGTTTGAAAGAGGTGATGTTTTTAGTCATTGGGGAGAGGGTATTCGGATTAGCTGGGGTGAGAGGGGTGAGGGAGAAAAGGACAGGGGGATGAGGGGAGTGGAGGACGAAAACAGAAAGAGGAGGAGGGAGAGGGAGAGGTGAACAGGGTAGAGATTAGAAGGGAGGGGGATGGGTGAGAGGAAAGGAGAGAGAGAGACAGCAGAGAGAAAGGGAGGGATGAGAAGAAGGGAGAGATGTGCGAAAGATGAAGGAAAGGTAAGGGAGAGAGAAAGGGAGTTAAAGAAGACTGAGGGAGAAGGGAGAGAGAGAGAGCCAACGAGGGAGAGTAATAGGTGAGAAAATTGAGAGTGAGAGAATATGTGAAGAACCAGAGACTGATAGAGTAAGGGGGCAGGAAGGCGAGAGAGAGAGAGAGAGAGAGAGAGAGAGAGAGAGAGAGAGAGAGAGAGAGAGAGAGAGAGAGAGAGAGAGAGAGAGAGAGAGAGAGAGAGAGAGAGAGAGAGAGAGAGAGAGAGAGAATAAGGAGAGATCGAACAGAGGGAGGAGAGTGTACGGGAGAGATAGAGAAGGGAGGGAGGGAGGACAGGTGAAGGAATAAAGGAGAAGAGGTAAAAAAGAGGGAGAGAAAGAGAGGCGGAGTAATGAAAGAGAAAGAGAGAGGGTCAAACTGAAATGGGAAGGGAAGAAGCTAGTGAGAGATGGATGGATTGATGGATGGATGGAGGGAGGGGGGGAGAAGGGTAGGGAGGAAGGGAGATAAAACGGCAGACGAGAAGGAATGACTAGAGATTGGAGGGAGAGCACGAAGGAAGGGAGGTAATGAGAGAGAGAGAGAGAGAGAGAGAGAGAGAGAGAGAGAGAGAGAGAGAGGAAGGGATAAAGTGAGAGAGAGAGGGGGTGGTCTCAAGGGAGGGGTCGGGGAGGGAGAGATAAAGTGAGTATATGTGAGTAGATTATCAAAGGGAAAGGGAATGAAAGGAGAGAGAGAGAGAGAGAGAGAGAGAGAGAGAGAGAGAGAGAGAGAGAGAGAGAGAGAGAGAGAGAGAGAGAGAGAGAGAGCTATTTTATACACTGAGCACACAGATCTTGCATTAACATCGAGGTGGGATGAACTTCACGCTAATGGAAAACTTGCTTCACATTTCCTAGTCCCGGATAGATAGATAGATAGATAGACAGAGAGAGAGAGAGAGAGAGAGAGAGAGAGAGAGATGAAAGCGGTCTGTGATATAAAAAAGTAAGTTTCATCAGTTTGCGGTTTGAGAGACGGACAGGCGAACAAAAGAGGAAGGGAGGGAGGGAGGTAGGGAAGGAGGGGAGAAAGAGGGCAAAGGTTGAGAGGGGAGAGTGAAAGGGAGGGTGGGGTGAATTCTGAGAGAGAGAGAGAGAGAGAGAGAGAGAGAGAGAGAGAGAGAGAGAGAGAGAGAGAGAGAGAAACATATGCGTGCGTGTGCTTGTGCGTGTGTGTCTATGTGCGTGCGAGTGTGTGTAAATTTGAGAGCAAAGGGGGAAAAAAAAGAGGGGGTGAAAACAGATGCCAGTGATGATGAGGTATGGCAGGGGAAGGGGGCGACTCGGTGGCCAGGTCGCTTTGGTACTGGCCTCACGTTCGGATGCCCTGACGTTGGTTTGAGTCCCATTTAATGCTATTGAGTTTGTGGGGTGGACGTTCTTCAGAAAACTCATACCCGTAACAGAGAACTAATGTCTTCTGTTTCATCGTCTCAGCCTCGTATCTCTCCCCAATATGTTCTTTTTCATTTCCTGTGCCTAGTACCTGCCCTACTTTCCTCTATTTCTACTAGTTACTTATGTTTCAGGATTTGTGCGTTGTGCCTGTGCTACCCTCTACTTCTGCTACTACTATACAACTACTGCTATTGCCATTACTACTACTATTGCTGCTACTGCTACTACAACTACGACCATCACCACCACTTCCACCACCGCCAAAACTACCACCTCCACCACCACCACAACAACAATCATCTGTATCACCGCCTGTGCTGCGTATCTATTACACCCTCCTCAGTTTCACCATCACCTTCTGTTTCACCATATGCGCCCGGATCTGGGCTGTGCTATACCGTCTGTGTTCAGAATTTATCCAGCCCTTCTCTATGATTACCAATATCTTCTTTGTCGCCGTCTCTTGCCTTGTATTTCTCTATCTCTTATCTACCTTCCTCTGTTTTGCTGTTTGTGGCTTGTATCTCTGTCTCATCCTCCTCCCACTCCCCTTGCAAATTTCCCATTTATATTTTTTCTATGAGAGTAAGGGAGTGGGGCAAATGGAGGGGTGAAATAGGAGGAATGATGCTTTAAGAGAGAGAGAGAGAGAGAGAGAGAGAGAGAGAAAGGTGAGAGTGAAGGATGGAAATGAGAGGCATATAATAGTCAGTGATAATAAGCAAGGGGTGAAAACAAGGAGAGATGTGCGACAGTGAGAAAAGTGTGAAAGTGAGAGAGAGTTTAGAAAGTGAGGGAGACATTTATAGCAGACTGAGCTGAACGAGTGAGAGAGGAGTGTGGAATTGTGCGAGAAGTGTGAAAGCGAGGGGGAAAAAACTGCTAAAGAGGGAAACAACTCACATAACAGAGCGAAGCGGAACACAGAATTATTAATGGTGGCCAAGGAAAGTGAGAAAAGTAGTTTATAGGAAAGTTAAATGACAGCGTGACCTTTTAGAGTGGAAAGAGTGCGAGGGATGTGGTGGAAGTGTCAAGGATGTGGCGGCAGTGTGAGGAGTGTGGCAGAGGTGTGAGGTGTGTGGTGCCGTGAGTGTGACGAGTGTGTGGCGGCAATGTATGTGGGGAGTGGGTGCGTGAGGGCAGTGTGTTTACAGCGAGGGGTGAAGGCAGAGGGCTGATGAATAGCGCCCCCTTACAACCCTCAAGGGAAATGTAGGGCAGGAAAAGGCCCCCTCCTCATATTCTATTTAACACGCCATAGATTTGATCGGATTAGAGAAAACGGGAATGGGGGCCTGTGGATTATTCTGATTATGCCTAGCCATTCACAAGTCCACGATGAATTATTTCCACGTATGAATTACAAAGGACAGTGAATTATTACACTGGCATACGGTCGGATTTGTGGTTAAGTCCCTATTTTTTACATAATGGGGTGGATAGGGTGGGCTCTGGTTGCCCGTTTTCTTCTTGTGTGGTCCGAGTTATGAGGGGGGGGCTGAGGTAAACTTCTCCCCTTTTATTATTTACTTATTTGTTACTATTATTTTATTATTTTTGTGTGTGTAACCTCTTCTCTGACCTTTATATCACATGATTTGTTTTTCTGTCTATATATCTACCTATCTAACGATCTATACATTTGGCAAGTATGTAAAGGTTTATACTGGTGACGGAATGGTAACTGAATGGATGTATGGCTCACTGACCGAACATTAGGGCTTTTAATTTACTTTCCCGCTCATGTTTCCGGACCCCTCCCAACCCACACGGCAGTGGGCAAGAGACCATGATGATGACTGTGATGCTAATGATGATGATGGTAATGGCTCTGGTGAAGCAGATGATAATCATGATGATGGTGATGATGATGATTACGACGATGACGATCTTATGTATATATATATATATATATATATATATATATATATATATATATATATATATATATGTATATATATATATATATATATATATATATATATATATATATATATATATATATATATATGTGTGTGTGTGTGTGTGTGTGTGTGTGTGTGTGTGTGTGTGTGTGTGTGTGTTGGGAGAATTGAATGATTCTTTGATCACGAAGGAGGAAGTGGAGAAGGCAGTAAAGGAGATGAAAACAGGGAAAGTTGCAGGTATGGATGGGTGTGCTGTTGAATGCCTGAAGGGTGGTGGAGTGACTATTGTTGACTGGTTAGTAAGATTGTTGAATGTGTGCTTTGTGAAAGGTATGGTGCCAATTGACTGGGCAAGTGCTTGTGTGGTCCCGTTGTATAAAGGCAAGGGTGATAAGTATGAATGTACTAGCTTTTGGGGTATAAGTCTGTTGAGTGTTGTAGGTAAGGTGTATGGTAGAGTGTTAATTATGAGAGTTAGAGAGGGTACAAAGGGAGTAATTGGTGATGAGCAGTGTGGCTTTAGGAGAGGGAGGGGATGCGTGGATCAGGTGTTTGCTGTGAGACAAGTGTGTGAAAAGTATTTAGCGAAAGGCAAGGATGTGTTTTGGGCATTCATGGATTTAGAGAATGCGTATAACAGAACTGATAGGGAGGCTTTGTGGACTGTTTTAAGATTGTATGGACTTGATGGTAGGTTACTGAAAGGGGTGAAAAGTTTTTATCTAAATAACAGAGCATGTGTAAGAGTGGGAAATGCTGTGAGTGATTGGTTTCCCGTAAGAGTGGGGGCTGCGACAGAGATGTGTGATGTTGCCTTGGTTGTTTAATATTTACATGGATGGTGTCGTAAGGGAGGTGAATGCAAGAGTTACAGGTGGAGGTCTGAGTCTGGTGAATGCTGATGGTGGAGGGTGGAATCTGAAGCAGCTGCTGTTTGCAGATGATACTGCACTGGTGGCTGATTCAGAGGAGAGATTAAGACAGTTGGTAGAGGAGTTTGGAAGGGTGTGTGAAAGGAGGAAATTGAAAGTAAATGAGAATAAGAGTAAGTGATGAAGTGTACGAGGTTGGTAGATGGTAGGGGGATGAATATAGTTTTGAATGGTGAGTTGCTTGAGGAGGTGGAGTGTTTTAAATATTTAGGGTCGCATGTTGCTATGGATGGAAGAATAGATGCAAAAATGAAGTTTAGAATAAATGAAGTAGGAAAGGTGCTGGGAGGAATGAAAAAAGTGTTTAGATGTCGTTCGCTTAGAATGGATGTAAAGAGAAGGCTGTATGAGGGTGTTGTGGTACCGACTGCGTTATATGGGGCTGAAACATGGAATATGGGTGTAGCAGAGAGGAAAAGTTTGAATGTAATGGAGATGAGGTGTCTGAGGAGTATGTGTGGAGTGACGCGTATGGATCGAGTGCAAAATGATGAAGTGTGAAGGAGAACTGGAGTGTTCGGGAGATGGCTGGTAGAGTTGAGCAGAGGGTGTTGCGATGGTTTGGGCATATGGAGAGAATGGATAATGAGCGATTGGTGAAAAAGATAACTAGATCTGATGTGAGAGGTGTAAGGCTGAGAGGGAGACCACGAATAGGATGGATGGACAGTTTGAAGAGAGCGCTGGATGCAAGAGGGATGTCTGTTGAACAAGGAAGAGTGGCTGTGCGTGACAGAAATAAATGGAGAGAAATTGTGAATGAATAAATGATGACGCAGCCCTGAGGGGATATTCTCCCGCATTTGGTCTGAAGTCAGGTCAGGTGCGAGTAAGGGGATGGGTCTATTATGATGTGGCAGGGGTAAACCAGCTCTGCTGTCGGGCCCTGCTGCGGATGTCACTGATTGCACTGCGCAGTTGACCCATGTGTGGTGAGGTGCGGTGAGGATCTGTCCCTTCTCCCCATTGGGGCTAAGATGCGAATGACTGTGTTTGAATGGATGAGTAAATGGGGAGTGTGTCATCCTGTCTCGGCTACCTCCCTTTCCATGGGGGAAGCAGCTTAGGTATGAAGATAGATAGATAGATATATGGGAGGATAAGTGACAGTGAGTACATCGATTTCTTTTTTATTCTTGCTGTCTTTATCATCCAGCTTAGGAGGGCGTCCTACTGAAGGAAAAGGTTAACCCTGATGAAGAAAAAAGAAAAGCCTCTCCTATGCTCAGTGAAGCCAAGCAGTGCAAAAATATAATTAAACTTACATCATCCTATTGAAGTGGTTAATCCCTTCACTACGGTAACGTTTTATTGTAATTATTGACTTTTCTGCAGTCAAGCAGTTTGATTCAACGTATGAAGGACTTCCAGTAGTTAAGGGGTTATGGAAGGCTGTATTTAACTCTAGAATAAATTATAGAAGTCATCGGAATAATGGAGAAAAACAAATTAGTAGGTTTTCTGACCATACCCATAAGTACTTCAGCACAATAACGTAGACTTGATTTGCTCTTCATATTGCTGGACAATCTGTACTCAGAATATGATTTTATTCAGCATACAAGAGCCCCTGGTGGCAAAAGGGTTAATGAAAGTTGCCTGTGACCCTTCCAGTTCGAAAAAAAAATATCCAAAGGTAATTAAAGGTTTGAGGATAGCGAGACCAGAGTGATAAATATGTCCGCTGACTGAAGTAATTAATTTTTATCTGGCTGTTTTCCAGAAGTATGCATTTTTCTGTTTACCCCGGAGTTCTATCCACCTCTTCCACGTCCATCTGCGACATCGTGCCTCTGTGTGTGTGTGTGTGTGTGTGTGTGTGTGTGTGTGTGTGTGTGTGTGTGTGTGTGTGTGTGTGTGTGTGTGTGTGTGTGTGTGTGTGTGTGTGTGTGTGTGTGTGTGTGTGTGTGTGTGTGTGTGTGTGTGTGTGTGTGTGTGTGTGTGTGTGTGTGTGTGTGTGTGTGTGTGTGTGTGTGTGTGTGTGTGTGTGTGTGTGTGTGTGTGTGTGTGTGTGTGTGTGTGTGTGTGTGTGTGTGTGTGTGTGTGTGTGTGTGTGTGTGTGTGTGTGTGTGTGTGTGTGTGTGTGTGTGTGTGTGTGTGTGTGTGTGTGTGTGTGTGTGTGTGTGTGTGTGTGTGTGTGTGTGTGTGTGTGTGTGTGTGTGTGTGTGTGTGTGTGTGTGTGTGTGTGTGTGTGTGTGTGTGTGTGTGTGTGTGTGTGTGTGTGTGTGTGTGTGTGTGTGTGTGTGTGTGTGTGTGTGTGTGTGTGTGTGTGTGTGTGTGTGTGTGTGTGTGTGTGTGTGTGTGTGTGTGTGTGTGTGTGTGTGTGTGTGTGTGTGTGTGTGTGTGTGTGTGTGTGTGTGTGTGTGTGTGTGTGTGTGTGTGTGTGTGTGTGTGTGTGTGTGTGTGTGTGTGTGTGTGTGTGTGTGTGTGTGTGTGTGTGTGTGTGTGTGTGTGTGTGTGTGTGTGTGTGTGTGTGTGTGTGTGTGTGTGTGTGTGTGTGTGTGTGTGTGTGTGTGTGTGTGTGTGTGTGTGTGTGTGTGTGTGTGTGTGTGTGTGTGTGTGTGTGTGTGTGTGTGTGTGTGTGTGTGTGTGTGTGTGTGTGTGTGTGTGTGTGTGTGTGTGTGGTCCTAACTTACAATCCAGTGGCCGCCCCAGCACCCAGGAGAACACAGCCACTGGGGACCGAGCAGAGAGATTTAGGAAGTTGCAAAGGACGCCTAATGTTGGCGTTTGTATTCTCTCGAGTCAGCTTCCACTCATTCTCTAATCCTATTCCAAGCTGGAGGAAAGTCGTGGTCAGTGCTTCACACCTCACGAGGAATTCTGCTAGTCTTCACACGGAACAGCTTGCGACAATACCGTTGCTCGTGAAGTCTGCAAAAACTTCGAGCAACCAAGAATATGTTTTTCGTTCGGTGTGTAACCCTGGCTCCGACTTCCCTTCAGCCAGGACCAGGGCGGAAGGAGAGTGTAACGATGGCTAATGATGGTACTGAATGGGAATAAAGACTATGGTGAAAAGGAATTGATTACTTTTTAATTTTGTGCGTCATGTGACGGTTTAAAAGCATCTCTGTCACGATCATAGAGTCGAGGTTTGGTGCTTGCATTGACTGGTAAATAAAGATTATTAATAAAAATGTGCTGGTTACCTTTGAGTTATGATATGCTCGGGTTATAAAACTTCCACTTCATGCATTCAAAAGTTGGAATTTATACCGAATCTTTGAAAGAGATTGCATTTTAAAAATAAACCAGGCTTATTCCCTCTGATCTTTTCCTTACGATGACATCTTTTAGTCTATAATATTTTTATCACAAGACGTTTCCACTCAGGTTTGGAGAAATTTTTGGCATTGATGAGGAACGCCTTCAGGTGGTGGAGCCGTTGCAATAAGAGAACCTGCCCGAGTACACAAACATTCCCCAACTCCCTCCCCACCTCCCGAAAGGAGGATGGGCAACTGCAGCGTTATATTCTTGAGGTCACTGAGATAGCATCTAGACAAGCCTGAGGTTGCTACTACTACTACTACTACTACTATTACTACAATTACTATTGGACAAGACTTATCAGACTGCAGAAATCGGATATGGCCTCCATTAACCCTTTCGTAAGAGAAGTGCTTCACAGGACGAAAAAAAAAAAAAAAGCTGGAATCACCAAGACTAAAGAAAGACATTATGTACTTAGTGAAAAAAAAAAAAAAATCTATTACCATTAACCGCTTTAACATGAGGTCGTGTTTATGTGTCATCCTTCCTAGTCAGCTGACGATTTTATGCAGCTTCAAAAAGATCTCTAGATCTGAACAGGTTAATGAAGACTCTAGGTACTCCATCCACCTACAAACGTCTATTCCTTATTGAAAAAAATTGCCTGGAGTTTGCACCAATGAATTTAATATGCCTCTGTGGTGAACTGATAGAGTAAGGTGCTAAAGAGGGACGCCTTCACGTGTTGGCGCTGATATAAATGGCTCAGTTACAAAACGTCGCTCAGTTCACTCCCTGTTCCCAAAAAGAAAATGGCAGCTTCAATGCGCAGTCCACCGGGTTCACATGAAGATAAGCCACAACAATAAGAATCCATTATGCGTGGGCTGTAAAAGCAATATTAAGCCTCGAAGCAATGGACTGGACACAATAGCGGGTAGGGAATATAGATAAGAAACAAATAATCCAGGCTATCTTTTCCCTTTAGGTATTCCGTTACTGAAGTGTTTGAAAAGGTTTTAGAGAAAAATTTTGATGCACTGGGAAGAGTGTATTATGTAAAGGTTATCAGCGTTTGTGTATATCTGTCAGGCAGCTGTGGTTTGCAATACTATCTGCGTCAGGATTTAAAAGTGTATGAAAAATGGTTATGAGGGATGGAATACAGGAATGATATGTACTCGTGTGTGTGTGTGTGTGTGTGTGTGTGTGTGTGTGTGTGTGTGTGTGTGTGTGATGTTTCCCGTTCTCAGTAGAAGATTGACAGTTCATTCCCAGTGCCGAGCAAGCTTCCTACATGTCACACACCATCACATGCCACAGCTTTGGCACTAATATCCACCTGCAATACGTGCCAGGGCTGCATCATAAAGTACTGGTGGGATGGCATTAGCATGGATGGGTGTTGTGCAAGATCATTAAGCAAAGTTTTAATGAACTCAAATTCAATGTCGAGTCCTTTCAGTCACGAGCTCAGTACTCTAACCACTTCGCCACTTGTGACTGCCAGATCTTTACATTGATTGGTCACATAACGAAGTACACACACACACACACACACACACAGACACACACACATGGGTAACTCTGAGAGAGAGAGAGAGAGAGAGAGAGAGAGAGAGAGAGAGAGAGAGAGAGAGAGAGAGAGAGAGAGAGAGAGATATGAATGGAAGGAAGGAAGGGAGGAAGGAAGAAAGGAAGGAAGGGATGAAGAAAGGAAGGAAGGGAAGAAAAGAAGGAAGGAAGGAAGGAAGGAAGGAAGGAAGCAGGAAAGAGGAAGATAGAGGATATGCCACCAAAAGGAGGAAAGTAGGAAGATGAGAGACATAACAGACAAAAATGAGAGAGAAAGAGACAGAGTAGTTCTGGTCGCCTAAAATATTCTTCCTGTGAACAGTGGCAATAATTTAGGATCATTATAACAGACTTCTTTTGTTTCTACCGCTGTAAGAGAGAGAGAGAGAGAGAGAGAGAGAGAGAGAGAGAGAGAGAGAGAGAGAGAGAGAGAGAGAGAGAGAGAGAGGGGAAATGAACGAAAGAGAAAGGAAGGCTAGGAGAAATTGCAGAAAGGGGAGAGAGAAAGGGAGGAAGAGAGTGAGACGAAATGGAAAGCATGAGAGTGGAAATTGCAGTGCCGTATAGTCAATTAGTTTTCTCTAGTTGTCTTCCTCTTCTCCTTCCCTCCTGTAATTCTCTCCTCTCCTTTCCCTCTCTTTGTTCTGCACCTCCTCATTCTTTTTCTCCCCTTTCGTGTTGTCCTACCCTCCTGTATGTCTCTCTCTTCCTTTCCCCTTCTTTGTTTTCTTCCTCCTCTTTCTTCCCCCCTGTTGTGTTCTCCTTCCCTCCTGTATTTCTCTCCGTCTCCTTCCTTCTTTCAGTATGTTCTCTTCCGTCTCATTCTTCTCCCCCTTCTCCTTCGCCCACTCTTCCTCCTCCTTCTCCTCACCTCTTCACATTATTTAATGATTCTTTCACTTTCTTGCTTTCCTTATTTGGTCCTTTCTCTTCCTGTTCCTCTTCATCCTTCCTTCTATCTATTTCCTTGTTCCTTCACTTCCTTCACTATCTTCTTCCTCCTCTCTGCTCGATTCGCCTTCTCCCTCCTCCTCTCCCTCTTGGCTTGCTGCCCTAGTAATTAACACCAATAAACTGAGACAAAACTAAAGTAATAACAACACACGTTTCTTCTTCTTTCGTCTCCTATTCTCAGCCATCTCCTCTTTCGTCTCCTTATCTCATTCATCTCTTTGTGCCTCCTCTTCTTCATCTGTGTCTGTTTCCTTTTCTTTGTTCGTTTTTTAATATATTAGGCCTTTTCTCCTGCATCACCGTCTCCTCACTTTTCTCTCTTATCTTATTTTTCTTTTATATCTTTCTCCCCATTCTCTTCCCACTTCTCCTCCGTCTCCTCTTTCTCTTCTTCTTCCTCCTCCTCCTTCTCTTCTTCTTCCTCCTCCTCCTTCTCCTCCTCTTGCCTCTCGATCTCATAATGAATATCACCTGACTGGGGACGAGTTTAGGGAGTAATAACAAAACACTTATCGTCACTCGTGTAACTTCCTCGCTTTCATCATCTTTTTTTTTTTTTTCTTATTCCTCTCCCCTGTTCCTCCTTAACCTGTACACATCGTCTTATTCGTCTTCTCTTCCTCCTTCCTCTTCTAATTTTTCTTCTTCTTCTCCTCTTCATTTTCTCACACAGCCTTCTTCTCCTTCTCGTCTCCTCCTCTTCCTTTTCCTCGTCTCCTTCTCCCCCTCCTTCTCGTCTCCTCCTCCCGCTCCTTCTTGTCTCCTCCTCCTCCTCCTCTTCTTCTTCTTTTTCCTCTTGCTCCTCCTCCTCCTCCTCCTTTTCTTCTTCTTCTTTTTCTTCTTGCTTCTCCTCCTCCTTCTTCTTCTTCTTCTTTTCCTCCTCCTCCTCCTTTTTCTTCCTCCTCTTCCCCCTCAATACGACCCGACTTCTGAGGAAACTAACGAGCAATAACAAAACACTCATTTTCACTTAGGTCGTGGATTCCCTTTTTCTTATTTTCTTCTTTTTTCTTGTTCATCTTATCCTTCCTGTCCTGTTTCTATTCTTTCTTTCTTCTCTACCATTTCATTAATTTCCTTTCTTTTCCTTTCCTCTGTTCTCTTCCTATTTTTTCTTGCATGGTCTTCTTCTTCCTCCTCCTCTTCCTCGTCCCACACTTCCTCTTCCTCATCTTTAACAAATACCAGCAAACGAACACCAAACCAGGAAGTAAAAACAAAGCACTTATCCACATTTTAGTCTCGTACTCTCCCTCCTCTTTTTCCCTCTTCCTCTTCCTACTTCTGCCTCTTTTTATCTCTTCTTTTTCTTTTCTGTCTCATTTAATTTTCCTCTGTTTCTCGTTTCATTTCTTTTGTCTCCGTTTCAATATGTTTACTTTCACTTAATTTTATTTCATGTCCGGCAGAATCTTCGTGTTTCTCTCTCTCTCTCTCAGTTCCCCTCCCTCAAAGGTAATATATGCAAAGGAAAGGAAATAAAAGATATATAGAGTAACATTTTCGCACACCGCTAATTACGGGTTCTGAAATAAATTGCGAGAAACAGTCATTAGTTTTAATACTGTATTTGCATTTACATTAGAGTCTGGCGATTATAATTTACACTAAAATACTACTTACTATCTACCTATCTATCTATCACTATATTTGTCTATCTTTCCATTAAGCTGTCTGTCTATCTATCTATGTATATATTTATCTGTCTATGTACGTCTATTTATCCATCCATATATCTATCTACGTTAATCTGTTTTTCCGCACCAGTCTTTCTGTCTATCCATCTACATCTGTATCTGTTTATCTATCTCTCTGTCCATCTATATGTACTGTATATGTCGACGTGGCCAGACGACTAACAGATCATAGTCAGTATGTTATATTATTAAAACTGAGGACGCAAAGGTGTGAACAAGCCCCCAATTTTCATAATACACATAACTTCCATAAAATCAGGATAACAGAAAATATGTAACCTTTCTGTATCTTTTCTGACCACATTGTAATATACAGATACAGGCTTGAGACAGGAAATATTTACTTGAACTTTGTAAATAATGGTAAAAATGGAATGTAAAAATTTAAGGACTGATTTACACTTCCTCGCATTCAGTTTGGTTATATGGCACAAAAACCTGTAAACTTGTTCCCTCGGCAGGTGAGGATGCTCCTAGGCACCTTTACTTTACCGGTTTATTTTTATATCTGGTCTGTTATTATTATTATTATTATTACTATTATTATTATTATTATTATTACTATTATTATTATTATTATTATTATTATTTTTATCATTATTATAATTACTACTACAACTACTACTACCACAACTATTATTATTATTATTATCATTATTATTATTATTATTATTATCCCTCATGTTATCTATATACCTTATGTCGATATTAGAATGACCTAGGCAACACACAGGAATATATTTGTATGAAAGAAATATTTAAACAGGTAAAAGTGGTACTAAAAACAGCGTAAAGCGACGAGAATATGGCTCTTAGTACGCTTCTATTCTGTTATTAAATATTTTGTCTTGGAAATGATAGACTGACTACATCACAGTATTCATGTGTGTGTGTGTGTGTGTGTGTGTGTGTGTGTGTGTGTGTGTGTGTGTGTGTGTGTGTGTGTGTGCTGATAAAATTTCTATGTATGTGTTTCTCCCCCCCTCCTACACAAAAATTGCCATTAGGGAGGATTCCAAGGCCTTGAATGGTGAGTGAATG
>NC_137049.1:27639769-27659769 GCF_032717465.1 Coenobita brevimanus | reverse complement strand
GTGTGTGTGTGTGTGTGTGTGTGTTTACCTGTACCTAGTTATACACAACACAATGTGTAGCTTTGTACACGATCATCCCTCAGAGTACATTGAGACAGCGTCAGAGTGGTTACGGTGGATTAGAGAGAAAGAGAGAGAGAGAGAGAGAGAGAGAGAGAGAGAGAGAGAGAGAGAGAGAGAGAGAGAGAGAGAGAGAGAGAGAGAGAGAGAGAGAGATTGCATGGCTGTTGCACAATGCGCTCTACATATGCAGGCAAAGTGAAAACGATTGCGATATTGCCACAGAGGGTATTTTGAGCGAATGGAGGTGGACATTTCAAAAGATGATTAACACAGGAGCACATACACACACACATACACACACACACACACACACACACACAGACACACACAGACACACACACACACACACACACACACACACACACACACACACAAACAAACAAACAAACAAACACAAAACAGAAAAAATATACACAAAAAACAGACAGACACACAGACAGACAGACAGACACAGACAGACAGACAGACAGACAGACAGACACACACACACACACACACACACACACACACACACACACACACACACACCGCTCGCTGGTGCAGTGGTAACGTTCCCGCTTGCCAACTGGTGGACAGGAGTTCGCGCCTCGCTCAGGTTACGAAAAGTTTCACTGACGAAGTGGGTGGTTACTGTCCCCCTGGAGCAAGGGGACGGGTGTGTGCGTGTGTGAAGGTCACAGCCTTGCCCTTAGATCGGACTATATGAGCTCTCAGCTCCCTTCCGGGAGGGTAAAAAGCTGACGATCACGACCATCAAGTGATCCTGACCCACCCGGTGAATTACACACTCACACACACACACACGCACTCTATGCATCCATTGCCTGACGTCGCATCCTGTGAGGAACGGTCTCAACAATAGGACTTACGTGCTTTCTTACCCCTACTAAGAAACAACTCCTCCTACGACACAACACCGTCTCTTCTATACTCTTGCACCTTATCTACCTGTCTCATTCTTAGTCTCCCTATCCTTTTCCCAACCGTCTCTGAGTTATAGTCTTGTCAATCACTCATTTCCATTCGCTTCATATAGTAAATAATCCCTAGTCTTTTTTTTTATTTTCCCAGAACATCTACCTCTATACCGCATTCTTCACATATATTATCATTTGTCCGTGTTTACCTTTGTGTCACTTTAAGGGTAATTCTGAGATAAACTGTTTAATATCCTTCACTCTAGATTAATGTCCTTCAGGAATCATCCACGGTACAGTGAATTACGTTAGTGATGGAACTATTATAAAGTCATGTACGCTTCCTTCACTCCCACGTATGCACTCCTGTTGCTCTGGGTTGCTCTTAACGCCTCTGATATATCCCTTCCTTGCTGTGCTCTTATCGACTCTTCTTTCAAATTACCACTATATTGCCTGAACGCTTAAATACTCGCACATTTTCCACTTCTGTCCCATTCATTCTCAACCTACAGTTCGTATCCGTTGTCTCTTTCGAACACTATCATTGCTTTTGTCTAGGTTCACCTTTAGATTCTGTATTTCACACACAGTACGTAAGTTTTCTGCCATACTGTATAACTTCCACTTATTTACTTCCTTTATTCAGAAACACTCCTCTTTCACGTGTTCTCTCTGTCACCTCTCACGTTACACCATTCATATACACATTTCACATCCACGGTGACATAACACAACTCAGTTTCATCCCAAAAATCAAGCTTAATCTTTCGCCTAATACATCATCCTCTTACAGACGATTTTCTCCATCATACAAATTCTGAATAACATCGAGTATCTACCTTCTACCAAATATAATCCTGGTATTTTTCATAACGCCTTTCAATCTACGTTGTCATATGCTTCTCCAAGACCATATATGCTACAAACAACCATTTGTCCAGGAACATGTCTCTCAAACGTCTTAGTGCAAATACTCGTACCTGGTCAGCACATCTCTCCCTGAACCCACCCTGCTTCTCACACACCCATTTTCTGCAACTTCTCTCGCCGTCCCAAGTAATGTATTATAATACACCTCTCCTACCACACCCAACAACCAGATTTGCCTAGGGTTACCACATACTCTCATAACACCTTTTTCATTAGACAAGGGTAACAATAAGACTATAATAATGTTAGAATAATATTATCATTAACACAAACAATACCTTCACTAATTTCAAAGCGAATCCCCCTTCCCCCCAAAAAGGGACGCTGACACTAATTACGTGGGCTAATCATCAAACCACACAAAAAATTCAAGGTAATTCAAGGTTACGCGATCCCATTAACACCCCGAGTTCCACAATGTAATATGGAGAGTCCGCATTACCAGCCCAACATATGCATACGCGGAAACACTGATGATGGCCGGTATTATTAGGGATGTCATTTCCTGGGGATCAACAAATATACTAATATACCTGGGTTTGTGCACAGGTCGGCTGTTAAACACACGAACGGGAAAAAACACATGAGAATGTTCATGCTCTTTGTACATAGCGCTGTACAAAGACACACACACACACACACACACACATCTATCTATATCTATCTATCTGTCTATCTATCTATCTATCTATATACATATAACAGATATATATATATATATATATATATATATATATATATATATATATATATATATATATATATATATATATATATATATATATATATATATAGACAGGCAGCTACTCGCTGTGAAAACGTACATGGGGTGTTGGGGTTATACCTACGTAGAAAATCTATTTTGTGTCACATTGGTTAACAATGTCAGTATGTAAGCAGGAAAAAAACACATAGTAATGAAGGTTACACAGAACGCGCATATAAAATGTAGAGGTATTACATACGTTTATATGCACAGGTTGGTACACACATGGTACATCGAACAATAAATTGGGTTATACATACGTAAACAATACTGCGAATAATATATACTAGTATAAACACAGGTCTGTACATACACGAGAACACACACACTGGCAGATAAATCCGTTGCAGGAAATGCCCCTAACCTAGAAATCATATAGCCTACAGGATGACGATCAAACACAAAATAAAAAATATAGATACAGTACACACACTAACTGCGTGTTGCTATACCAGAGTACCAAAGAGGAAGTCTCGTATTATCCTTGCCGTGTACAGAAGATGATGTGCTATCCTATGATCAGGATTTCCGACCACTCTGTTTAACGATGTGCTGCTTTAGCCGGAAGATATTAAGATGCAGATTAATCCTTTAGTATAGATAGGATTAACTTGCACGTATCCTTGTCGCCTTTCCCTACTTAGCTATCTCCTGTCTACCTTCCTTCCTGCCGTACCTCCCTGCTTATCTACCTCTCTGGATTCTACCTCATCTACTTCTCTGGCTATCCCCCTGCTTACCGACCCATCTACGTACCCGACTCCTTATCTAGCTCCCTCCCTAACTACACCTTTACCTACCTCCCAGCCGATATCCTCACCTACCTCCTTGCTTACCGTACCGACCTGTCCATCTACCTCTCTATTCATCTACCCGTCTACCTCCACCTCCCTGTCTACTAAGCTCCCTACCCACTTCCCGGCCTATTTATCTCCCTACCTACATCCCTGGCTACTTCACTACATACATTTCTGTCTATTTCCTTTCCTACCCAGTTACCTACACACATACTGCCCTGCCTACTATATTTCTACCTCTCTCCCTCCTCACCTACATGTTTACCTACCTCCCTGCTGACCTTACCTACCATCATGCCAATTTCTCTACCTCCATCCCGGCTTACCTGCCTACCTACCTCGTCACCCACTTCCCTATCTTCCTACCTTCCTACCTACATATCTCCCTGCCTTTCGAGTTACTTACTTCCTTACCTACCCCAGTGCTTGTCTCTACCACCTAATTAGCTAGAGACATAGGCGAGTATTTGTTTATTATTTATTAGTGACTTCTCTGTTCTTTTTTGGCTTGATAGTTCTATTGACATGTATCAAAACTGGGATGATGGCCTACTGAGTCTTACTGCATTTTGAACGCCCTTTCCAATGATACCAATTTTATACCAAACGCTTGTAATTATTTAGCATTTGGATAAGCGTGTTCCTAGGGTTTCTCCGAGCCTCTTGACCTCTCCGACAAGGGCACGTCCTGAGAAGATTCACTTGTCACCTCCTTCGTAAAAATCGTTTCGTAATTGAGACCGCTAGACCCTTGATAGACGGTTTGGTTGATGGGCGAAAAACTGTTATCCTGGCTTCGGGTATACAGAGTTAATATACACAAGTTTAGTTATGATATACAGACATAGAAAAATACTTACACACCCACCCACCCACACACACACACACACACACACACACACACACACACACGCACCAAGGCGCCTGTATCGCAATAAAGTTAGGAAGCCCATGTACACGCAGGCACATAAACTAAGACAAAACTTGCAAAAACACTCACGGAGACAGTGTAAACTTAATGTTCACACACACACACACACACACACACACACACACACACACACACACACACACACACACACACACACACACACACGTGCTATAGGATCAAACGTTGACACAGACACACACAGGTTGAACTAAATTTACACATACATACATAAAACATTCCCACACAACATACATGCACAGAGCCAACACAAAAAGAAAACGCGCACACACACACACACAAACACAGTACTAAGCCATCGCACTCTCCAATTTTGTGACATGAATTTCCTTTCCAGTATAACAGGGGACGAGTCTTCCTTCCTTACTTTTTCCTCCTTCCTTCCCTCCTTTCTTCCTTCCTTCCTTACTTCCCTTCTTCCTTCCTTCTTTCCGTTCTTCCTCATTCTACTCCATACTTCTTTCCTTTCTACCTCCCTTCCTTCCTTCCTTCCTCCCACCCGGCCTGCCTCACCCACTCCATTCTTCCTTTTTTCTCCTTCTTCCCCCTTCTCCCTCTCTTCATTCCTTCCTTCCCTCCTTCCTTCTTGCCTTCCTACATTCTTTCTCTCAATATTTCCTTCCTTGCTTCCTTCCTCCCTTCCTTCTTTTCTTCCTTCTTTCCTCCGGCATCCCTTTCCTTTTTCTTTCCTTCAGTCCTTTTCACTTAGCAATGTCATTCTTCCTTATCTCTCACCCTTTCCATTTTTTCCACTGTTTTTTTTCCTTCCCTTTTTCTTATGTCTCACTTTTCCGTCTATCATTTGTTTAGTCTTTATATCTCTTTTTCTTCATTTATCCTCTCTTCCTTCCTCTCAGCAGTTATTCCTCCCTCCCTCCTTCCCCCTTTTTCCTTTATCCCTTCATTCTTCATTCGTTCCCTCGTTTCTACTTAAATTCTTCATTCTTCCTCCCCTATCCCACTTTCTTTTCTCCTTCTCTCGCCTCTTTCTTTACTTCCATCAGTCCCCTGCTATTCCTTCTCTTCTTTTCTCATCCACCTTTCTCTATTTTTTCTCTCTTCTCTTTATTAATCATTATTTTCATTCCTCTCTCACTTGCTTTCTTCCTTCCTACCTACCTTCCCACCACATCTGTTTCTCTCTCTCACTATTTCTGAGTCTTTTTTTTTTTACTTTCCATCTCTCATTTCTTTTTTCTCCATAGTCTCTCTCATTTTTCATATTTTTTATCGTTTTCTGTCTGTCGTTTTTTTTTTTTTTTTCTCGTACGTGTCTTTACTCGTATTTCCTCTGGTGCTCAGCTCTTTTTCAACTTTATCTATCAGTCCTCTCATTCTCCATTGCTTACCATATCTATCTATCTATCTCTCTGTCTGTCTATCCATCTATCTATCTATCTATCTATCTATCTATATGTCTGCTTGTCTAATATGTAAGAATGTATGTAAAATATTCTGTTCATCTTCAAAATTTTGTCCCCTTTCTTCTCGTATACTTATAGCGTCTCTCTCTCTTTCTCTCTCTCTCTCTCTCTCTCTCTCTCTCTCTCTCTCTCTTTTGTGCGGTATTCGAATTTCGTTGATTAGAGAGTACGGATCATACCATTAAAACTGAGTACACGAAGCCCCTGTTTTATGTCGTTCAATTTTAAAACACCTGTAAGACAAGAAAATGGCTGGTGTGCATTCCATTATACTTAACACATTCTACAACGAGGGAATATGGTCAAAGGCGTCACGATAGTCAGGGATACACACACACACACACACACACACACACACACACACACACACACACACACACACACACACGTCTATCTATCTACATACAGTCATAATGTCACAATTCCGTTAGGGGTGGCCGTTAGTCTTTGTTGATTTACGGGAAGGGGCACTAACCCTCCGCTAACTCACTGGTTGACACGTAAGGAACACGCGTGGGTTGGTTATATGGTTACCACCGAGCGTTGTAAATGGTTTCCTGGCTTACAGGAAACCATTAGGCTTGTCGCTTAACGCAAAACCACCTGAAATTCAATTACTGCTATCTTCACACTAGTTTCTTAAGTCTATGAGCTTATTAAGGTTAGTGATGACTGTCATTAACCCTTTTCGTGCTAAGATGGTCTCGTAAGATAAAAAATATCATCCAGAAACAGAAGAAATGTAATAGGTACAATTTCCTTGGGTTGACAGGACTCATCCTTTAGCTGCGGCTTAAGCATTTCAGAATTGTAATAGGGCTCACACAAGATTATATTCAGCTGAGAGAAATCCAAGGAATCAAAGGCTTAAGAAACAACTTTTAGAAACACTTTGTATGCTACGGGTACACCTAGGAAGTTATTTAAGTTTACAGGAGACGATTTTTTAAGAGTCGAGGGATTATAAAACTCTCCAGTAAGATTTTTTTTTTTTTTAATTCACTTCAAGTTTAGAATCTTTCTGTTAATATTAAATTTGGATCGTCTGGATAGGATCAGAAGGTTTGTGTGTCTGTGTAATTACCTGATTCATTATACCATCACCAAACTCTCTCTCTCTCTCTCTCTCTCTCTCTCTCTCTCTCTCTCCTTCACGCTTACTTTACTTCTACTCTCTCTCGCCGTCTCCTGTTTCATGCTTCCTCCCTTCCCTGCCCTGTCGACGATTTCTCTCTCTCTCTTTCTCTCTCTCTCTCTCTCTCTCTTTCTGTCTGTCTCTCTCTCTCTCATTTAATCATTTTTTATTTTTTTTTTCCCACTTCTTTCTTACCGTTTTCTATCATATTTTTCTTTACTTTCTCTACTTTTTTTTTTTTTTGTATGTTTTTGTTCCACTGTCTTTCGTATATTTTATTCCATTTCCTATTTTTCGCCTTCGTACTTTTCCTCTGTCCTTCATTTTTTCTTTTATTTCTCGTAATTATTTTTCCTCCACCGTCTCTTTCGAGTTTTTTTTTTTTTTTTTTTTTTAATTCCTCCTAGTCCTCTGAATTCCAGCATTGTATCGTTTACTTTCTTAATATTGTCACTAATATCACATCTGCCATCATCATCACCACAGCTACCATCAATATCTCCATTACCACTTCCATCACCATAACCACCAACATAACTCCCACCATTACCACCACTACCACCATGACCACCATCGATCAACCCATTCAGCACAATGACGCTATCTTCAAGGCTACTTCCAGACAACTTGATTACGTTAGGGGTAAACATTTCGCAGCAAAGGCGATCACTGAGTCCGTTTCCAACCATTTCACAAACAGGTGTCTCTTCTAAGATGGGCGAAAGTTTGGTGATGATAAGAATTAATTTCATCGTACTGAAGGAGTTAAATCATAAGGAATCAATTAATAAACAGGGAAAGAAGAGGAAAAAAGATAAAGAAGAGAAAGAGAAAAACAAAAGAGTGAAAATGGAAACAAATTCTCTCTCTCTACATATATACAAATAGATATGAATAGATGGATAGATAGATAGACAGTAGAGAGACTTTAATACAAACAGAGATAGGCCTATAGCGAAGAAATAAAGCACAAGGAACACACCACAAATGGCTTCGAAACTTAAATTCGAGTTGAGGAGAAAGAGTAGGAAGGAGAGAGGAAGAATAAAAAAAAATAAGAACAAGAACAAGAACAAGGAAAGAGTCGAGGAAGAAGAAAGCACACTATATAATCGAGACACCACGAAAGGCCCAAAAAATATAGAAGCAGCAGAATTTCGAGTTACGCTGTAGTGAGGCTGAAATTTCCTGCCCCTGGGAAGATACTGCCGGGCGTGGGAAAATGTACGATACCGTGGGAGAAATTACGAGGGCGTGGGAAAAGCAGATATTTACCGCGTGAGAGTATCGGCGGGCGGCGTGTGGGGTGCCTGATTACTGTCCCTCTCACTCCCTCTATCTTGCTCACTTTCTCACATTTTTTTCCTAGTTCCGTGACTCACTTTAATGTGACTGCCTCATCATATTTTCTTTTTATTTCAAGCGCACCGGTTATAATGGTCATTTCTCTCTCTCTCTTTCTCTCTCTCTCTGGCTCATACAATTCCGTTTTGCAACTCTCCCTTGCTCTGTCTACTAACTTTAATGACGCTATACACAATGCTGCAGGCTAATAATAACGCTAACTTACTTTCTCACTTTTTGCTCTGAGACTCATTTTTGCTATTTTCTTTACCTACCTCTAACGTCTATAAATCTAATCTTTTTAAGGTAGGATGTTTTTTCTCTTAGCAAATGATACATCTTAATCACTCTCGGATACTTTCTTTTGCTCTTGCTCTGTGGTGTGTTTTTGCTTTTTTTTTATTCTATTTTTTTTCCCAGCCTATTTCTAACATTAATGGCGCTATGATCGCATCATTAATATAGAGTGCCAGTGTCTGATTACTGTCCCTCTCACTTGCTCTACCTCGCTCACATTCTCACCTCTCTCTCTCTCTCTCTCTCTCTCTCTCTCTCTCGGACAACTTCTCATGGCAATTTTTTATTTACTACCAAGTTGTTTTTATTGGTGATTAATAAATATATCATACTCCAACTAGTTCCTTTTTCGTTTTTCCAGGTTATACAATTTCATGGTTTTACGTGCATGGCAGGTGAGAAAGAGAGAGAGAGAGAGAGAGAGAGACGCCTTCCTGTGGTGGCACCGATATAACAGGGATACCCCACTACCTGTTTACACAGACGTCTCTCAGTCCCTTCCCTATCCTCCAAAGGGGGGAATTGAGGGTGGACTGAAGGAGAAGGCAACTTGGTTTGTCAACCGGGTTCGTGTTGATATGAGACTGGGGGCTCAACTACTACTCTTTCTACGTTCCTGGAAAACTGATTGCTAACCCTTCAAAACAAAGACATTTTCATTTTCCTTATTTACTTGTTTATTTATTTGTTTATGCTCCTAACTCATTGCCCAGCGACCGCCTCTACTCTCAGGGGAACTTAGTCACTGGGGCTAAACAGAATAATTTAGGGACGGGGCAGAGGTAGCTGAGGTGGGGATGTGAGAGGGATTCCTGGAAAGTCCCTGCGCGTAGAGGGATTGGACCCTACGTCTGCTAAGCTCTCGGATCCTGGATATGACACGTTACTATCCGCTACGGTCATTTTTATTAATCTTTTGGACCCATATTTTGTCTCAGTTATCCCAAAACGTTTTCTTTCTCATACTTGTTATTATATTCAGCGAAACAAAGCTCGCTACGCTGGTTATAAATCTATAATTTTCTTGAACCTATAGTGTTGTAAAAAGAAAGAAAAAAAAAAAACACGTCACAGCATTCTCAGAGGAAAGACATATCAAGGAGTACAGTAAATTTCGTAGCTCGTGTTTACTGTTCGAATCATTTGAAGCTTGATCAGTCCTAACAAACCCAGGTATGATGCCGCCAGATACCTGATAATTTCCTCTTCGTTTTCTACATCAATCGGGTAAATCTAGCGATGACACGAGATCTAACGAATAAATTGTGCTTCCTTTTGTCACTTAATGCATTCACTTAATAACACAGCTTCATATGACAGTCTAAACGAAACCTCTCAGTCTGGGTTCCGAGCAACAGGAAAACATACGCTCTTAAGTTTGTTTTTCCAGTGTCTTTCGTCACTTAGGAGCACTACTGGGGACCTGGGTATATGTTCGACTGTTTCTTGTTGTATTCTAGGGGAAGACTGTGACTTGGGAAAATATATTACCTGGCTGATCCTGATTAGTCAACGCTCATTCACCTCATTTTTAGTCTTTTTCACACGTTGGATTTTTGCTTTTGCCTACTAAATCAACCTTCAGTCCGATGACGTATTTTAATCTTGCTAATTCCTGACGATACTTTTCAAGCTGAGGAAGAAAAATCAGGTCACGAAACTAAGTGAAACCGTCTGAAGATCTTAAAAAGAAAACGGAGTACATGTAGCCTATAGTTGTCGGGGTTTGGGGAAACAGAGGCCAAGGATGCCAGATGTCTTCAGTGGCAGGGTTTGGAAATCTTGCGGCCACTTGCATTTTATTTGCAATTTTAATCGCCTCATGAGCGGGACGACTCTAGTATCCTAATCCATCTAACGCCGGACGATTTCATTCAGTAGGGAGTAACAGATTCCCGAGTGTATATCAACATAGGCTACAGTACGCAAATAACATACAATGAATATTAATGTGCCGTGTGGAGAAATATATTATAAGCAAAAAAAATTAGCTTTTTCTGGATCCTGGGACTTCCTTTCAGTTGACTATAACTGTCGAATGTTGCCTGATAAATAACATTCAGTAAAAACAGAAAACATTGAGTGATTCACATTAAACATTGCTGCAGCTAGACTTACCACCTTTTTCTATAGTACGATATTATTCCACTTTCTTTTCTCACTTAAGTACATTATAGAACAACACATTAAAATTCTCTTGTAAATAACCATCCTAACTACACCAACCTTGTATTTTCGCCCAAGGTTAATTAGCTGACGGAGATGTACTAATTGGCTTATACTCTGACGTAAAACTAACTCCGGGCTTTGATTGGTTAACTAAGGTAAATTATGGTTAGTGTTATTTTGGTACCTGTGGGGAGAGGATGCGTTTTTCGTTTCTCCACGTTTCTGTTGCCATTTCTTATTCTTCATTTGTCTTCAATCCTGACTTCAGCATCTTTCAAGGAGGTAAGTTGGAACCCGAGAAAGGCTGAGATAATGTACAGTAACATCACTGTCATCATCATCATCATCATCATCAATATGCTCATCACCATCAGTATTGTAATTATAATTTGCGAATCACTTTTACTATCATTATCATATCCATCGTCGTCGTCATTCTTCGCATCATCATTATCACTCCTATTAGTTCCATCTAGTCATAACTGCTCTCATAAGCATTGCCAGGATCAACTTCATTATTATCATCATTATTATCGTTAACACCAGGATTGCCTATCTACTATCAGTACCTCATTTATTTATATTTCTCTCATTATCGCAGTCCACTTTACACATACTCTGTTATCAAAGTCATCACTGTTATTAAATATTGCTGTCAATCACTAAGTTATTATAATCACTATCATCATTACTATCATCACCATTGCCGTTATTACTATTATCATTCCGTTACCATCACTTATCACTATCATCGTCACTACACACACACACACACACACACACACACACACACACACACACACACACACACAGATGCATTCCAACACTCAGAGCCACACATAAAATACATATATAACATGCACACATAGCCTCGCCCCACCACAAACACAAACAAATACTCGTATAACCACATCGGCAAACAGCCATTTACAAACACCCACACAAACACTCACATAGTCACTCACACAGTCACACACCCTCACTCGCATATGCACATATGTAATCACTCGTTCACAAACAAGTACACACACACACACACACACACACACACACACACACACACACACACACACACACACACACACACACACACACACACACGGTCATAGAAATACACTCCACATAACCACACATCGACAAATCCCTACACATTGCCACACAGCCCACTCTCCACGCAGCAATACCCATACCGGTACAGTCAATCTATCACGCAGCCTCATCTTCACAACCTTCAACACCCGGAACTTTCGTAATTAGACATTATTTTTTCAGAGATTCTAAATGAGCTCTGAAGTAGCAGTGTAGTTAACTTTCTCAAGTTCATTTTATATATTTTTTTCCTGGTGTTCTGGACCTTACCTTAACTAGCATTGAGGCGGGAAAGGAGATTACGATGATGATGATGATGATGATGATGATGATAAGTCCTCTCCTACAGCTATACTGTTTTCACCCTAACCTGGCCGAGACTTTCTTTTGGAGTTTATTTTGCGTAGCTCAGTGACACAAAAAGAGACTTAAACATTCTTTCCGTAGCAATAATACTCTTGATCATGACTATACTGAACAGTTAGTCTATTGTTACAACTCAGCACGCAAGATGGAGGTAGCGATTTTAGGTCAAGTTGTGTAAAATGAGTATACCAGACAGCATACAAATCAGTAGGACGATTAGAGCATTTAAAAAACACGAAAAAAAACATCTGTGATAATGACTGTTATGAAGACCTAAGTACTGGAAAATTTCTGGACAATATCACAGATCCCTATAGATTGCTAGTCTAGTCAGTAAGTACAGCATTTCGTATACCTGGATCTACGGCCTCCTATGATCGTGAATATTCTAGTATTTCATTCCAACTCAAATATTTTTTTTTTTTTCCCAAATTACATAGTGAGTAGTGGCTGTTATGCTGTGTGTGTGTGTTTGTGTGTGTGTGTGTGTGTGTGTGTGTGTGTGTGTGTGTGTGTTTTAAATAAATAATCCAAAACGTTTTTATCCCATTCTAACGAAACTTGGTGGATGGACTGTGGAACGGGCCATGGGGATTTTTTTCTTTTTTTTTTTAAAGAAAAATAGGTCAAAGATCAAGCTCACAAGGTTAGATTAAACACTGACCCAGCAGAATCAGTTTAAATAGTTTTTATGCACTTTTAAGAACACTGTCAAAGTTAGGGTCGCAGGACAAGCTTAAAATTCGGCCCGCGTGGTGTGTGTGACTCTTAACAAATTGACTTCAACAGCTTAAGTCCAGTTTCAGCCATATTTGGTGAAATGGCTCAGGGTATGACGAGGAGTAAACTTATTTATTTATTATTATTATTATTTTTTTTTGGAACAGTATGTCAAATATTGAGGTAACGTGGCAAGATCAGCTTCGGCAGTCTATTATCCCATGTAGACTGATCTTTGTGGTTCAGGTTAAATCAAGGCTAAAGAAATTCGATCATGAGAACTATCAGCCGGAAGAAAAGGCCACAGGGAAAGGTAAAAGGTTAAGATCACTGGCCAAAATACACTCACTCGGCTTTTATCTTAAATTTGGTGGAAAAGTGAACGGTCAGGAAAGAATGCATGAATTGGACTCAGATGGTAATGTATCGAAGGTAAAGTCACGGGGCAAAGTAAAAAATTCGTCCCTTTAGCCATATATTGGTTGTGGTGCTGATGGTAGTTAAGATAATGATTTTGTGTTCTTTTCAGGGTCAGAGTGGAAATAGAGTCGAGACAGGAGGACAGACGGACGGAACTGCAAGAAATCTGTCAACTAACCGTACCCATTTATCACTGTGCCTTCCATCTAACGATCAGTTTTTCTTCTCCGTGTGTTAAAAGATAAGTAATATTTCTCAGCATAGCTAGTTTTGAGAATACGGACTTTTAAAATATTTTGTGTTGGTGTTGGACTGCAAGGAGAATCTGGGGTTGAGCAGATAGACAGATAGACATAGAGATAGAAAGAGAGAAAGCTGGATATATACAGTAGAAGGATAGACATAAAAAGACAGACAGGTAGATCGCTAAATAAGAAAACAATATTGCCTATTGTGAGAAAGTAAGACTGGCATAACCGTAATTAAACAGAAATAAAGTTAAATTGCCGGGTATATAACTAAGCAGGTAAGGGTGGAGCAGATAATAGTTGGATTAGGGAAGGAGGTGTGGGAGAAAGGGAGGTGTGGAGGGAAGGGAAGGAGGGATAGAAAAGAGAAGGAAGAATGGGGGAGGAAGAACTAAGAGGTACAGAGGGAGGAGAGGGAAATAGGCGGGAAGGAGGGTGGGATAAATGAGGCAGAGAAAGAGAGAGAAGGGAAGGGGGTGCAGAAGGGAGAGAGGAGAGTGAGCGGGAGAGGTGGAAGCAGGAGGAATGTGAGAGGAAGAGAAAAGTTATAAGAGAGAGGGAGGGAGAGTTAGAAAAGAGAGGGACTAGAGCCTGAGGGGAAAGGAGGAGAAGGAAAGGATAACAATGGAAGAAGAGAGGTAAATGAGAGAGAGAGAGAGAGAGAGAGAGAGAGAGAGAGAGAGAGAGAGAGAGAGAGAGAGAGAGAGAGAGAGAGAGAGAGAGAGAGAGAGAAAAGGAAAAAAGAGAGTGAGATGGCGTCGAGCAGTAGGAAAAAAAAATCTAAGTGAGGATGATGCAGGGGGAGGCAAGAGGTATTCAGATTCGCCTTGTTTGGAATTCAGGAGCACGTCATATTGCTCTGCGCTCAACTGACACACAAAGTCTGCCAATGATTTTCACATCTTTTTAATGTCACTGCAATATATAAGGACTCGATACTCTGAAAACTAAATAAAAATTCCCAGACTTTCGTGTGTGAGGCAAGCAGAGGCCTGGAATTATTATATATGTCTGTAATTCTCTGCATTGAAGTCAGTCCAGTTTTTGATACTGAAATGAATTCCTAGACACCCACTTCTTTGCCTTTTGATTCACTAAGTTGGAAAAAAAAATATTAACAAGAAACAATAAGTCATAGAGTGATCAAAAGTAGTTATGGATTATGTTGGGTTAATTTTGTATATCTAGCTTATTTGTAAGGACTGTTTTGTGAGGCAGCTTAACTAACCCAACCTACTCCACCCCAGCGAACCCCACCCTGTCTAGTCAAATCTTCCCTAGCCTATCTCACCCTAAGCACTCCTGTCTTACCCTAAACAAATCCAACAACTCACTCAACCCTAACCTAAGCTAACTAGACCTATCCTTCCCTACCCTATTGAAACTAACCCTACCCTACCCTACCCTACCCTACCCTACCCTACCTTACCCTACCCTACCCTGTCCTACCCTGCCTTACCCTACCTTACCTTATCTTACTTTATTTTACCTAACCCTAGCCAAAACACTCTTTACTAAATTTATCCTAAGCTTGTCAAACCTAGCTTAACACAGCCAAACCTAACCCAACCTTCCCTTTCCTAAACTAACCTAACTTTACTCTTCCCTTACTTTACCTTACCTTTCCCTACACTACCCTGCACTACCATACTCGGTGCCCTACTCTATCCTGCCTTATCCTTCCTTACACTGCTTAATTTAACCTACATTATCTTACCCTGCTCAACCTACCCTATCCTACCTAACCCTGCCTAACCTGCCTGACTCCACCCTACCCATTCTAAAATAACGAAACGTACTCTACCTTATCCCATCTCGTCCAACCTACCTTACCTGACACTACCCTATCTAATTCTACCTCACCCTATCTTACCCTACCCTACCTTACTTAATATAACCAGCCCTACCCTTCTCCACCCTGCCTAACTCTATACTACTTTACCTCCTGTCTAAAAGCTGCCAATCATTGCATCCCCACTCACTACAGTACACGTGCAAGAGGTAACATTTTTTGAATCACATTATTTCTAGTAGTTTATTAAAATTAGGAAACTGGACTGATTTTATGGTTGGAATCCTGTATTTATATTATTATTATTCATGTCTGAGTATGTATTTTGATTGTTGTGTGCATTACAAGGATTATAAGGCGACATGAAGCAGTAGTAGTAGTAGTAGTAGTAGCAGTAGTAGTAGTAGCAGTAGTAGTAGTAGTAGTAGTAATAATAATAATAATAATAATAATAATAATAATAATAATAATAATAATAATATCAGTGTTTAAGCTGAGCATCACAAGGACTGAATATGTTACAACAACAGTCAGTAGATCTGGTGGTTTTATGGTTGTGTTGTGGTGGTGTGGTTGATGTGGTGGAAATATGGTGGTGTGGATGGTGTGACGAGTGGAGTGGTAGTGTGTGCTATGCAAGTGGAGTGATGATGTGGGTGTGGTTGTGTAAGTGGAGTGGTGTACTGGGTGGATTGGTGATGTGGTGCTGTGTGTGATGGAGTGGGTAAAATGGTGATGATGTGGGTGGTGTGATGGAGTGGTGGTGTAGGTGGAGTTGAAGGAGTGGAGAATATGTGATATGGTGTGTGGTGGCTTGAGTAATGATGATGCTAGATGGTGATAGTGTGGTGATGTGTGTGGTATGAAGAATGATAGATTGGTGATGTAATGGTTTGGATGGTGATAGTGTGGGGATATGTGAGGTGTGGGGACTGGTGCATCGGTATGGTGGCGGGGTAGTGTGGTGGTGTGGTTGTGTGGTGCGTGTTGCTTGTAGAATGGAGGCGTGGATGGATGGACGGATGCGCTCGGTAATAGGAATTCAGCTGAGAGTTATTCATGAGAGTCAGTGCAGAGTCATTTCCATCTCCGGCGTGTTTTCCATTCACCCAACTCTGGACGTGAACTTGTTTGTCCGTTCAATGGGCTCAATAGTCCATCTAGCACACCGTAACAGTGATCTGGTCCTCTCGCATCGCATTATCGTATGGGAGGCTGGCTAGGTCGGATTTCCCCAGTTTTGTACAGGAAGGTTAAGACTGTGATATCAAAGCAGTAGTGGAATATTCAGAGCCAAACAAACCTTTCAGAACACAGTGAAGGAGTTTGATAATAGGCTGATTAAAGAGGGGAAAGTTAGCCTTGTCCACAGCTGTATGCACGTATTAATTACCAACGACGTGCGTCCTTAGAGAATAACATTAATTCCGGTCTTACAAAAAATTCTGAAAGGTAGAAGATCATGACGCCATTACAGGAGGTTGCGGAGGTGTGTGTGTGTGTGTGTGTGTGTGTGTGTGTGTGTGTGTGTGTGTGTGTGTGTGTGTGTGTGTGTGTGTGTGTGTGTGTGTGTGTGTGACTATGAAGTTCCCTCCAAATAAAAACAAAACAAAACAAATCCAGTTGTACTCTATGACTTAACTGTTCTCAATAACCTTGTACCATACCCACCTACCTTGATACTCCTCATTTCCAAGTCTGAGGCTGTTCCCTTGAGTATACTACGAGTTCCACTGTTTGAGAGAAGCTGTCTTGCACTTCTGGTTCTCTGACCCTTGTGTGTTGGGCTCAGGTCCTTGAAGTTGCAACCCACTGTCTGCCAAAGAAGGATATGGCCTGCGATATTACCTATCAACTGCAAAAGAGTTACTGAATCAGGCAGTCGGTTTTTGCAGTCTAATCTTTCCCCTAGAATATGGCAGACAACCATCAAATTTACAACCAGGTCCCTAGATGCCTTGCAAGGTTAACCTAAAAAAGTTTATTATGATAGAAAAATATGCTAAGGATTTTCCACTCAAGAGATGGAAGTGCTGACCAACGCAACGCGGGCTTCCGTCTGCTGGTCTTCTTGGGAAATATTCGTGATGCACATTAGTTATTTTTCATAATAAATAAAGTGACGATAACAGTCAAATTATATCAGGAATACTCTTCCTTGGATTTTTCACTTCATAAGTCTCAAGCTTTCCTATCTCTCTCCGTGCAGCATAGACGAATGAATTAATACAAATAAGTAAATGTTGAAAATCTGATGCTAGCTTAAATAAAATACCTGTTCTAGAGTTGTTCCGACCATGAGAAGGTAAATGATGGCTGTATAAACACACTAAGGCTCCCACATCCACTCTGGGGTGAATAAAATTGCCTGGCGTTTTGCTGCAATATGATCCAAGAGAAGACGTGGCCATGAGAGAGTTAACCAGCTGTCCCGATAAACAAATTTAATCTCAGCCAAATATTATCAGTAATTACTTTGTTTTGATACATTTTTTGCTACAGTATTAGTTAACTCTAATGGTCTTGTCAAATATGGAAAGTTTGGGTGTTTTCCTTGTTGGTCATGCATTCTTTCTACAATCCCTGGTCTATTTCTCTGGGGACTAGAGTTTGGGCGAGCATGGCATGGTTCACGGAGGCACATCCAATCAAAGGAGAGAGAGAGAGAGAGAGAGAGAGAGAGAGAGAGAGATGCGGCTGTGTGTGTGGAGGTGGTTGTGTTTACCCATGTGCGTCTCCCTCTGTCTCTCTCTCTGTCTCTCTCGTGTGTGTGTGTGTGTTCCTGCTTGCTCGTGCTGTTTGTGTTTGTACGTGTGTATACCGTGGAGGTGGCTGCCTGATGAGAATAAATAATAATATTAATAAGAAAATAAGATTAACAGCAACAACAACGACAACATAATAGTAATGATAATAAAAATACAGTAATAATGATAATAATAATAATAATAATAATAATAATAATATTGATAATAGCTGTAGAAATAAATAATAGTTAATCAAAATGATGCAAAGGCTAGAAAAAACTATCAGAAATAATAATAATAATAATAATAATAATAATAATAATAAACCACTAAAAGCGAAAGTGATGATTGTGACAGTACTTACATAAAATATCTTTGTTTCCAGTTATTCCGTTAGCTTCTTTTCTCTCTTGAAGCGAAGAAAAAATGAAAGAGGGGATAAAGGAAAAAAAAAATGTGGTAGCAGATAAGATAAAATGAATAAGAAAGAGAATATTAGAGGGAAAACGGAAGGAAAGAATAAACAGGAGAGAGAGAGAGAGAGAGAGAGAGAGAGAGAGAGAGAGAGAGAGAGAGAGAGAGAGAGAGAGACGTTCACCCGACACAAATACAAACATGACACTGGCCCCCAAAGCTTCACTAGTCTTGGTTCATCTCACGGATGCTCGACTCCCCGAGACTCGATGACGTCACAACCAATCAGAACCCAGCGCTGATTCTACGTTAGATACCGTTGCCAATAATCGCCAGGGAAAACAATCGTGGCTACTTCTAATTCAGCTTTAGCAGGATAAGCCTAATGCTCTATCTTTAGCATAGGTACGAGGAAGCTAATATATCCCTTGAGTGCAATAACTAATATTTGATGCTTCCCTAATCCAGATGAGTTGGTGAAATCTGGTTAACGAGAGAGAGTGAAAGGAAAGGAAAATTAAACATAGAAAATGGTCAAAACTCCTTTAACAAAACGTTTAATGGGTCTCTACTGTATTTTTTCTTAACGTGGCATGTCCTGTGCAATGTTCCTTTATGTGTTACGTTGTGTGGTCCTATTGTACAAGCAGAGTGGTGAAGAGTAAGGTCTGTTTGACTCGTTCTGGTTCAATTCAGGGTAACTAGTAGGAGCTTGAGATTGATAACCGACTTTCCGCAGCAATCTAAGTTGATTCCTTGATTCCACTAAAAGATTATAAAATATAATTTTTGCTACTGCCAGATACTTATACTCAAGTTATAGGAGATCCTTCGTAGCGAAAGGGATAATAAACGCCATATCCCTTCAGTTCGATAAATCTCTCCAAAGCTAAATAACATCGTCTGGAGATGAGAAGAATAAACTAAGAAAAGAAATCAATGGCCGACCAGGCTGAATACGAAAAGAAATGAATCAATCCTGGAGAGAATGGCATTTTATCTTTCACACGGCTGGAAACCTCGTCTGCTCAGGGAAGAGGTCATATGATCTGCTGTTTTGAAGCACATCTGAAATTTAACCAATAATTCATGAAAAATAACCAAGGTCAGCGGTTAAAAGAATAGGCCGAAATTCATTGTCACGACTAAATTTGCTACCTAATTTCAAACAGTAATGATACTATGCCTCCAAAGTGGGCGAAAAAGTGGCGTGCGGCACCTTCCTCCCTGGCTTGCTGTGTTGTGTCATCAGGGTAGGGTGAACGATGGGATGCTGACGGAAACTAGAGCATCTAATTTTGCTATTGAGCTACGTGAAATAAGTTACAGAAGGACGAAAATCTGGGCCAAGTTAAAGTTAAAGGACTTTAGTAGTGATATCACAAGAGGTTACGTTGGTTATACATTTAT
>NC_137049.1:27437269-27634769 GCF_032717465.1 Coenobita brevimanus | reverse complement strand
CTGTCTGTCTGTCTGTCTGTCTGCCTCTGTCTCTCTCTCTCTCTCTCTGTCTCTGTCTCTCTCTCTCTCTCTCTTCGTTCTTCAAACTTTCTCCTTCAGTTCCTAATAATTTAACGACTTTCTTCAATAACTAAACTTCGGCTTTTGTTTTTTCTTTAACTTTCTTCATGACCCCCCTTCTTTCTTTCCTTCCTTCCTGCCTCTCTTCCTTCCTTTCTTCATTCTCTTCTTCCTTCCTTCCTTACTTCCTTGTCCTTTCTTTCTTCATTCCTTCCTTCATTATTTTCTTCCCTTTTTTATTCCTTCTTTCTTTATTTTCTTCCTTCCTTCCTTTCTTTCTCCTTTTTAATGACATCAGATTTACCTTCTCTTCCTTGTTTTTCACAATTTTTTCCTTTCTTATTAATTTGCATTGCTTTCTAAGAAGGAAGGAAACGAGGAAAGAAGGAAGGAAGACAGGTATGAAAGGTAAGGAAGGAGGGAAGGAAAGAGGCAAACAAGCAAGAAAACAAACAAGAAACAAGGAATCAAGGTGCGGAAGGAAGGGAGGAAAGAAGGAAAGTTAAGAAGTAAGAAAGTTATGAAAAAAAAGAAAAACAAAGAAAAAATTGAAAACAAGGGTGCGAGGAAGGAAGGGGAGCAAAGGAAGGAAAGTAGGGAGAGGGCATAGAAAAGAAGGACGGAAGCAAGGAAGGAAAGAAGGAAGGAAGGAAGGAAGGAAGAAAGGAAAAGAGAAAATAGAGAAGGGAGAAAATACGGTAAGGAAAGAGGAAGGAAAAAATTAAATATTCTCTGTCATTCCATCACTCACCCATAATTCTTCAAGATTTCCCATTTTCTGCAGTTTTCCGCTTCTTGTTTTAGTCGTTTTCTCTCACTCTTCTCTTACTGCTTTCTCATCTCATTTTCATTTCTCTTCTGTTCCTCACCACTGTTCTTTTTCATTCGCTTTTGTTACTCCTTATTATCTCACCTTTTCAATTTTCTTTACACATTAATTTCTCTTCCTCCTTTATTTACATTGTCGTAAATTCTGTAAGAAAAGTTGGCTATAATTTATGCAATGTTCTAATTTTGCTCGTCTTTTAATTTACTTTTGCTGCCTTCTTGAAATTTACTATCTCCCCTCCTCTCTCTCTCTCTCTCTCTCTCTCTTTCTCTCTCTCTCTTTTCTGCCTTTGGTCTCCTTTGTTATTCAGTTATCTTCATTCTATCGATCTCTCTCTTTCATTCGTTTATCACTGTTCGGTCTTATTTCCATTTTTCATTTCATCTTTTTTATCTTTTTCTACTTTTTCCCTCCCGATTCCGTTTTTTTTCTTTCAGTTTCCCTTCATTAACCACTCTTCATCACATTCTTCTTTTTCTCGTTACTTAGGAGAAAAATAACCATCGTTATTTTATTACGGCTATTTATTTGACGTGAACAAAATGACGAATATTTAAAGCTGACCATGAAACTTCCTCGGTATGCATAATATGCCACTGTTCCATTCAGCACGTTTTATCTATTTGTTATATCTATCCATGTACATGTCTGTCTCTCTGTCTGTCTGTCTGTCTGTATCTATCTCGATCTATCCTCCTCTGTCAGTCTGTCTATATATATATATATATATATATATATATATATATATATATATATATATATATATATATATATGTGTGTGTGTGTGTGTGTGTGTGTGTAAAGAATTGTATATATTAAAGGTCTTCCGCTATTGCTTCATCCTGCTGCATATTTTTAAGGTGGATAATCTGCTGCGTTGTTATAATTCTCATAGAGGTAGTTAAGGTGAATGTCATCTGGGAACTCTAAAGAGGCCTAAGTGAGCTGGTACTTAGCTGTGTCTCCCAGTGCACCAAGTCTCATGCCTCACACACACACACCAAGCATATTCCCTCAACTCACACGGCCCGCATTCGTACCAGATCTTAACCACTCTTTGTCATAAACACAGTCAATAGGAGAAATTAATATCGACAGGCCGTTCGTCTGGTATTTTCTCACTTCAGTATTCACTCTTGTTTGGTTGCTGTGTTTGACGGCTGGGTAAGTGAAGATATCCGTGTTAGCAAGTCATCTTCGACACAGCTCCAGCCCAAGAATTTTTCTGTACACGCCGCCTATTGTTTCCTATAAGTCCAAGAGCTTTTTAGAATTTCTTGTTTCCTTTATGCCCAAGAACGTTTCTAAATACGTGTCCTTCTTCTTCTTCTTCTTTTAGGCTAAGAACATTTTTGAATATGCCTCTTTCTGTTACTTTAAGTCCAGGAACGTTTTTAACTATGCTTCTTTCCATTTCCTATAAGTCCAGGAACATTTTTCAATACGCCTCCGTGTGTTCCATCTAGGTCCAAGAACGCTTTTGAATTTGTCTCCTTCTGGTTTCTTTATGTCGAAGAACGTTATTGAATATGCCTGCTCCTATTTCCTTTGAGTCCAAGAACGTTTATGAATACGCCTCTTTCTGCTTCCTAATAGTCCAAGAACATTTCTGAATATGCCTCCTTGTGTTTCCTTCAAGTCCAAGACCATTTCTGAATACGTCTTCTTCTGTCTCCTTTAAGTCTAAGAACGTTTTTGAATACGTCTCCTAGTGCTTCCTGTAAGTCCAAGAAAGTTTATGAATACACCTACCTCTATTTCCTTTAAATTCAAGAATGTTTCTGAATACGCCTCCTACAGTTTCCTTTAAGTCCAAGAAAGTTTATGAATACACCTCCCTCTATTTCCTTTAAATCCAAGAACGTTTCTGAATACGCCTCCTTGTGCTTCCTCCAAGTCTAAAAACGTTTCCAAATACGTCGTCTTGTGTTTCCTTCCTCCTTCCCACATGTGTCGACCACTTTTAAGAAATCAGAAGCAGCAGATCATAGGATTTTCCCCCACTGAAGCCACACTGTCCCTCTCATATCATATTTTCTTCCCCCACTGGCTCCAAGAACTCGACTTCCTTGTAGATTTTTCCAGGAACAAGTTAGAAGTGATACAGGGCTGTGGTTTTGGCTGATGCTTTTATATTTCCTACACTGGGGGACTCCTGCCTCGTTTTCTTTATTGAGGGATGTCTTGTATCCATTTTGTTTTATGCAAGGAAGAAGGAATGAAAGGCCAGAGGTCGGCAAGATTGTTTCCCCAAAGAAAAATAAAAAAAAGAAAAAACAGAGAGCCAGTGCTATCGTGTGTATTACTTAGAGGGGATATTGTTTTATTGCTTTTTTATTGCCGAAGAAACGGAAGTCTTAGCTTGTGTTCTTGTTGGGTCAGGAGGCTCCCTAACACATTCCTTTATCTGATTTATTTCGCTAATTATACCTTACTCTCCTCTTCTGTGTTATTCAGATAATTCTTACTTGCCATACCCTGCGTCATTAACGCACAAAGCGATATTAATTAGCTGTTTCCGAAAACGAACTGCTTAGCAAGAGGTGCTCACTCCCCCTTCAGCTGACGGGAATACGACCCCTTGGACTTGCCTATCAACTGCACAAGGGTCGTAAAGGAAGATAATCCATATTTTCTAAGTCCCAGTTTTCCCCAAGAACACGACCCACAACAGTCGGATATGCATGAGGTCTTCCTTTGTACGACTGGGTGAACTGTGACAAAGGAGAAACAAACAGTGCCCACCAGTCTGATCGGCGTGAACACCGAACTTGGGTTCTTTTAGTTGCGAGCTGGAAGTGCTAACCAATACACCACCAGTCTGTCTGTCTGTCTGTCTGTCTGTCTCTCAGTAGGTCTCACTCTAGCTTTGCCATTATTCTTTCTAGCTTAACGGACAAGGAAAACACCCATGAATATATTATTCGACTTATCACAAAGGAGAACAGTAAAATAAAATCGATTTTGTTTTTCATCAGGTTCCACGCTCTAAACTGTATTCCGTGCAGCGAAAATTGTTCACACTCAACCTGGCGTCTGTTATTGCTTGGTACTGAGAGTCTGTGTGTTGTACGAAAATGTCAGACCGTGCGTTTTTTCAGCTGTGTGTGTGTGTGTGTGTGTGTGTGTGTGTGTGTGTGTGTGTGTGTCTAGTGCAGGCGAGTGTAAGAGTTTGTAGTTCACTCTGTTTTTAGTTACACGTCCATTCCAAAACACAATTAAACTTGGCCAGTTCACATCTACAGTTGCCCAAACCCCTTCACTTTGGTTCCATCACTTGCCACTACAATTATAGTCTGGAAAAGGCTATAGTTACAGGTGGTGGAGTTAGAGTGTGGGAGTACGAGCAGGTGAGGAGAGGTGTAAAAATGGGGTCTAGTAGAACTCTAATTTCAGTGGTGTAAAGATGTAGTAGATATTTGATGAATTAGAGGAAGAAAAGAGATGTGACAGGGACGCTGAAGGTACAATATTTCTGGCTTCTCGTTTGTGTTTTTTCTCAGACAGTTTTATTGTTCTTAAGTAGCTAGCTTCGGCACTGTCTTCATTTCTATTTTTCAGAAGTTTGACAGGTGTTGGTAATTTTGGCGGAAATGTTGGAAGGTAACCATAGCCCTAGAGATATCGTACAAAAGGAAACACTTGAACATCATAAATACAGTTCCAGGTCAGATATTCCAGTAAGTGTTTTAGCGTGTGCCGTAGCTAGTGTGTGTCAGTGACGCTGTATAGTGTGAGACTGATGGTGTTAGTGTGAGAGTGTGTTACTGATGGTACTAATTAGTGTTAGTGATGGGGTGAGTGTTGGTGTTAGTTTTGGTGTGTGTTATCGGTAGTGTTAGCTTTAATATGTTTTATTTTTAGACTGGGGTTTGAGTGTGCTTGTAGGATTTAGGAAGTATGATTCTCTCTCTCTCTCTCTCTTTCTCTCTCTCTCCCTCTGTAATTTTTGCTATTGTTCTTTTATGGCAAAAGTCACATAGTTTTGGCTCACTTTTTGTTCTCTCTTTTTTTTTTCCTTCCCATCTTGGTTTCTTTCGCCCGTCTTTTTTCCCATTCTTTTGCTTCCCCCTTCTCATTCTTCTCCTTGCTCTCTTTCTCCACTTCTTTTGCTGCTCGCGTCTGAAGTCTTCTTTTCGCCCATGGTCTCTCTCCTTCTCTGTCTGTCTGTTTGTCTTTCTTTCCTTATTTTCTTTCTCGTTTCCCCTCCTTCTTCTCTGCCTTCTCTTCTTCCGTCTTCTCTTTTCTTCCTTCTCGATACCTCCTATTTCAACATTACACTTTTAAGTTTCCTCTCCCTTCCATCATCCCCTCCTTTTTTGTCCTTCTTTATCGTATTCCTTTACTTTCCATTTTATTTTCCTTTTCTTCTTTTCTTCTGCCTTTCCCTTCTTGCCTCATTCCTTTTCTTTCTTCCCTCCTATCTCTTTCAGTCCCTATATTTCTCCTCCGTCGTCTTTCCCTTTTTTCCATCCTTCCCTTCTTCAATCATTTTTTTATCTCTTTAACCCCCCTTTCACTTTCAGGCTTTTCTTCTTACGGCTTTCTTTCCATCTCTTCCTCCTCTCTCTCCCTTCCCTCTTCTTTGCTTTTCCTTGCCTCCTTTCCTATTTCTTCTAATCCTCTCCTTTCTTCCATATTTCCCTCCTTTTTTCCTTCCTTCCAACTCTTTAACTGTCATCTCCCCCATTCTTCTTCATTCCATTTCTTTCAGTCCCTTCCTTCTTTCCTTTTTTCTCGTCTTCCTTCCTCTCTTTCCCGACCCCTCTCTTCCCTCCTTCTTTCCTCTCATGACTCATCCTTCCTATTCTGCTTTCTATCTCATCTCTCTTCTTTTAGCTCTCCTTTTCCTTTTTTTTCTCTTCTTCCTTCCTGCATCCCCTTCATTCCTCCTCTCACCTCTCATTTCCAACACCTGTCTTTTTTTTTTTCCTTCGCCTCACCTTCATTCCCCTTCCTTTTTTTTTTTTTCAAATCCTCCTTTCCATCCTTCTCTCCATCCCACCTCTCTCTCCCAGCCTTTCTTCCTTTCCTTCCTGTCTTCTCTTTTCTCTCTCTCTCCTCTCTTTCTAACCCCTGTCTTCCCTCTTTCCTTCCTCTCTTTCTCCCCTCCTCTTCAACAACCCTTTCAATGATCAGATGTTATTTCCTACTCTCATTTCCCTCCTCCCCTTCCACACCGTTCAGTCCTGTCATCGGTGTACTGGCTAATATTGGGTGTTTCTAAGTATTGTGTGTGTGTGTGTGTGTGTGTGTGTGTGTGTGTGTGTGTGTGTGTGTGTGTGTTCTTTTTACCAGTGTTTTGGCATCTCGAACTATGTGTGTGTGTGTGTGTGTGTGTGTGTGTGTGTGTGTGTGTGTGTGTGTGTGTGTGTGTGTGTGTGTGTGTGTGTGGTCCTTGCCGACTCTTTTTAGCTGTTTAACTCTGTCTAGTAATCTAAGTATCTGTTCATCCATCAGTTTAAATGTACATCAATATTTTACAAGGAATATGAAAAATATATATCTACACACTAAAAAAAGAAAAAAATAATAAGTTACTTGCATATATACTTAATGGCTTATCTTGCATCACGGTTTAACCATATGAATTTCACGCTGCATATTTCATACTAATTCTTCCATTGCCAGAACCAAACTCTCAGCAATCTCGTAATGGCATATCAACTAGTGTTCCCCCACCAAAGAATAAAAATATAAAAGAAAATAAAACTATAAAGGATATGGATGGGGAGTGGTGGGTTGGGTTGGATAGAGACGAGGACGCCCTACTTCCCCAGTCAGCAAGCGGGGACCTAAAAGATATAAATTTGGTTAATGTTTACGTATGGCAGTTCGTTGAAATTCCCATTATTACGTAAGGTATAACGGTGGACTGGTGCTGGACACGGACGCCCTGAAGTGGTGGCACCGGTATAAGTGGGAGGTCTCACTGGCCGGTTATACAAACGTCCCTGTGATAATGATGAGAGGTGGAAGGCAGAAAGAGTGGGCAAAACAGACGCGAATGGACTGGAGGAGATGGGATGGTGGTGAGTTATGAAGCAGGTCGAGGGGAGTATAAAGAAGTGCACTGAAGGTTATCGAGAGTAAAACGTAATGAAGGTAAGAACAGTTTGCCCTCATATACTTTGCGTCTTGTGATGAAGGTTGCCATGAACGTGGAATATCTTGGAACCCTTTCTCGTAAATGCTTGCGTGGACAAACTCTCACTTTTACACATCACCCACGAGAAGTAACTGATAAACGCAAATGTCCGCGTACTTCACACGAAATTATGCAAACTATAATATCCGAAACTTTTACTGGAAATATGTTTCTTTTTTCGTCATGATGCGTGCAGTATGTGAAAGAAGAGAGAAAGACAAAAGCATCAAAATTTCAAGGCAAAAGGACTCTCATGCGCATTGGATGGGAGGGTAGAGGAGAAGGGGGATTAGGAAGGGATTGCAGGAGGGGAAGTCGAGAGGAGGAGAAAGAAGGAAACGGGAAGTAAAAGGGTGGTGAAAGGAAGGGATGGGAAGGATGGGGTTTGGAAGGGAGAGGGTAGGGAGGGGACAGCAGTGGAGGGAGGGGAGTCGATGGGACTGAAGGGGAGGGAAGGGAAGTAGAAAGGGGAGGAGGGATGTAATTAGTAAGAGAGTAGGTAAGAGTGGATAGAGAGGGAGAGTGGAAGAGAAGGGAGGCGAAAGGAGGGAAGAGGAGGGGAGGCGAAGGGAGGGAAGGGAAGGGGAGGTGAGGGAATGGGAGGAGAGGGGTGAGGGTAGGGAGGGGGAGGATAGTCGAGGCTGCAAGAAGCAAGAAAGTCCTCAGAAATAACAACCTTTCACTGCCAGACGTCTCTCCTAAGCTGAGCAAAATCGTCGAGTGGCAGCAAGAACATTGTACTGTAATTATCCCAGTCATACCAAGACCTCTTCTGCCTCAGCTGAACAAATTAACTTTCGTCAGCAAGAATATTGTGTGGTAATTACCCACTTCATTGGTAAACATCTCTCCGTAACTAAGTATAATCGTCTTTTGGAAGTATGGATTAAACCTGACTGAAATGACGCAAATCCTGTAGTCTGAACCACCAAAAAAGACGTCTACAGTTATAAGCTTAAATACTATGATAAATACTAGAAATTCTAAACTTAAATACATAATAAAAAATAGATATAATATGATACTGGTTTTTAAATCTTTAGTACAAGGATATAGTTTTACAGATGCAATTTTGAACATCAATTAAACACATCTTTTGTTGATACCTGGAGCACAAAAGCAGGATTTCACAGCCATGGGCTTGACCACTAAATAGCCCGTTCCTTTAGGCTCAGCGGTCCAAGTCCTCCTATGCACCACGCACCATCACATGTCACCTCTTCGGCACTAATACCCCCAGTCTAGAATGAATGCATGGTAGGGCTGTCTTATCAAGGAGCGATATGGCGGAGGTGTTTTTATGACGTGGATGGGTCTTGTGGAAAATCAGTAAAAATCTGTCTGAATGAAAAATAAATCATCGAACTGTTTCTTGTCACAGCCTGGGGTCGAACGTGGGATATTTCAGACAATGGATGACTCCCTAACCACTCGGCGACAACTTCAGGATAAAACAGTAATGAAACACCACAAAACTTTAAATACAGAGCAACTGAGGAGGATTTCAGAACTCCAGATTTAAATACTAATGAAACTTTGGCCAGTATCCTCGTCGGTTGAGGAAACTCTGTAACATCTTCTCCTAAGCAATTTATTTTGTCTATTACACGTTTCTGTTCTGTTCTGCGTCACACAAATCCTTCCAATATGGTCCTACTCTGCATAAATAACATACAAAAGGCTATCAAGCAGCCATACCCAAAACTAAATCACTAAGGAAAAGATGTTGGGGGGCTTCCTTATCCGACAGGTATACGAGCCTTTGCCTTACACGTAATTAGGACCTCAACAACAGGACTTCACAATTACAGGTTTGAACAGCCATGAAACGGTGCCAACTCTGTAATCTGAGCCAGGGGAAGGGAATTACAGTAATTACATGTACTATACTGGGCTTGTAATGTAGTACACTCAGTCATAGCACAAACTATTTCCATCCCTCAGCTTTGCGTTTTGAAATACAGATGGAAGGGTTTTGAAATTCTGTTTCGTGTGTTCTACTTCAATGATAGAACGTCCTTTTGTGGCATCACCATCAACATCATCATTATCATCGTCATCATAATCATTATCATCATCGTCCTTCTCCTCTTTTTCCTCCTCCTCCTCCATATCATCATTATCATCATTCCATATTTCTCCTGCCATTTCTTTAACATTTACCACTTCTTTCCCTTTTCTGCACTTCTCCTTTTCTATGCCCTTTTTTAAATCTCCCTTTTTTAGGCTCATTCTTTTCTCTCCCCCCCCCTCTCTCTCCCTTATGTTTTCCCTTCATCCTTCTGTTCTTCTCTCCACCCGCCTCCACTAATACACGGGATAGGAGAGATCAAGCAACATGAGGAGAAAAACACAGAATTATGAAACACACACACACACACACACACACACACACACACACACACACACACACACACACACAAAAGGTAGGGGGGGGACACACGACAGTTTACACATCAATCATATCTTTGAAAATTTTGACTCACCTCTCAAGTTGATCTTAAGAGAAACCATCCCTGAGACAACAAAGTTAAAACTATAAACATACACCAACAACGTGAATTTTAAGTCAGACATTATCTTCCCTCTCATGGTGGGAATGACTCTATACTCCTTTCTTGGTAATGCCGGACGATTTTATTCACCTGGGAGTGGATTATAGGAGCCTGAGAATTACTGCTGTCACCATTAACCCTCTCAGAATCACTCTATTCCAGCTCTAGACGATTTTATTTCAACTGAGAATGAGCCACACAAAATTAAGAGAGCTAATATTTTCATCACTACCTCTTAGGGTTAGAAAAACACAATTATTCTATTCCAGCTAATACCAGACGATTTTCTTCAGCTGAGAGTGTGTCATAGGAATCTTGGAGAGTTAATAGTGTCAAAGGTGAAATACTGAAAAAAAAAAAAAAAAAAAAAATATATATATATATATATATATATCCTCGACTCTTACGTTTCTCCAATCTCTCCCTTTCCTCTCCCTTCTCCTCTCCTCCCTCTCCCGCTTCTCTTTTTCCCTCCCTTTTACTCCCTTTTCGTACTTCCTCTTCTCCCTTCGTTTCTCCATTTCCTCCATCCCTTCCTGTTTGTTCATCCATTCCATTTTTGCTTTCTCCCTTCCCCCCTCTCTTCGTTCATATTTTCTTCCACTTTTATCTTCTCACGTCTTTTGCAGTTCTCTCCCTTCTGGTCTCTCTCTCTCTCTTGGGATTTTCTTCTTGCATCTCACTTATCCACTTCAGCTTTTCCTTCTTTTCTCTTTCTTCCATGCCAACAAACATTAGACGATGCACACACACACACACACACACACACACACACACACACACACACACACACACACACACACACACACACACACACACACACACACACACACACACACACACACACACACATACCGCTCGCTGGCGCAGTGGTAACGTTCTCGCTTGGCATCTGGTAGACGGGAGTTCGCGCCTCGCTCAGGTTGCGAAAAGTTTCACTGACGAAGTGGGTGGTTACTGTCCCCCTTGAGCAAGGGGACGGGTGTGTGGGTGTTTGAAGGTCACAGCCTTGCCCTTAGATCGGACTATATGAGCTCTCTGCTCCCTTCCGGGAGGGTAAAATGCTGACGATCACGACCATCAAGTGATCCTGACCGACCCGGTGAATTACACACACACACACACACACACACACACACTCTCTCTCTCTCTCTCTCTCTCTTTCTCACTTGTTTGCCTCTTCTTCTTTTAAATACTTACCTTCTTGACCTTTTCTCTCCTTTCTCTCTCTTTCTTTCTCTCTTCTTCTCTCTCCTTCTTCCTCTCTTCTTCTTCTTTTGCATATTTCTCTTGACCTTATTATCTTTATCACCTCTCCTTCCCTTTAATCTCTGTCTGTCTGTCTGTCTCTTGCATTTTCTTCCTCCTACTCCTTCTTTCTTTCACTCTTCCCTCATATCCTCTTTTCTTCCTTCCTTTCTCTTGTCCTTTCCCCCTTCTTTTTTTTCTTCCTTCCACTCCTTTTCTAGTCCTTGAATTGTCTTCCTTCTTCCCTTCCTCCATTCCTCCATTATTCCTTACTCTTCTCTCCTTCCTCCTCTTCTTTGCTCCTCCTTTCTTCTTTCCCTTATCCCTTTCTTCTCCTTTCCAGGTTTTCTTCCTTTCTCTCCAGCTTTCTTCGTCCCCATCTTCCCTTCATTCGCTCTCTCTTCCCTCCAAAATTTTCTTCCCACACATTTCTTCCTCGCTTCTTCCCTTCATCCTTTCCCTCTTCTCTCCTCTTTTTCTCTTCCTACACATTTTCTTTCCTACCTCTTCCTTCCCTTTCCGCATTCCCTTTTCCTTTCCCATATTTCTTCCTCTGCCTTTCTTCCTCTTGTTTGGTAGTGTTGACCAAGAAAAAAAATGAGGAAGCAAAATAATAAATAGTTTATAATCGAGCCAGCAGTGTACACAGGTTACGAAATCACACAAGGTAAATTTTGAAACAGATGGCATATTTTACTGGTTTCTTCCTAAGTTTCTGGAATGGGATGCCTTCACGTGGTGGCACTAATAGGACCGGGCGGTGGAGCTGCCTGGTTATGTAAGCGTCCCTCCGTCCAGAGTATACAGTAGATATGAAGAAACTAGCGAGAGCACTAAGAATGAAAAATATTTAACACGAAGAATTAGGAATTGACTAAACTTGTGCAAGAAGTTATTAAAAATTTAACTTAACAAGGAGCAGAGTCACAGATGAAATCCACGTATCCAGGATTTTCAAAGCAGGGGATTCCTTCTTCAACATAGCTGTGATTATAATGCACGATGCCTTGCAGTGTGGTAGGCTGTGATGTGATAATATTCATAATCTTCCTTGAACAGTGGAATTATCTAGCTTCCATTTACAAATTAAACATGTTCATGGTGAAGCAGCAGCAGCAGCGTCATCGGCAGCGGCAGTAGTATCTCCTCACCCTCTTTACGGGGGATAAGGAAGCAGTTGAGGGATGTTTGTAGGACTAACGAGTGAAGCCGCCATGTTATATCGGTAGCACCGCCTGAAGGCATCCCTCTCCTGCACCGCTGAGATGGTACACATGCTAGTATATTATTATTATTATTATTATTATTATTTTTATTATCATTATTATTATTATTGACTCAGCCACAAGGAAACGTCAGGACTCCATGTTCACTTGATATTATTTCCCATACAGTGTTTATTACGTAACAGTTTCCAATCCTCCTTTCCCATTAAGGTTCCATTATCGTGTTTTTATTCGACTTTACACCCCGTTGCCTTCCAGGGCTCGTATAACGTGGCTTGAACGTGTATAATTAGAGCTGCACGTCCATACCAGGAATAAGATAGATAGATAGATAGGTGGATGGACAGAGAGACAGACAAAATAGAAAGATATAGGTAGATAAGATAGATAGATAGACAGATAATAGACGGATGGAGAGACAAATAGTTATTTAGATAGATAGACAGATAGACAAATAGATTGATAGATAGATATAGATTTTTTACCACAAAATACATCGCGCAACACACTGTGGCTCGCATTGTAAGTGACACAGGAGTCTCCTTAACACACCTCCCGAAGCGATTCATTCCACACATTATACCTAATTACCTCCTTTCATGTTACTGATGCAGTATATGTCGACACTGAAAACGAACTAAACTATACAAAAGCGAATGTTAAGGTGCAAGGTGCAAAAATAAATCGCTAAGGAAAAGGTGCAAAGAACTTATAAATAACTCATATTACAAAAATTAGTCCACTATTTCGGCTACTGGGCTGATCAGGTTGGACGGGCCTTCTCACTTATCCTTATCGCAGAAGAGATATTTTAGTTATGGCTTTCCTTAGAGTATATCGCCTCATAGAAAACGTTGCGTCTGTTGGTGACTGAGTTCCTTTCTCCTCTTCCTAATGCCTAATCTTTATCTTCATCGTTTCCCCTTTCATTCGTAATTTCTTCCCTCATTCCTCCCCATCCCTCTCACTTCCCGGTTTGCGTTCTCTTATTCTATTTATCTTTCTCTCCCTTTCCTCGTCCCCTCTCCCTCTTCCCAGCTTGATCACACTCCCTACCTCGCTTTCCATCCCTCACCTCTCCGTCCATCCTTCTTCACTCCCTCTTTCTCCAGTTCCTACCTCTTCCCTCCTTTTTCTTCCTCCTTCCCCATCCCACCATCTTCTATCCCTCATTCCCTCTCTCCTCTCATCCCTCCTTCTCCATCCTTGCTCCCGTTCCTCCTTCCATCTGCTTTCTCTCCCTCTTCCTTCCTTCCCTCGCTTTTTCTCCTCCCCTTCCTCTTCTTCTATGCTTTCTCCTGTCCTTATTTCCCTCCTTCCCTCATTTCTTCCTCCCTCTTCTCTCCTCCCTCACCTTCTCTCCCTCCATCCTTCTTCCCCTGCGTGCCTCCATCATGGCGGAGTGTGGACATACAATTTCATGGTTGGTGAGTGCGGGACAGGCTGAGTCAGGAGGGAGGGAGAGACGGAAGGAAGGAAGGAGGGAGGGAGGGAGGGAGGGAGAAGCGGAGGGAGGGAAGAGGGGATAAAATGAGAGAGAGAGAGAGAGAGAGAGAGAGAGAGAGAGAGAGAGAGAGAGAGAGAGAGAGAGAGAGAGAGAGAGAGAGTAGAAGTAGTAGTACGAGTTGTAACAGGGACTGAGAAAGAAGGCAACCGAGACAGGTGAAGAGGTAGGGAGAGAAGGAAAGAAGGAGGAAAAAAAGAGAAGGAGATTTGGGGGAAGAGAGGAAGCTAAAAAGAGAATGACTGGGAGGAAGGAGGTAAAGGAAGAGGTAAAGAGAAAAAAGGTAAGGGAAGAAGAGGTATTGAGGGAAGAGGCAGTGAGGTAAGAGATAAAGAGAGGTAAGCTGGAGAGACAGGGAGATAAGGAAAGAAGAGGAGAGGAAAGGAGAGAAAAGGTAGGGAGGGAGAGGAAAGAAAGAGAGAACGGGTAAAGAGAGAAGAATTAAGAGGTAAGGAGGAAAGAGGTAGGAATGATGGAGTCAAGAAAGAAGTAGGGAGAGAAGTTGTCATGGAAGAGGTAAGAAAAGAAGAGATAGAGAGAGAAGAGAAAGGAGGAAAGAGGTGTGGAGAAAAGAGGTAAAGAAAGGAGAATTAGATAGACCTGGAGGAAGAAAGTGGGGGAGGGGGAAGGGGTAAGGAGAAAAGAGGAAAGGAGAGGAGAGGAGAAGAAAAGAGGCGCGGAGAGAGGAGAAAATGAAGAATTAAGAGAGAGGTGTGGAGGGAAGAAATTAGGAATGAGAGAAGAGGTAAGACGAGGGAGGGAGAGAAGAGGTAAGAAGAGGGAGGGAGAGAAGAGGTAAGAAGAGGGAGGGAGAGAAGAGATACGAGGGAGGGGAAGGAAAAGAAGAAGGGGGAGAAGATGAAGTGGGAGGGAGACAGAGATTATGTCGGCTTGTATGAGTCAAATAGAGTGAGAGGGGGAGGGACGGGGGAGGGAAAGAGTAGATGGGAGAAAAAAAATGAGGTCGTGAGGTTGAATTAGTTAGGATTAGAGAGAGAGAGAGAGAGAGAGAGAGAGAGAGAGAGAGAGAGACGCTTTTGTTTGTTTTGGCGAGTGTCTAGGATTATGAAAGGCGATATGGAGAGAGAGAGAGAGAGAGAGAGAGAGAGAGAGAGAGAGAGAGAGAGAGAGAGAGAGAGAGAGATTGTGAAAGACGACATGAGTAATCGGAAAAATGGCCATTAGAGCCATATTTACAACTCTTTCGGAAGTAAAGTTTGGATAATATTTCTTGTTTAATCTTCATTCTTCACTCACACAGCTGTCATGAACTTCAGAATCATACTAGAGTGAATAATCAAGTGAAGGAATGCGAAACACATCACCATTTCTGATAACTATAAACTGCTTTTGAGTATTGTTTATGCTGCAGTTTATTTAAGGCCTCGACAAACTCACTCCTTGCTTTCATACCAACCGCATATTATTTTTTTTTCTACCCATCCTTTTCTTGGTAGTGAGAGGTAGAATTTGGATGACGATGATGATGATGAGGAGGAGGAGGAGAAGGAGAAGACAGAGGATTAGGGGGATGATGATGATGATGGTGATGGTGGCTATTGGTGTTAGCGTCATCGTCCAGAATGTGTTAGCACTTCCAGTTTCCCTTGACCCGCTCTCAGCTGAATAAAACCGTCTGGCTTTAGAGGGAACACCAAACCAAGAGCTGTCCCAACCATGAGAGGTTATTGTACTCTCACACCCAGGCTATTGTGAGTCACTGTCAGCTGATTAGAATCGTATGGCGTTGATTGAAATATAATATGAAGGATAATGGAAGAGCGAGAGGGTAAATGAAGCCTGTATCTAACACATTCACTATTTTTTCTTTTCCATTTTTTTCCCCTAAGGAGCATAGGTGTTTTGGTGTAGAGTGAATAAGTATGGCCATGTGGAGTGAATGGGGAATGAGAGATTGATTAGGAGAATGTATGAGGGTGAGATGGAAGGGGGGGAAAGGCAAGGGGACTGCAGAGATCGAGGATGAAGTGGAGGGATGGGGCAGAGATTTATATGAGTGAAAGGGGTGTTAGTGGGAGAAACGGCGGCCTGGCGGTGGAGGACAGTGTGACATGGAGGTGATTCGTTTGTGGCCGTCTCTTCCGGGATTGAACCGTCTGGCTGAAGATAGATAGACAGATAGATAGAAAGACAGATGATTGATTTTATGAAGGGGTAATGGATACTTTCTAATTCATCTCGCTACGATTGGTCTTTCCTAACATAGCTTGACATTTCCACAGTAGTAGTAGTAGTAGTAGTAGTAGTAGCAGTAGTAGCAGTAGTACAGTAGTAGTAGTAGTAGTAGTAGTAGTAGTAGAAGTAGTAGTAGTAGTAGTAGTAGTCGTACTAGTAGCAGTAGTAGCAGCAGTAGTAGTAGTATGGTAGTAGTAGTAGTAGCAACCATAGGCTCATCTGATAGTGAACCCAGTGGACTGCAGGCTGAAGTTACCTTCCTTTGGTCCACCATCCTCCTGTTAGGGGGTGGAGAGGGAAGTGAGGGATATTTTTTTATAACCAGGCAGCAGAGTCACCCGGTCAAATAGGTGCCACCACGTGAAGGCGTCCCTCTCCAGGACCTTGACGTTAATATGAATGGATTATATAGAACGTCCTTGTACTGAAGGGCTTAAGGTCAGAAGGTCCGTGTGGTCTGTGTATCTACGTAACTCTTTTTAACTCTGAAGGAAAGGTGAAGAGGAGGAACTGAAAGATAAAGGGGAAGATATAGGAGAATATGAGAGAGAGAGAGAGAGAGAGAGAGAGAGAGAGAGAGAGAGAGAGAGAGGAGGAGGAGGAGGAACTAAGGATGAATGTGAAGAAGAAATGGAAGAAGGGAATGAAGGAGAGAAAATGAGAGGGAAGAGGAACTGCAGACAAATGGTAGAGATGAAAATAATGAGGGGGAGGAGAGAGATCCGGAAAATGGAAGAGGGGAGTTTACGAGGAACGGGAGGGAAGAAAAACATGAAGAAGATGAATGGAGAAGGGATGAGGAGGGAAGGGGGATAGATGTGAATAAGGAGAAGGAGAGAGTTGTTGTTGCGACCCTGGGCAAGTCGAGACGTGAATTCGGTAGACTGAAGGCTGAAGGTGTCCTGCAGTCAACAGTCCTCCTTTTGGGGGATAGGGAGGGAGCTGGGGGAAGCCTGGATAACCGGGCAGTGGAGCCGCCGGGTAAGAAATGTGCCACCACATGAAGGCGTTCCTCTAGCACGAGATGGAGTCAAAGAAAGAGATGAGAAGAGAGTGAGAGGGAATTGTGGATAAACGAAGGGAAAACAAGAGAGTGAGATCAAAAGAGGAAACTGAGGAACTGGAGCATTAGGAGAAGGAGATAAAAAAAAAAGAAGGGGGTAAAGAGAAAGCGACAGAGAGAGAGGGAGAAGCGGAATAAATGTGAGGGAGAAAAAGAATGAGGGAGCAGAAAGAGAGAGATCTGTTGACAGTCAGCAGTATGATCTATGGAGGGTAGGGAGGAGGGAAGAAGAGAGGGAGAAAGAGAGGACTGACAGGGGAAAGAAAAGAGTACGTATGGATGTGAGTGTGTGTGTGTGTGTGTGTGTGTGTGTGTGTCAGTGAGAGAGAGAGAGAGAGAGAGAGAGAGAGAGAGAGAGAGAGAGAGAGAGAGAGAGAGAGAGAGAGAGAGAGAGAGAGAGAGAGAGAGAGGAAATATGTCCCTAGTCAGAACCCATAATGTAGGGGGGGGGAGGAAGGGAAGGAATATGAAGGGAATATATGGCTTTCTCTCCCTCTATCTGTCTCTCCATATCCGTTTATCTATCTGTCTCTCCATACCCATTTATCTATCTATCTATCTCTCCATACCTATTTATCTATCTATCTCTCCATACCCATTTATCTATCTATCTCTCCATACCCATTTATCTATCTGTCTGTCCATACCCATTTATCTATCTATCTCTCCATACCCATTTATCTATCTATCTCTCCATACCCATTTATCTATCTGTCTGTATATGTATCTTTGTATCTACTCCATACCTATTTATCTATCTATCTTTCATTTATACATCATATCCAATTAACGATATTTCTTTGCCCATTTCTCTCAGCCAACTCTCCATACCCATTTATCTATCTATCTCTCCATACCCATTTATCTATCTGTCTGTATATGTATCTTTGTATCTACTTCTGGTTATTTCGTTATCTTTCATTTATACATATATAATTAACGATATTTCTTTGCCCATTTCTCAGCCAACATCCATTTGTCTATCTATCTGCCTACGAATCTACGAATGTATATCTATCTACCTGTCTATCTATCTATCTATTATCTGCCTGTGTCTGCCTAAGTATCTATCCATCTTTTCATAATTGTCTGTTAGTCTGTCCATCTATTTATCTGTCTATCTTTCGATCTGTCTGTCTGTCTGTCCATCTATCCCTGTATTTCTATCAATGTATCTATCCATCCATCTATCTATTTGATTCTCTTGATCTTTATCTGTCTGTTTATCTATCTCTCAATCTATCTATCTGTCTTTCTCTCTCTCTATCAATTAATCTATCTTTCTATATCTACCTGTCTCTCTCTCTCTATCTGTCCATCAACATCTGTGATCTATCGTAACAGAGACGGTTCAATTTTTTTCTTTTTCAAGTTTTGGCCATACTATCTATCTGTTTGTCTGTCTGTCTCTCCGTCTGCTTGTCTGTCAATCTGCCTGTCTGTCTGTCTAACATCTCCCTTATATTCACAGGCTTTGGTAAACACGGATATTTTCCTTCTTACAGACAAAGAAAATAGAAAACAGTCATATAAGCAGGCAGAAAGACAGCCAGAAAGGGAGCAGACAGACGGACAGACAAGCAGACAGCCGGAAAGGAAAAAACAGAAATTCTCGGATCACCAGGCAAACAAAATCAAAATAAAAAATAATAAAAAAAGAGAGACAAGAAAAACAATAAGAATCACAGAAAGAAATCTTGAAATAACTGAACCACCAGGAAAAAAAATATAATGAAAAAGAGAAAAACTACAGAGATAGACAAGAAAAAAAATAAGACAAGCACAGAGAAACAAAGAAGACAGACTGAGAGCTAGACAGGGAAGCGAAGAAGAGAAAGACAATCAGAGAGAGAAAGAGTCAAAAGAATAGGACAAAATAATGACATAAACAATCGCAGGAAGTTAGATAGATAGACTGGGATAAGCGGCAGACAGAAAAGCGAACAGAAGAAAGACAAACTGAGAGAAATACAGACACAATAAGGCGACAGAAATAACGACATAAACACAGAAGGAGACAGACAGACAGACAATAAAATAGCAGGGCGGGGAAGCATAACATGAGAGGAGACAGGACGGAGGAGGGGAGAGAGAGGGGAAGAGAGGGGAGAGAGGGGGAGAGGGAGAGGAAGACAGGGGAGAGAAGGGGAGAGGGAGAAGAAGGAATAGGGGAAAGGGAGAGGGTAGGGAGAGGAAATGGAGAGGGGATTAATAGGGGGGGAGATGGAGGAAGGGGAACAAATAAAAATCTTGAGGTAAGGAGAGAGAGAGAGAGAGAGAGAGAGAGAGAGAGAGAGAGAGAGAGAGAGAGAGAAGAGGAGGACAGGACACTGAAAGAGAAAGCAAAGAAAGCGATAATTGATAGAGACAAGGAAGAAGGAATGTAGCAGAATGAAATAGGGAGAGGAAGAGGAAGAAACAGAAAGATGCAAAAATTTTCGTGAGGAGAGAGAATGGGAATGGAAGATGGAAAGAGGAGGAGAGAGGAGGAGGAGGGAGAAGAAAAAGAAAGATAAATAAGAAAAGACAAATAAGGAAAGAGAAGTAGAGTAGGAGGGACAGAAAGGAGAAAGAGAGAGGAATTGGGGGGAAAGAAAGAGAGAGAGAGAGGGAGAGAGAAGGTTAGGGAACAGAGGAGAGACGATAAATTGGGAGAAGAGGAGGATGAAAAAAAAAGGAGGGGAAAGGAGGGAGGCAGGGAAGCATAACATGATGGGAGACTGGAGAGATGAGGTGGAGAGAGAGAGAGAGAGAGAGAGAGAGAGAGAGAGGGAGGGGGGAGGGTAGGAATAGAGAGAAAACAGGAGAAAAACAGTTAAAATTTTGATGTTGAGGAAGGTAAGTGGAAAGGGAGATGGGAGAAGTAAAGTAGGACGAAAAAAAAAAAAAAAAAAAGAATATGAGAATAGGTAGGAGACAAAGGAGGAATGAAGGATTAGAGGGAGGGGAAGCAAAGGGGGAGGGGGAGGGAGGGAGGGAGGGGGGCTAAGTAGAGGAAAAAGGTGGGAAGAGAAAGAAAACGATTTAGGTTAAGGAGAGAAAAAAAAGGAAAAAAATTGGAAAGAGGAGGAAGAGGAAGGTTAAAGAGGAGAGCGGAAACAAAAGGAGAGAGATCAGAGGAAAGGGAGTGGAGGGAGAAGGGAAAAGAAGTAAAAAGGTTGAAGTGAGGGGGAAGGGACAGAGAAAGGGGAAAGGAGACGGAGAGGAAGAGAAAGTAAGAGAGGAAGATGATAAAGGGGAAGGGAGACGGAGAGGAAGAGGAGGTAAGGGAGGAAAATGACAGAGGAGAGAGAGAGAGAGAGCTTAGAGAGAGGGAGAGAGCTAGAGAGAGAAAGGGTGAGGTGGGAGGGAGACGGAAAGACGATGGGAAAAATTTACAGTGCAGAGGTGAGTTGAAGGAGAGAGGGAGAAGGTAGAAGAAGGTATAGAGGAGAAGGAATGAAGAAGGCAGAAGAGAAAAGGGAAAAGATAGACAACGAGGTATTAGAAGACGGAATAAGGGTAGACGAAATGAGGAACTTAGTTGCGATGCTCATCTCTGTGACTTAGGCCTTTGATGAGTGGCGGGATATTGACTCACTGCATTAGGCTATAAGGCGTCTTCTTGGTACTGTTGTTGGGAATCATTGTACCTACCAACCCACCAAAGAAGAATGGGTGCCTAAGTCGAGTGAGGCCACCTTCCCTCACCAGGATTAGAACCCTGCCCGTAAGAGGTTGGCAGAATCTTAGCTAGCGAGACTAGCCACTCGGCTACTGCGGAGAAACAGAGGAACAAAGGAGAAAGAGAACATTATGAGTGGGAGGGTAGAGATGGTAGGGAATGGGGAGGTGGATAGAGAGAAGAATAATAAGAAGAGAGAATTAAAAAAAGAAAACAGTGAGATAACGTAAGAAGAGGGATTTTTTTTTTTCTTATGTGTCCGACTCTGGGCATAGGCTTCAAAGTCCCTCCTCATAGCTCAGTAGTCCTCCTACATACTACATACCTTCACGTCACCACTTCGGCGTTAACACCCACCGTCCATATTGAACACATGTTAGGACGTTTCAATCAGGACTGGTGTATTGGCGTTAGCGGGGTTGCTTTTACGACATGTCGGCGGGTCTTCTGGTAGATCAGTAAAGTTTTCTTTAATGAAATTCAAATCCTTAAACTGTTCCCTGTCCTAGCCGGGATTCGAACCTGGGTCCATTGGGATTGCTTTCCACCTCTCTGCTGGTTCGCAGGAGGAGGAGGAGGAGGAGGAGGAGGAGGAGGAGGGAAGGAGGAGGAGGAGGAAAAGGAGAAGGAGGAAAGGGACAGACAAGGAAGGAGGATGGGGAGAGAAGAGGAGAAGAGTAGGAAGATGAAGTAAAAGATGTAATAATACTGCGAGAGAGAGAGAGAGAGAGAGAGAGAGAGAGAGAGAGAGAGAGAGAGAGAGAGAGAGAGAGAGAGAGAGAGAGAGAGAGAGAGAGAGAGAGAGAGAGAGAGAGAGAGAGAGAGAATATTAAGGAGAAAGGGAAATGAAGACTGAAGGGAAAAAAGTGATTGAATGAATAAAGGAAATTGAAGAAGAGGAAAATAAGATAAAGGAAGAAGTAGAATGTGTGAAGGAAATGGGAAGAAAATAGAAGAAACTGGGAAAAAAGGAAGAGGAAAAAGAAGAAAAGTTTAACGAAGGAAGAAAAAAAGGGAGAGGAAGGGAGAGATGGTAAAGAAGAGTGAGTAAAATGAATTAAGTGTAGGGTTAACAAAATGAGAAAGGGGAAGAATGATAAAGAAGGGAGGAAGAAAAGAAAGAAAGGAGATTCAAATTGGAGAGAAGAGGGAAAGGGAGAAAGAGAAGAACAGATTTTACTGACAACGAAGAAGAAGAAGAAATGCACTTAAGAGACGGAGAGAAAGGAGAGGGACTGGAAAAGCGAAGGGGGAAAGAAATAAAAGGAGGGAGAGATAAAAGAGGGAGGAAGAGAGAGACGAGGGAAGAATGCCTGTAAATGGATGAAAGAGGAGGGTGTAAAAAACAGAAGATAACTGAGGGAAAAAGATAGAGGGGGAAGGAGAGATAATCGGAGGGGAAGAATGGTTGTGAAAAGAAAACGAAAACAAGAGATGGGAGAAGAGAAACTATACATGTATATATATATATATATATATATATATATATATATATATATATATATATATATATATATATATATATATATAAATGTATAACGAGATAGAGAATTAGGAAAGAGCACACAGACACACACACACACACACACACACACACACACACACACACACACACACACACACACACACACAGAGTTGATTTATTACATATTTATGTGCTGTTTACATTTCCGCTAAATTTACAAACGAACATGCCTTATTTACCCTATTTCCACAGTAGGACACATTGTTTTCATTTTTCCTTCTTCTGAAATGTATATTACAATTGTTACTACCGCGAGAAAATACAAGATCTTTGGCCACGGTGACGTATTAATTCAGTCAATTACTAGCACCTCGAAACGACTTTATTTAACTTGGTAAAGACGACTTGTACGGGAATAGATAATGAAGACCCTACCTACCCTCAGTTAAAAAATAATAAATAACTAAATGAATAAATGAAGTCTAGAAATTTGAAGAATTATAACAATCATATAACCTGACAGAAAAAGCTAAGGAGTATGAGGGGTATAATGAGTATGTGAATAAAGGTGACTGTAAGGGAGTAGGGAATATAAGGAGTACAAAGGTGGCTGTGAGGGAACACAAGCAGTATGAAGATATTTGAGAACGAGTATAAGGGGCATAATTACTATAAAGGTGGTTATGAGGGAGTATAAGGAGTATAAAGGTAGTAATAAAGGAATACAAGGAGTATGAGGTGTATATAGGTGGCTGTGTAGGAGTATGCAGAGTACAGAGGTGGTTGTGGAAAAGTTGACTAAGAATAAGGAGCATAAATGTAGTTACGAAGGAGTATAAGGAGTATGAGGGTGTCTGTGAGCCTCCTACACCCACAAGAATATGTCCCAGTATCAGTGTGCACTCCCTTCCAGCAGTACCCTTGTATCTCTTTGCCAATCACTGTAACTGCTATTACCATCTGCCATTAGCCTCTCCCCTGCTGGCTAATTACGCCCTTGCACATTTTCAGCCCATTGCACGCCCATTTCATCACGACAGACTTAATTTTTATTGTTGTTGCTGTTATTATTATATTATTATTTTTATTATTATTATTAGCATTGTTATAATTACTGTTTTTATTATTATTATTATTATTATTATTATCATTCTTTTTCACTTTCTTCTTCTTCTTCGTTTTCTTCTTCTGATTATGATTAATACTACTGCCAGCTACTACTTCTACTACTACTTCTACTACTACTACTACTACTGCTGCTGCTACTGCTGCTGCTGATGCTACTACTACTACTACTACTACTACTACTGCCATTGCTCCTATTATTCTTAGCCTAATTCTTATCACAATTGCAAGGAATACTATCATCTTTATTGCCAGTGCTGGTCGCCGTGTACATATCAACACGATCATCTGTCAACAACATCTGTATTCGTTTAGGGGATCTCCCAGGCCATGTATGCAGTTTTTTGACATTACATTTATTTATTTTTCTAATTCTCGACAACAATTAATGGTTCAGTTTTCTCTGCTTATCTTCAAATGATCCTTTGCTGTTTGTTCAAGACTTGGACTAATACGTAGTTTTCTCTTATGTGTTAGAAATGTGAAGGATTGACGCACTATATAACCACCGTGATATATATTTTTATATTCAAGGAAGAAAGAACCAGAGACTGAAGCTCACAAAAGAGTTGTTCTCGCCAGGATAAACTGAACACAAAGCAACTAGAATCAAGATCATATCATTTCGAGATGTCTGGACACATTGCGTTTAAAGGACGGGTCACAGGCTGAAAAAAAAAAAAAAAAAAAAAAAGAGAGTGAGAGTTCCAGAGCTGACTATTGCATACATGAGGAACTGAGAATATAGGTAACTTCCGCATTAGCAAGCTGAGCAGAAGAGATGTGAGAGTGTGTTGGCATACGGGTACTGAGTGTCCACTGCCACAGAAGAGGGATGCAAGCAGAGTTCCGACGAGCAGTGACCGCTGACATATTCATAGCAGAGGGATAAAGATGTAACACCGCGGCAAATAGAGAGGTTGGAGGGAGTCAGTAAGAGGAGGGGAGATGAGAGAAAAAGCCTTTGACTTTACCTTTTTCTGAACTATGTGGGAAGCCTCCCCCACCACACATGGGAGCAGAAGTCCGCACAAAGGCTAGTATAATCTGAGTAAAAAGTCAACAGCTGCGCAGGATAAAGAAGTGCGGAGTAGGTTTAGCACACTTTTATCTCCTGGAAGCGGATTTTGCAATGTGATAATGTGAGAGTGGAATGGAATAGTCTGAACGGTGTAAGGTGAATGTGGGGTTGGGTCAGCAGTGCCTTGTTTCTTCATGGCTGTTCACTTTGTTCCCTGGCGGGCTGATGAGAGATGTAGATTCAACGGCACCGTGACGAGGAACAAGGTTAAGGGATGCTGGAAGAGAATGGAAAAGAAGCCAGGTGTTGCTTGAAGATAAAATAGCAATGATGTCAGACTCAGTAGCTAAATTTCAGCATGTAGTATCTGAGTTGGAAGAGTTTGTGAAAGAATAAAGTTAAGACTGATAACCAGAAACAGTCATGCGAAGAGTTGGGGTAAAGAAACAGAGCAAAATGAGAGTAGTCTGACTGGGGAGGAATAAGAGGAAGTGAAGTTTTTTAGGTACTTGCGGGTAGACACAGTATCAGATGGAACTTAAAGACCTAAAGTAAGCCACAGGATAAAACAAGAGACGAGAGTGTGTTATGGGGGATGGAGTATTGTCTACCCAGGCAATGATGGGTATGTGTAAAGGCATATGATAGTAAAGGGGTGTGGACTATGATGTATAGATGGGAGGTGTTGACTCTGAATGCTTGTAACCGGAAAAAAGTGAAAGAGGGGGATATGAAATACCTAGAGTCCATGTTGGGGAAAATAGTTTGACAGGGTGAGAAATGACACTGTAAAAGAAAAGTGTAGAACCACATGTAGTATTGTGGAAAGGGCAGACCAGTGTGTTAAAGTGGTATGGCAGTGTGGAGAGGCTGGGGGCTGCAAGACTGAAAGAGAGAGTGAAGATAAAAAAAAAAAAAAAAATGGAATGAGTAAGAGGAAAAATAGCGTGAAAGAGAATTTTGAATCTAAGGGTTTGAACACTCAGGAGGGAGGAAGGTATGTTTGGAGCTAAGTTAATTGCAGTGAAGTGGATTAAGGGGGGATGACTCTCTGTTAACGACCTATGACAGGCTAAAAATAAATCGAGTTTGGTAAATTGCAAGTTAGCGGGACTGGTTTTGGATGACTAAAAATTGATTTGGTGTAGACTCACACAGGAAAACCATAAAACTGCATTTAAGTGATGGAAGTTTCTTTCTCCAGTTTTCAGGCGTTACCAAAATGATGCATATGTCCATGTTACAGGTATACATACCCATACACATACACATACCGGTACACATACACACAAACATACAAAATACTAGGCACGAGGTTACATCTAGACACATATCAGCGCACCTGGATAGACACACACACACACACACACACACACACACACACACACACACACACACACACACACACACAGGTATGTGCACATGTGTATACGCACATATGCTCTTTCCTGCAAGCACACACACGCACACGCAGTGCCACACACCGAAAAAAAACAAGGTACACAGAGACAGCAAGACAAATATCCACACAGAGAGACACACAGACGACAGTAAAAAGAGGGGACGAGAGACGGGGACATCACAGAGGAGAGGCTGGGGAGGGGGGAGGGGTAGGTGGAGGGGAGGGGAGGAGGAAGGGAGAGAGAGGAAGGCCGGAAGCAAAGGATGAGAGAGTGTGTGTGGTGGTGGGGAGGGGGAAGAAAGAGAGAGGGTAGAGGAGAGGGGGATAAGAGGGAAGAGGGAAGGGGAAGGGGTGGAGGAGGGGAAGCGAGAAGAAGCAAAGGATGAAAGAGAGAGTGTGGGCAGGGAAAGAAGGAGAGAAAGAAGAGGGGCGAGAGGGAGCAAAGAGGTAGACCGAGGGAGAGGGGAATGAATGAGAGAGGAGAAGGGGAGAGCGACCGCAAAAGATGAGAAAAAGTGGGAGTAAAGGGAGGAGAAAAAGGAGGAAAGGGGACTGGTGAAGAGAAAGAAAAGATAGGGAAAGGGTCAGGGTGGGAGTAAAGGATAATAATAAGTGTGGGGAGGGAAAGAAATAGGAATAGAGACAGAGTGAATAGGGGAATGTGAGAGCAGCAGACCCATATTATATATATATATATATATATATATATATATATATATATATATATATATATATATATATATACCGGTATGTACAGTACAGTATATAGCAAAACAAAGAGAGAGAGAGAGAGAGAGAGAGAGTCTGAACAATGGAGACGTGATGATATGTTATGGTTGTTCTGAAAAATTTTTGGCATTAAGTCCGGGTGTGACTGAATAATATTAATTACACCTACAGATGATGTATACGAAGGTTGACCAAAGCCTCACCCACGAGCTGCATGTAGCTCTTTGACTAAGTGTGGTTTTCATAACAGTTCTGATTTAAGTTCGTATTGTCCATCAGCCGGATATACATGTGAGGACAGACCATCTCTCAGCTGATCTTAGCCTCGAACAGGAACACGAAGGGTTAATGGTGCATATATTTACACCGTCACACCCCTGTGACTCACTCCAAGAATAATTAAGTCGTCAGGCGTAACTGGAATTAAAATAGTATAGAAAACCCGGCCGTGAAGGGTGAATATCGGCGGCTTGAACCCTCCATCTCAAAGGTCGCCCTCCAGTTTTGAATCCTCTGAAGATGCACGATCCGCCTCATTCATCTTCATACGGTTTTATGCAGCTTAGGAAATACCTCTCGTCCTGAAGGGGTGATTAAAGGCAAAATCCGAGCCCTACAGTTTAAAATCTCTCTCCTATTACGTATAAAATTCCCTGAAGATAGCAAGAATACTCTAGACTCATGCAGCGATGGAGTCGGTATCAGCTGTTCAAACTCTCACCCTCTAGGTTCACCAACCTGACTTGTTTCATTCGGTTTAATAAAGGTCTTTCGTATTGTAGGGCTTAACAGAGGCTATACCTGTTTCCTCTAGTTAGAAATATGACCCTTGAATTGTATAAAAATCAACTAAATATAGCAAGAATCAAGGAAAAGGTGAAGATCGGATGTTTGAACTCTGTCTTGCTTAGTTCACCATCCAGAAGTTTTCATTCAGTTTAATATGTGCCTCTCGTATTGTAGGAGTTAATGAAGGCTATATTTAACTCTTCTAGTTAGTAATATATCCTGATTTTGTATAAAATGGCCTGGAAATGACAAGAATATACTAAAAGACGAAGTAATCAAAGCAAACAAGTGACTGTCGGTGGTTCAAATCCTCCATTACAAAGTTCAGCTTCCAGTTTCGAATCTTCTGAACCCCTGAACCCGCCCGGTGTTCCTCATTTGCCCGACAAACGTGAGAGGGGAAGGACACGCTGACGAGGAGCTAGGGTGAGATTGCTATATATTTATTTTTATTACGTTTGTTTCACGACCACCCGATATTATTTTTCGTTACTTCTCGATGCTTTATATTTAGACATTATTTGGGTGAAGGTGGTTAATATTTTCATATATTTTATAGGATGCTTATGAGGCCGGCTTTTTGAACGTATGAAGTTGTTTATATAGTCGCCATTATATTGTTACTTTGTACTTTAATATTTATATTTGGAAATTATTACCATTATTTTTTCGTGGTACTTTCTGATGCTTTGTGCTTGGTTATTGTTGGTACTTTTTGTAATATTTCTATGCTTTATACTAGGATGTTATTACTGTTTGTGGTACTTATCGTTTTACAAGGATATTACTACTGTTGTTCGTGGTACTTGTTGATGCTTTTATTAGAGGAGAGCAACATAGCAACTTGATCTTCATCCATCTTGGGAAAGGTAATCTACTCGAACTACACCAGGTCATGTTCTGTAATGTCATTCTTTCACTTTTTGTTTGTAGACTGAATTATATGATTTATTGATTTATCTAGAAAGTCTTAGAGGCTGATTTATGCTATAAGTGCTAAAAACCTGGTTGCGCTTAATACATAGGTTAATGACTGTTCTGCAGGCTGAGAGACTGGAGACTCGCTATGTTCGACATCTATATCTGTGAAGAATACCCCCAAACCTGCATGACGAGTGGACGACTGCCGGGGGGACGACTGCTGTCACCTAGAATACGGCATGAAGTACAAGAGTAATAATAGTAGTTTGCCCTAAACTTGACCAAATTTTCGTCCTTTTGCAGCTTTTCATTTTGTTTAGTGGCACAAGTTAAGGCTACGGCTTTCCATAACATTCCACAGCACTTAGTGACTAAACCCTTTGATTTACCTTGACCTAAAACTACAATCTCCCCCTCCTGAATACTGCATTGTTTCTGGGGATTAACCCTAGATTGATTCTAGTTACGAATTTTTGTAGAAAGGGTGTAGAGCCACAGCATTGCTTTATTGCCATGGAGCTACGTAAAATTTGCCGCAAAAGAACAAAAATCTAGGCAAAGTTTAAATAAAATTATGGTTTTAATGTTACAACAGAGCACTCAAGACGGAGAGATGGCAATTTTAGGCCAGGTTAAAAGGAAAGCATTTTTAAAGCAAGGTTTTCTATAATCATGCCGAATTATATATGATGCTCATATTAAAATTATATTGTTTTAAAATTCTTCACGGATTTAGAGAAATAGGATTTTTCATTCCGGAGATTACTAAAAATTGATAGCAGTGAATGGCTGTTTTGAACAATAAATAACTTAACTGGTAACTGATGATAAAATGACAATTAAATAACTTGACAAAATCAACTGGTTTTTGCCTCGGAAAGACTTATTTTCATATACTTATAATTGATAGTTTAAGTAACTGATAAATGAATTAGCTTTCTTTTATTATATAATTTCTAAAGGACAGCCAAATCATTCGCCCACAATAGGAGTCGCCCGCCACCACAGAAGTACTAGATCAGTAATCTTTTAAAGAAAATTGTTGCAGTTTAAATGTGGGGTCTTATTAGGGTGTTGTCAATGTACAGACTTAAGTTTCAGCTTAATATCTCAATCTGTTGTCTACCTAAATACAAAATTTCAAGTCAATATTTCAATCCATTGCTGTGATATGGGCAAAAATGACTTGTAAGGTGCTATGGTAATCGGAAGCATATCATCGCAGCTAAGCCAAAATCTAATCAGTTCAGGCCACATATCCCGGGATACTGGCCACGAAGGTTGGATAAAATCTGCCCACTTTAGATTTTGGTAACACACACACACACACACACACACACACACACACACACACACACACACACACACACACACACACACACACACACACACACACACACACACACACACACACACACACACACACACACACACACACACACACACACACACACACACACACACACACACACACACACACACACACACACACACACACACACACACACACACACACACACACACACACACACACACACACACACACACACACACACACACACACACACACACACACACACACACACACACACACACACACACACACACACACACACACACACACACACACACACACACACACACACACACACACACACACACACACACACACACACACACACACACACACACACACACACACACACACACACACACACACACACACACACACACACACACACACACACACACACACACACACACACACACACACACACACACACACACACACACACACACACACACACACACACACACACACACACACACACACACACACACACACACACACACACACACACACACACACACACACACACACACACACACACACACACACACACACACACACACACACACACACACACACACACACACACACACACACACACACACACACACACACACACACACACACACACACACACACACACACACACACACACACACACACACACACACACACACACACACACACACACACACACACACACACACACACACACACACACACGCAAATGCAGGCGATTGAATTATCGCCTAGCTAGATGGGCGATAATGACTGAACTAACTGAGGCTGGTGAAATGAGGATGTCACGTGAATCAACTGAGCAAATGACTGACTGATAAATGAATAATAACTGACTGATGGATAGCTGACAACTGACCGACTGGCTGATGTCAGACTTTGATGGGAACTGATTTGCAAATTAACTGACAAAGGAATGAAAACCAGAAGGAATAAACTTTTACCTGACTTTGAATTAACTTTGATGGCTGTAGCTACGACTTAATGGTATTACTAAGAATTCCTGGCGGTAGGTGGTGGCAGCCATCATCCATTGTTGCCCTACCTAGTTCTTTTCCTTTATCATTATTTTTCTGTGTGTGCTCTCCTCTTCCTAGTTCTTCCATCTCTCTTGTCCCTTATCACAGGTACTCTTCTTTCCAGTTAAGGTACCTGCCTGCTTGCTAGCCTGTCCTTCCCCTATGCCTGCCTGCCAGCCTGCATTTCCTCACTCCTGCCAGACTGCATTTCCTCTCTCCTGCCTGCCTGCCAGCCTGCATTTCCTCTCCTGCCTTCCTACCTGCTAGCCTACATTTCCTCTCCTGCCTGCCTGCCTACCTCCCTGCCAAACTGCCTGCCTGCACGCCTGGCTTCATTCCTATTTACCTCCCTGCTTGTTTTGCTGTCCATTCTGCCTATCTTTTTGCTTGCTATTGTCTGCCTACACAGCCACACTATCGAATAACACTTATGCAACGCTTTCCTAAATAAAACTGTCCCAGTGCTGTTTGTATTTTACTTGGCCTGGTGGCTTGTGCATAGTGGGGTATGGAGGGAAGAAACGGGATTAAACAGTGTATGAAATGGCAAGAGGAGTCGTTGCTGAGTAGAGACAAATGTACTTGGAGGTGAAGCTGTTGCTGCCGAAGCATTAGGCTGACCAATGATTGTTAAACTAATATATATATACGACAGTTATGAAATACGGGGAATATGAAATATGGGGAATATGAAACAGATAGAATTACACATGAAGATGAATTTTACGACAGTTGTAATATTGACTTTTCCTCAATATTCTCTTCGTGATGAAAACTAGGCCTAAATTTTAGCGACATAAACTGCAGTACATGATAATACTGGGTATAAAAGGAAAAATGTCTTAATGGTGTTGCTAAGAAGCTTCATATGCGGCCTACAGATATAATACAGCCCTCAAAGTAAACTGTATTCCATGCGTGTCGTACGACTGACTGAAAAGGAAGGGGGTTGTGGGGGCTGGGAATTCCTTTGCCGTTTTGGTAAGGTCTCCCACACACCTAGTTCTAAAAACGCCGTTTCTAACAACACCGAGTTTATTCTTATCATAAATTTAATTCATTCGCTCTGCTACCCACCTTAGTGTGATGTGGCCATTTCCTGGTTTGGTGCTAGTTCTTACCATTACTTCCTTGCCCAACATTCATACACTGTAACCATCATGCAACTACACTGTCCTGCTTTTCACGTGATGTATCTTCTTGGCCAAGCCTAACCTCCCGCTTCTAGCTACCCTCTCATAAAAGAACAGGAAGAGGAGGGAGAAACAGAGGATAAAAAATGTAGGGAATGGGGAATAATATTAGAAGCAGGAAAGGGAAAAGGAGAGGAATGAAGAAATAAACAATAGCGGCCGGCTTGCATACGCCTGTCATGGACGGGCGTCATATGCTTTACCCGTTCAAGCTATGTTTTGCGGGCCACGAAGGGCAATGGATGCGTAAGGCCAGCAGACATCACCTTCCGTCTTGGAGAAGCAACCCACCCCCTACCCACAGCTTTACACATGGGCATAGGTATGGTATGAGAGGCTGCTGAAGTGTAGCGTGAGAGGTGTATTAAAAAAAAAAAAAAATGGACATGGAAATGGTCGACAATAAGAGAAAACTTAGATACGTTTTAGGGCATACTATAGTTCTCTCATCTTAACTATGTCTAGATCATTTAGAGGTTTGTTTACCATAGCTCAGTGGCAGAAAACGACACTGCTAAGGCTCAGCAACCAGCATTCTTTCCATAGCACTTATTCGTGATTATCACCGTATTTTAATGCTAACATATTGCTACAGCTCGACATTTAAGAGGGGAGAGACGGCAAATGTAGGTCAAGATAGAGTAAAATGAATATACTGTACTCTTTACATGTCCACACCAGGTGAGATTCATCTAAAGAGAAAATGTGAAACTGAACGAACGAATTAAAAAAAAAAGAATAAAAAAAATATAACACGATTAGAAGTACAAACAAAGTATTCAAAGAAAATAAAAATATAACGCAGAAAACCGTTATATATATATATATATATATATATATATATATATATATATATATATATATATATATATATATATATATATACTGAGAACTTTATGTAAAAACAAGACAAACAAAAGGAAATCATGCGAAATAAAGACAAAAAAAAGGCCTGACGGACACACTAAAGGTAAGAAGAGAAGTGAGGGAAGCGGAATAAAAGAAAGGCAACAGAGGGGGAAACGATGATGGGAGGAAGAAGGGAGGAAGAAAATGGAAAAAAGAAGAAAGAGAAGATTAATTGCAAATGGCTGAAAGAGGGAAGGGAGAAAAATGTGAGTAACCGAGGGAGAAATAAAGGAAGGAAGGAATCAATGGAAGGAGAGAGAGAGAGAGAGAGAGAGAGAGAGAGAGAGAGAGAGAATGGGAAAAACACACACACACACACACACACACACACACACACACACACACATGTCCGCATAAGCAACTTGGGAGAGAACGTAAAAACTTACACACATAAAACAAAATTCACACATAACAACACAGTTACCTTTTACACACACAAACTCACATACACGTTCGTATACACACATATTTACATACACATATTGATAAACACACACATGAAATTGATGGAACACTCATTGCTTGTACACACACACACACACACACACACACACATGCACACACAAACACACACAACCACTCACCCCCCCCCAGATACACATACACAAATACATAAATAAATACACGAGTCATCCGTAAAGGAAACAACGAAGAACACAGACACGTGCCAAAAATTCGCACACACACACACACACACACACACACACACACACACACACACACACACACACACACACACACACACACACACACACACACAGTCACTCTCATTGTTAATGTTTCTCCAAATTATTTAAGCTTAAACCCATTTCACCCTAATCTGAAGCTTAATTCGCCCTTCTCCTGCAGTTCACCATCCACCTTTAGGGAACGAGGAGGGAGTTGAGGAACGCTTTGCCTGGTTACATTTGTGCCTCAAAGTTACGGCGTCCCTTTCCAGCACCTCACATGCACACGCAAACTTGATACGTACACATAAGCTCAGACACACATACACACATATACATACATACATGCATAAATGAAGGCATGCATACACATATACTGTACATGCATACATATATACGTACACACCCCACTTGGTGCATTATGGATATTCACACACAAAATTATAAGCCCACTGTTATGCACTAACTACTGCATATGCACAGACATGCACAAGACATGCATATACTTGCACATAAGCTTATTCATGACCATTTTCACACACACACACACACACACACACACACACACACACACACACACACACACTCGCAAATATATATATATATATATATATATATATATATATATATATATATATATATATATATATATATATACATATGCAAAATGACTTCCACATATAGATAGATAGATAGAGATAGAGAGACTTCCACATATATCCATTAAATATTATACATGCATATACACACACGGGCTAATACTTTCACATCTACACACAGAAAATAATTATTTCATGCACAAAAAAAAAACCCACTAGATACACATATATGTGTATAAGGATACATACGTATACACATACATACATAAACACACACACATGGGAATATACACACTTATACTCAAAGTTCCAAACGCACATCGAATTTTACACACACACACACACACACACACACACACACACACACACACACACACACACACACACACACACACACACACACAAACTTGGACAAGGAGCAATAAGAAAGTTTCTCTATTTTCCCTAAACAATAATTTCCCGGGAAGAAACAACAGTGACTGGACGGGAACTTTGCCCATCCCAGCCCTCTCCAGCCCTCTCCTCCAGCCCTCTCTCCAGCCCTCCAGCCCCCTCTAGTCCTCTCTCCAACCCTCTCCAGCCCCCTCTTCCAACCCACTCCAGCCCTCTCCTCCAGCCACCTAAACCTCTCTTCCAGCTCACTCCAAACCTCTCCCCCAGCCCACTCCAAACCTAAGCCTTTTCCTCTCCAGTCATTTGCTATCCTTCTTTTTATCTCGCCTCTCCGTCATATCGCATGCATTTTCGTCTTTTTATATCGCGTCTTTCATGTCTCTTGTCTGTTTTGTCTCTTTATCTCGCGTCTCTTTTATCTCTTGCTTATTTCGTCCTTCTTAACCGACTCAAAATCTCTACAAGCCTCTCCTCGCGCTTCCTGCATTCCCAGCTTTCTTTATTCCTAGCCATTCCATTCCAGGGTAATTCTAAGCTTTTCATTATTGTCTTCAGCATCCCTACTCTTCCGCAATCCTATTTCTGCATATTCTGAGTTGTCTTCATTCGTATTCTTAGATAATTCCACTGCAGATCTAAACATTTTTAGTTTTATGTATTCCTCGTCCTTCATATTCCCAGCCTATCACATTCCTTGTCCTTCCTCACTCTGAAGCATCCACATTCTCAGCCCTTATACAGTGCGACTATTCCACATTACTAGCCCTCCACATATCTGGCACATCACACTCTTTGCAAGCCCATCCTTCCACATTCCCAGCCCTTCCACATTTCCTGCTCTTCCACTTTTTCGGATCTCATTAATCATGGCCCATTCCCTGCTTTAATTATTCCTAGCCTTCCACATTCTTAATTCATCCACAGTTCAAGCCTTCAGTATTCTCAGCCATTAGCATTATTAGCCTTTTTAAAGCCAGGCATATATTCTCACTCCATCCATAGCCCTTTTCTGCCCTTTCTAACTGCACATCCTTACTTTCCTACTTGCCCTTTTCCTAACACTCCAGTAACTTTTTTCTTTACATCTTTTCTTGGCTCAGACCTATATCTCTTATTTCTGGTATTTTCGTCGTTCCTCATATCCACTTCCCTGTTTTTCTTTTTTACCCACCTTTTTCGTACCCTCTGTTAGTGCACCCTCAGTTATCAACGTAACCTTTGCTAGCACCTTAATAACGCTTTCCTTGACCTTTTCTCCTGACTCATACTTAGATCTTTACTTGACCTTTTCTAGCATTAAAAAAAACAAAAAAAACTAGGATAAAGCAGACGTCTCCGTATTGAAAGAGTTTAATTCTCTAGCTTATATCTCCGGGTGAAATAAATTTCTAAGTAGCGTTAATTATACCTGGCTAACCTTTAAGTGGATATCATACCTCTCACCTCTCTCTCTCTCTCTCTCTCTCATTGTTCACATTTCCTGTCTTACATCTTCCATTACTTTTATTCATGTGCTTCCCTCTGTCTGTCTCTGTCTGTCTCTGTCTGCCTGTCTGTCTGTCTGTCTGTCTGTCTGTTGTCTGTCTGTCTGTCTGTCTGTCTGTCTGTCTGTCTGTCTGTCTCTCTCTCTCTCTCTCTCTCTCTCTCTCAAGTCGATCCCATTTTTTTCCCCGACCCCTCCCATTTCTTTTGTCCTTCCAATCTCAAGAACTTTTTCCCCTCCTACCATTCCGTTTATTTCAATCTCTCTCTCTCTCTCTCTCTCTCTCTCTCTCTCTCTCTCTCTCTCTCTCTCTCTCTCTCTCTCCCTACGTCACCATTATCATACAAATCTGCGCCATAAATTTAGATTAGCGTCACAAAGACATTACCTCTCGACTACGTCCAATATTTGTAAGGGGAGATGTTGCTTTATAATTTCACCCCTGAGCCAATCCCTGTCCTCCCCTGCCACACCCCTGTCACACTCCTCCCCTCCTCTTTTTTCCACACCCCTGTCTTTCCCTGCCACACCCCTCCTCTCTCTTCTCTTCCACACCCCAGTATTTCCCTGCCACACCTCTTCCCTCTCTTTTCTTCACACTCCTCCCCTTTCCTCCTTTCCACACCCTTGCCCTCCTCTGCCACACCCTTTCCCTGCCACACGGTTATCTGGCTCTCCGACACCCCTACCCCTCCCTGTTCCATCCTTACTCTGCCTTAGTTGCGATAAAATGACAATACTTTTCCACCATGTCCAATTGGCGTCAGGGATGGTCCAGCTTCACACTTTGTCCCTTCTGCCGCATCCCTGTCCTCTCTTGCCACTCTCCTACCCCTGCCACATCTCTTCCTTACACTGTGACACAATTCCCATCCCTGTCCCATCACTCTGATAAAACTGTGATGCTAGTACGCTAAATTTCTACGGTGCATTATACGTACAAGGGCTAGGTAATTTCATCTTTCGACCCATTCGCCTCACCCTCATCTTCTCCTGTCTACATCCCTACAACAGTCACACCCTTGCCTTTCAATTTTGCACTTCCACCTTGTCTTGTCATAACACAACATTGCCATACCAACAGCACAAAGATATTACACCACAGCCATTCCCAATATTTTGTCAGGGGGGTTGTACCTATAAACTTAATCCTCTGCAAATCCTGTCCGCCATTCACGCCTCTACCCCTGCCACTTCCATGTCTTGCCCTATCACATCCCTACCCTTACCTACCATACCCATGCATCAGAAAGACGTTATATTTTGATTATTATTTTACAGGGTTGTAAACTTAATATGGCAACCCCTCTACTCCACCACTGCCGTCTCACATGTCCTCTCCTGCCACATCTCTATCCCTACACTCTAACTCTGCCTTGCCATATCTCTACATTCCCTTGCCTAACACCTCCCTTGTGACACCCTTCCACTCCCCTGTCACAAATGTATCCTATCACTAATACACTGCAACCTAAACTTAACAGACATCACCCTTAGCAATCCACAACCCTACCCTGCCAGTCACACCTCTAACTTACCCTGTCACAACCCTACCACGCCTTCCCGTAACCCTACCCCTGCTTTGTCACAACCACTACTCTGATTTACCACGTTCTGATCCTCCCCTGCTGTACCCTTACCCTGTTGCCTCCTTCTGTTATCTGCCACACCTCTCCTGATCATATCTTTATCTTATCGTGTCACATACTCTTGCCCTTCCCTGTCACACCTCTAGATGGTTACAGTTCTGCTCTGTCATGCACTTATCCTGCCTTGTAACACCCATAAGCTGTCATATTCTGAATTTATAACTACTTTATGCACTACGGACTAAACTTACCCTGCTGCACCTCTAGTTGACAAACCCCTACCATGCCACAGTCTGCCCCTACCCACCACATCTCTACCCTGCCACACTCCTACCTTTATATGCCATTCATCTACCCAGCCAGACCCCTAACCTGCCACACCCTACCCTGCAACATCCTGTCCTGCTCTGTTGCACCCTAGCTTATCCTGCCAAACCCCCACCTTGCCACACCCCTACCCTGCCACACCCCTCTCTTGCCCCACCTCTAACCTGCCACACCCCTCTCTTGCTACACCCTTACCCTGCCACACCCCACCCTTGCCATGTCCTCGCCATGCCACACCCTACCCTGCTACACACCTACCCTGCCGCACTGTTACCCTACCCATCCCACCCTTCTCCGCCCAGCGACCCGGAAATAGGAAAGTCAGTGAAGGGTGAAATACCAGGCTTGCTATCACCACCCCGATCTCTCTCTCTCTCTCTCTCTCTCTCTCTCTCTCTCTCTCTCTCTCTCTCTCTCTCTCTCTCTCTCTCTCTCTCTCCTTTCTTCGTTCTGTCCCCTCACTGTCTGTCTATCTGTCTATCCGTGTCCGAAAGCCTTCTTCCTTCCTTTCTGTCCCCTATCCTTTTTTGTTTTCTTCCTCTTTTCTTTCTTTCTCTAAAATCTCTTTCTCTTTTCATTTCCCTTATGGCTCTTTTTCACTGTCTCATACTGTTCCATGTTTACCTCTCTCTCTCTCTCTCTCTCTCTCTCTCTCTCTGATATAAAAAATTCACCTTTTTTTCCCGAAACAAATATATATCCCTTTCCCGCCTCTCTGTTTTTACTTAAACTTATCTCGTTTCACTCCAGTGATTCTTTTTTTATATATTTTATATTTACATTTTCAACCTTTCACTTCACGTTTTGTTCCCCTGTCCTTTCTCCGGCTCTGTCATTTCCTCTTTCTCCTACTTTCTTATTCATCTTTTCATCACGTATTCACCCTCTCCCTTTATACACACGTATCTATTCCTTTTCAGTTTTCCTATTTCCTGTTTCATTATTTCTCTCTCTTCGTTCACTTTGCATTCTGCTCTCTGTCTTAATTCCCTGTTCTGTTGTCTCCGTTTTATATTCCTTCTCCTCTTTCATTTCCTTTATTCACTTAACCTCCTCTTCCCCTTTTCAGCTTTTCTCTGTTCTGTCGCAATGTTCTTCTCTTTCGGTTCTCCTTCCGTCTTGTTCTGCTTCACAATTCTCTTTTTCTCTGTCCTTCCTGCTTCTTCTGTTCTCCTGGAGGTGGTGGTGGTGATGATACAGTTTTCTTCGACTTTTCACACTCCTTATATTCCCAAAAGAGAAACAGTTTTTAATATACAGTACATTATACTCGTCGTATCCTAACTTGCACCAGATTTTCGTTCTTATGCAGCTCATTTCCCGTAGCTAAGTAGCTGGAAAGGACAATATTACAGCACTTCACCCTTTCCATAGCACATCTTCCTGAGTAGCATCATTTTGTAGTGCTAATCTATTGTTACAACAGAGTACTCAAAATGGAGGGTCGACAATTTTAGGCCAAATTAAAGTAAAAAGGGTATAGTTAACAAGAGCAGAATTGCTGTGGGACCTGCGGCGGGGCTCTTGTTTCAAACAGCCAATTGAGACATAAAGCTTAAATTAAGCACTTTTCCTGAAGTTGTTGGTAAATAACGCCACCTCAGGTGTCAGCTGGTGGCAGATTTGGATTCTCCATGTCAAATTACCTAATATGGTACCACTTTTATGTCTCCAAAGGCCTCGTTTTAATAAATCCGCCAGAAGGAGAAGGAAAAGAAGAAGGAGAACACTGGCCACTAACTGACCTACTGTCTATCGCCGCAGGCAAAAAATGTTAATGTGTTTGTGTGTGACTGCTTCCATTCACGTAACTCAGCAAGTACACAAGGACTCTCACTACCTCAGTGTTGGGCAACGCTAAAATCTTGGGGAAAGAAGCACCTGACTCCGAAACACTTGAGGACAGAGATATTCAAGTACTTTAGGAGCAGGGTCGGGTTATGAAACTCAGATTCATAGAAGGGCCATATATTTGTTTTAGTTTCATAGAAGGGCCATATATTTGTTTTAGTTCCATTTTTTTCTCTATCTAAGCACTTACACAGAACGAAACGAAATATTCATATATAATTTGCTTTCACATTTTCCGCTAAGCACATACATAAAGAGAAAATGAAAAAATTTCTGTTTTGTTTATTATTTGTTAGTAATACTCTTCCGAGTCTGTCAAAGGGCCACTGAAAAACAACTCAAGGGCTGGATTTGGCCCGCGGGCAGCCAATTGAATAGGCCTGCCCTAGGGAGTGGCTCACGGTCCGGGCCTCTCCAAAAAATGCTCGAAATGTCGGTGGAAGATCGTGGAAGATAATCCAAATTTATCTGTTTACTTATTTGATTCTCCATATGTCCAGCTGTCTGTTTATCATTCCACTTACGTATCTGTCTATCATCTATCTATATGTCTATCTACATATATCTCTCTACGCCATCAATCCATGAATCTATTTATTTACCTATGTGAACTACAAACTCCTAATCCCAGTGTTCAGCAAGGGTGTTCGCCGCCACAGCACCTACAGGCTCCATCATCACCACTCATCACCATTTCCCCCTAATCCCATAGTCACACTGGAAATCCCAGTCACACTCAGCCACATCACACACCTTTCCACACTCACCCATACTCCCTCACTGTAACTCCATCTCCAGCAACTGCAGGTCAAATTATGGTGAATTATAGTTACAGGGTTAGAGTGAGGGGGTGTGGGCAAGTGTGGAAGGGCGTGGGTTGTACTTGAGTGTAATAATTCTGATTCTGAGTGGGTTATCGCTACCTCAAATATATCTTTTCGCCTTCCCGTGGTGGCCCTGATATTGACTGGGCGGCTCCACTACCCGGTTATTCAAGCGTCCCAAAGATCCCTATCTCCCCAAACGAGGAGGATGGATTGCAGGAAAAGGGGTAACTTCAGCCCGCAGTTCACCGGGTTCAAGTTGACATGGCCCTCGCTACAACAACAGCATCAGCAAAAACAACAACAACAGGAGAACAACAACAACACAGCAGCAACAAAACAACAACAACACAACACAACACGAGAATAACAAATAAAGAAAAAATTGCGAGGCTTCTCTTCTGAGCCGGAAAATATTGTCTGACGGCGCTAAATAAAAAAAAATAAAAAAAATAAAAAAAAACTTGGGTACTGAACAAATTTAAGCTGCAAAATAATTCTTATATATACAGACGAACAATCAAATTACCATGGATGCAATTTATTTGGCGTATAATTAGTAAAGAACAAAGTACATAGATATTCTGTGGATAGAAATTTTTGTTTTCGTGGGAGAAGTTAGTTTTGAAGTCAGTGGTCTTTTTTTACTTTATATTTTCCTTTCTCCTGGATCTTGTTTCTTGCATCATCTCATCTTCCACTTATCTCTTTGTCTGCTCTCTCTGTCTCTGTCTCTGTCTCTTTGTCTCTGTCTCTGTCTGTCTGTCTGTCTGTCTCTCTCTGGCTGCTTCTTTCACATCTGAATACACACGTTTTCTTTCCCCCTCTCAATCCCGCTTACACGCAGTCACTCAGACACACACACACACACACACAGTACACTCTCTCTCTCTCTCTCTCTCCCCTCCTCAATTACCCTCACATCCGCTCGTGTCATGGACTGTGGTCGTATTCAAATGTCTCTCTCTCTCTCTCTTGTTTTTTTTTTTCTTTCTTTGTCTGTCTCCCTGTATCTCTTTGTCTCTCTCCTTCTCTTGCTCACTTTATTCACTGTCTCCTTCTCTCTTCTCTCTGCCTAGCCCACCTTTTTCTCTCTAATTCTATCTCTCTTCTGTCTATTTCGCCTCGTCCTTGTCTCTGCTTCCGTCAATCTCTCTTTTTTTTTTTTTCCCTAGCTCTCTTTTTCCCTGTCTTGTGTGTCTGTCTTTCTGTCCATCTGTCTGTCTTTGTCACTCTCGCTCCTTCTGCTACCTTGTTCTGTCTGTGTTAATTATTCTGTGGCTTAATTTCTCTGCTCATTTTTTTTTTATTAGTTCTTTTTATCTGTCTATCCATATTTGTCTGTCTCGGGCTTAGTTTTTCTCTAACTTATGTCTTCTATGTACTGTCTGTCTGTCTTCCTGTCTCTCTGTCTGTTTGTCTTACCATCTGTCTGTCTGTCTGTTTGGTTTTGTTTCTCTTCATCCATGTATATGCTAATCTGTCTTAACATTTTGACTTCGCCTGTGGTCAGTGTTAATAATATGTTTCTTTCTGTCTGTCTGTGTCCGTCATTCCGTCTACCCGCTCTCTCTCTCTCTCTCTCTCTCTCTCTCTCTCTCTCTCTCCCCTAGTACACCATCCGTGGCTTCAATATCAAAGTCAATAACCCACAAAATACAGCATCTCTTCCCTTCCACTCCACTTCAATAATGTCTAAGTCAATAGTCTGTTTTGAATCTGGGAAATATAAATGAAAACGAAAGGAGGAACTGAGGGAGACATTGAAGCAGATAAATAGATAGATAGATGGATGGATAGGTGGATTGATGTAAAAAGATAGGTAGAGATAGATAAAGATATATATGCAGGTAGATAGACATTGGACGCGCAGGTTCAGGAAAATATTAAGGATGACCTAAAGATGCGTTGATAGTCCTAGATAGATAAGCAGACAAATATACAGACAGGTAGATAGATGTAAATAGACTGACAGATAGATAGATATGGATAAGGAATGATAGATTCTGACAGAGATAAACAGATAGCTAGAAGGATGAAGACAGACAGACAGATAGACAGGCAAATAGATATATGGTTGCCTAGGTAGACAGACAGGTAAAAATTAAAAGGTGGGAAAGTACTGCAGGGAGGTAGATAGTTGGGTAGATAGGTCAGTAGGTAGGTAGGTAGGCAGGCAAGCAGAAGGGTGTATTTTAGTAGATTTCGTGGGCAGCTGTGTAGATGTGTCGGTTAGTAGGTAGGTAAGTAAGCAGACAGGTAGGTAGGCACGTAGGTACTTGTTTCGTAGGTTGGTATGCTGACTGGGTTGTAGGTAGGTCCGTAGGTACACAGAAAGACTGCAAAGGAAAGTAAGTAGATAAGTCTGTAAGTAGGAAAATAGGTGTGCTTGTGTGTGGTCAGGAAGAGAGGTAGACAGGTGAGAATGGCAGGTGGGTAGACAGGTAAGCAGACAGAAGGATTAGCTGCTGGCAAGTAGGCTGTTGAGTAGACTGGCAGATGGAAGTTAGTTAATAAGCAGGTGGGTACACAGGTAGACTGACGGGTAGGTAGGTAGAGCGAGAGGTAAGGAAGGACAGGTTAAGTGTAGGTTGGAGAAACAGGTAGGTAAGCTTATAGAGGGTTAAGTAAATTATAAAAAGAGTATATACAGTATACACACACACACACACACACACACACACACACACACACACACACACACACACACACAAATCCAGACACGCTTGCAAAAACCATTCAGAGAAACAAAAGCAGACACACGAAGGCTTTATTTAATTAATATAGATAGAAAACCGGATGGGCAGAGAAAGAGAGAGAGAGAGAGAGAGAGAGAGAGAGAGAGAGAGAGAGAGAGAGAGAGAGAGAGAGAGAGAGAGACTACCCCAGAAAAAGAAAGAAATAACTCTACAGTCCACGTAAACAAGTGAAAGGTCAACATTTATTATTAAGTCAGTTTATAAGTCCATCTATCTTCGCTTCCTTTGTTTCTCATATTTCTCCCTCCCTCCCTTCCTCTCTCCCTCTGTCTCTTTCTCTCTCTCTCCCTTCCTCTCTCTTGATGTCAGACTATCTATCTATCTTTCTATGTACACTATTTGTCTTTATGTCTGTTTGTCTATTCATCCATCCATCCATCAATCTATTTGTATGTATGTCCTTCTGGCTGTCTCTCTGTCTGTCTATCTTTCACTCTATCATCTGTCTGTCTATCTACCTGTCTGTCTGTTAATCTATATCTATCTATCTATTTATCATCTATCTGTCCCTCCGTCTTTCTTTTTGTCTGTCTGTCCAGCTGATTACCTTGCTGCCTTTGTCTGTATTGGCCTATAACAAGATATAAATACCATCCTCGTTTCCTTTATGAATCTTAGACCAGACTTGAGGTAAACCCGAGATGGCTATATGTCTCAGTATTTTCTTGACGTCCTTTCACCTCCGTATTCATAGTAAAAAAAAAAAAAACAGTATGATTGCTACTGCTGGCATCGCTTGTGTAAAATAGAGTTGCATAATTGAGACTTTTATGATTATAGTGAGAGAGACGTACTGCTTGCAATAAGGTCTCTTCCCTCGACAACGTAACTTCGATATTATTCTAACTACATTCACATAAGTTTCTTCAGCTTAGGAGAGTTTTTTTTCTCTCGGACTGGAAGTGATTGTCTCAGCCTATAAAATCCATTCACATTCTCTGTCTGACTGTCTGACTCTAGTACTCCAACCCCCTTCCCTCTTTCTTTTCTTCATGCAATTTCTCATCCTACACTTTTTGTTCCTTCATTTATAAAATCTTTCTCTCTAAATTAACCTTCCTCATCCTCTCCCTTTCTCTTTCCTCTTCCTTTTCCTTACCTCACACTCCTCTCCCTCTTCCTCTCCCCGTCCCTCTTCCTTGCCTATTCCTCCCACTGTCTGCATCCTATCCCCAACCCCTCACCCTATACCAGTCCTTTTCCTCTCTTTCTCCCTTTCATTCCCTCTTCCTCTCACCCTTCTCAACTTTTTCTCCTTTTCCTATACTCCCTCTCTTCTCCTTGTCGTTCTCTAAAATTCCTTCTCTTTCCCTATCTCATTCTTTTTTCCCTTTCTTTTGCTTCTCTGTCTCTCCCCCTCGCTCTCTCACTACCTAATCCTCTATTGGCTTCTTATCTTTTTACTTTTCTCTCTCGCTCTATTGCACTTTCCTCTAACCCTTCTCACTCTTTCTCTCTCTCCTTCCCTCCCTTCTACTCTTGTCCCTGCCCCGTGCTTTTCCTTCCCCTCCTTCCCTCATCCAATACCTCCATCCCTACTCCCCTTTACCTCCTCTCTCCCTCCCTCTCTCCCTCTCTCCTTTGACCCCTCCCGAAACTCAGTTAACCGTGTCAGGGCGACTAAATTAATTGAATTAGAAAGGAAAAAAATCTGAATATTCCGTCCTAAACTTTTTCCACATTATTTATATACATCATGATTTTTTGGAACGTCTTATTTCTTCCCTTGATTATGAGCTATGTAGCATTCTTTAGATTTGCATACTTTATTTTTTTTAATCTCCTCCTTTCTGTCTCTGTGTGCCCGTCTGTCTGTCTTCTTTCTGTTTGTCTGTCTGTTTCTCTCTCTCTCTCTCTCTCTCTCTCTCTCACACACACACACACACACACACACACACACACACACACACACACACACACTTTTTTCTCCCCTCCCTCCTCGTAATCTGGTTGTACAGGACAGGGTTGAATTCTTCATAAATCCTGTAATCTTCATCTCACTATCCTCCTCTCTTCCCCTGTCTCTGGCTCTCATTCTTCCTTTATTATTTTCAGTCTCTTTTCAATAATATCTCTCGAGTATTATTGTGTTTTAAAGCAATTTTTTCTTCTCTTCTTGCTTATTGATACTGTCTGTTGCTCACATATCTGTCTTTCTGTCTGTCTGTGTTTTCTGTCTGTCTATCTCTGTCTCTGTGTCTGTCTGTCTGTCTGTCTGTCTGTCTGTCTCTGCCTCTGTCTCTGCCTCTGTCTCTGTCTGTCTCTCTCTCTCAACAGTTGCTTCTGAGTTAATCGCATCAAACCAAGACCATCTCTCTCTCTCTCAGCGAGCGAGGTGAGATATAGGAGGAAGGGAGGGAGGGAAGGACGAGACGAGGAGAGAGGGAGGGAGGGAGGGAGGGAAGGAGGAGACGCGGAGAGAGGGAGGGAGGTGGCCAAAGGATGAAGAGAGGGAGAGAGAAAGAAAGAGAAGAGGGCAAGAGTGGGAGAGAATAGGGGAGAGAGAGAGAGAGAGGGAGAAGGGAGAGGAAATGCGTGAGAGAGAGACGGAAAGATGAGAGAGAGATAAACAGTAGCTGCCAGAGAGATGAAGAGTTTAATGACAGAGAGAAGAGGAATTAGGGGAAAAAAATAGAGGGGAGGTGAGTGGGTGAAGGAGGAAAGGAGGGAGAATAAAAACAGCTTGAAGAGAAAGAGGAAAATGTGAGAAGAACTAAAAGATGGAGAAAAGGATGGAAGACAGGAAAAGAAAAAAAAAGAGGGGAGAGAGAAACAGGGGTAGAAAAAGGGAGGAAAGAAAGAGGGGAGAGATGGAGAGGAAGAAAAAAAATAGTGGTGGGTGAGAAAGAGGAGAGGGACTGGGTTGGGAAAGGATAGAAAGAAGGAGGGGGAGATGGTAACGATGAGAGAGAGAGAGAGAGAGAGAGAGAGAGAGAGAGAGAGAGAGAGAGAGAGAGAGAGAGAGAGAGAGAGAGAGAGAGAGAGAGAGAGAGAGAGAGAGAGAGAGAGAGAGAGAGAGAGAGAGAGAGAGAGAGAGAGAGAGAGAGAGAGAGAGAGAGAGAGAGAGAGAGAGAGAGAGAGAGAGAGAGAGAGAGAGAGAGAGAGAGAGAGAGAGAGAGAGAGAGAGAGGTTCTGAGGGCCATAGTGAAAGGGAAGGGAGGGGAGGGAACTGAAGGAAGAGATAAAGTGAAGGAAGTGGAGAAAGAAGTGAGGGAAAGAGAGGAAAAGTGGAAAAGAAGTGACAAGGAAGAGTGGAAAGAAATAAATGTTTAGTAATAGACGGAAAGAGGCGGTAAGGAAGGATTGCAGAGAAAGGGAGTGATGGAATTGGCAGAGAAGTAAAGGTGGAAAGGAAAAATGTGACAGAAGGCGCTAGAGAGTGTAGGCAGTGAACCGCATACTAAACAGCTGCATGAAAAAGAAAATCCCTTCTTCCTCTTTCATATATATATATATATATATATATATATATGTGTGTGTGTGTGTGTGTGTGTGTGTGTGTGTGTGTGTGTGTGTGTGTGTGTGTGTGTGTGTGTGTGTGTGTGTGTGTGTGTGTGTGTGTGTGTGTGTGTGTGTGTGTGTGTGTGTGTGTGTGTGTGTGTGTGTGTGTGTGTGTGTGTAAAGAGAGAGAGGTAGATATTTGGTAGTGCAGCACTAACTGAATTAGAGTATTAAATTTCATACATCAGCTTTGTTCTGGCAGCTCTGAATTACAGATACACATAATTTGATTTCCCGTACATATAGCGAAAAATTGACAGACACAGAGAGAGATATAGACTGCCACAAAAACTGACAAATAAACTGGTGAAAATGAAGAGATAAATCGATACACAGGTCGACAAGTTAATTGGTACGGTATACAGCCAGACGGACAGAGATAACAGAGAGAGAAAAGGAGAAATCGTGAAATGTCTAACTCTATCCCATGTTTTATATTTCTCCCTTCCTTCCATTTTATTTTTTTTTTATCCCTTTCATCGGTTTCTTTTCGCACTTTCTTTCCTGGCTTTCATCTCCAGCTGCCTTCTCTCTCTCTCTCTTTCTCTACCTCTCTCTCTCTTTCAGGTTCTGTTCCCTCCTAACTTTCCTCTCCTCCTCCCTCTCCATTTCTCTCGTCTCTCCCCCTCCATTTCTTTTCTCTCACGCTCTTTTTGTCTTTTTTTTTTTCTCTTCCTCTTTTTCATTACGTTTTCGAGTTCCCTTTTCCTGTCTCCTGTTTGTTTCTCTTTTTTTTTCTCTCTCTCTTATCTTCAAATTTTCTTTCCATTTAATACTTGTGCTCTCTCTCTCTCTCTCTCTCTCTCTCCTTCTCCCTCCCTCTCTCTCTCTCTCTCTCTCTCTCTCTCCCTCTCTCTCTCTCTCTCTCTCTCTCTCTCTCTCTCTCTCAATAAGTCAGGAACAGAACTTGGAAGAGACCAAGGTTTTTCTGTGTGTGTGTGTGTGTGTGTGTGTGTGTGTGTGTGTGTGTGTGTGTGTGTGTGTGTGTGTGTGTGTGTGTGTGTGTGTGTGTGTGTGTGTGAAAGATATTGAAGGTGATGGTGAGCAAAGATTCAAAGTGAAAGAGAGATAAAAATGGGGACATAATTAGAGGTAGACAGACTGAAAGACAGACTCGTAGACTGATAGATAGATAGAGGTAGACAGGCAGATAGATAGGTAGATAGATAGAAAAAGACATTTAGAGAAACAGAGATAGAAATTGATAGATTTAGAAAGACAAAGATATATTGGGTGAGCCTGATAGACATGGAGGCGATTTATTTGTGGCCACTCCTTAGGGGATTAAGGCGTCTGGCAATAGATAGATAGATAGACTGATAGACTGTCAACATGATACAATGAGAGACAGACTGATGAAAGGACAGACAGGCTTCATGGACAGTGACTCAGAAAATGTGTCACATAGTGCACACGTGTGTGTGTGTGTGTGTGTGTGTGTGTGTGTGTGTGTGTGTGTGTGTGTGTGTGTGTGTGTGTGTGTGTGTGTGTGTGTGTGTGTGTGTGCAAGTAAACAAGTGTATGTCCGTGAGCATTTGTGTATGCATATGTATGTACTGTATGAATGTAGGTATATATGTGTGCATGTATGTATGTATGTGTGCCCCTGTGTGTGTGGGCGTGCAGCGGAGTTTAGCGGCCATGGAAGAGAGAGTGTGAGTGAGTGAGTGAGCGGGTGTGAGTGGAAATCCATGTAAGCCACTGAGAATGCTTGTATGCTCTTATAGGTGAGTGTGTAGGTGTGAGTGGCAATGTCAGGCCGGGGGTATGTATAGTATGTATGAATTTATGTGTATATGTATATGTGTATGTATATAGATGCATTTATGTGTATGTATGTATGTACAGAATGTATGTGGACGTCATGTGTGGGGATACATTTGCGTCTGTGGGTGTTGTGTAGAATCCACTGTGGAATATTATACATGTTGAAATAAAGACTGTGGTTATGCATCTCTTTATATATACATACCCATTTACATATACACATTCACTGCAGTTCACGACATAGGAGAGATCAGCCTTAATCTTTCATATTCAGTACTTGATCAGTCGCATAATGGTCTACACAAAGCAATTTTAACCCACTTTCATCCAGGCTTCACTGATTTATGACGCACCCCAGTCGTTGCAATTTTTGTGTTTTGTGGGTTACTGACGGCGATTCATTCTCTTCCTCCCCTCCCCCCCCTCCCCCCCAAAAAAAAACAGTCCATTTTTCTTTCTGTTCCATAAACTCATCTCGCCCTCTTTAAAGCTCAAACCTCTGTGATGCAGTATTTCATCCATCCTTCCACTTTCTCACTGGCCTTCCTCTTCTTCTCTCACCTCTTTATTCGAACATCTTTATTTGTCACTCTCCACCCATTCTTTCCCTAGGGCCAAACTACTTAAATACACTCTGGCCTGCCCTTTCCATTATATTATGTGTGCTTGGAGACCTCTCTGAAACAGCACCATTGCTCACCCTGCCAAACCGTCCCATCCACATATAGACATTAGGCAATTCATTTTCACCATTTCCACTCTTTTACGGACCTGGTGTTTAGGCCTTGCATCCATGTAGCACAGCCGGTACCAACATGATTTCATATACACCCATCTTTGCTTGAATAAACACGCATTCTTTCTTTCACATACTTCTCAAGGTCTCCATTATATTTGTCCTTTCTCCCATCTTAAGGATTATTCGAAATCCCTGCAGGTCACCAGCTGCTACAGTGTCCACCTCTAAATACCTGAATCTCCTCCAGATATTCCCAACTCAGACTTTCTCACATGCCACTCTGCTGTGTCTTTCTGCTTCATCTCATCACCTTGCTCTTTCTCATGTTCATTTCCAATTTCCCTATCTAACAAGTTCTTCCAATTACAGGATTTTACATTATGAATTTGCAACCAACATAATATTATTTAGAAACAGTACCTGACAGGCTTCCCAGTCCACCCCTCTCCCAGCATCCCATAAAGTTGTCTTCCTTCCCAGTATCTCAAGACACATCTCTCTCACAAATCCTAACACCTCCCTCTCTCACAGACCCTAACAACGACCTCTCTCACAAACACTAACACCTACTGTACCTCTCTCACAAACCCAAACCTTCCTCTCTCACAAACCCTAACACCTTTCACAAACCCTAACTTTTCTCTCTCTCAAGCCCTAACCCTTACCTCTCTCACAAATCCTAACACCTTCCTCTCTCACAAACCCTAACACCTTCCTCTCACATGCCCTAACACCTTCCTCTCTCACAGGCCCTAACATCTACCTCTCTCTCACAAATCCTTACTTTAACTGACTGAACAACCAACAAAAACATAATGTACCTCAGACTGAACACCACCATTACCTACACCACCATCACCTACACCACCAATACCTACACCATCACTACCTACACCACCATTACCAACACACCATTACCTCCGTCACCCGCCTCCCTATCCACTCACACACACATGCACCGCTCCTTGGGCAAAAATTCTTCACTGCACTTGAGAGTATCCTGCCACCTCACACTTCCGTAACACTTACTACAAAGCGACTATTTACTTATCTACTTAAATCTACCTATCTATTTAATGACGATAACCTCAGAAGGGCGTGAAAGTGGATGAGAAGCTAAAGGAAGGAAGGAAGGAAACAAGGAAGGAAAGAAGGAAGGAAGGAAAGAACACCCTCCCTCCAGCTTATCAATCTGTAATGTCAGGGAAAAAGTTAGTAGCCGGGGGAAAAATACTCAAGCCAAATGTGGAATAAAGTTTCGTTTCTGAGTTTTGAATCAGTGAAGCTTCGAGTCCGTGTGTTTTTACCTACTTCACTAAGATGGCATTTTAAATAATAGTCTTGCTACCACCACACGCTTTTATGTACTTTTATCCGATAATGTGATTCTGGAGACACTCTTGCTTCCTACAAATGATATAAGTGTCTGGAAATTCATCTCTATAATGAAAGAGATAACGAAAACTACACCTAACTCCTCTCATTCAAAAACTCTCCTGAACTTAATATAACTGTGTCTGGAAACAACACTGGGAAAGTGAAACACAAACAGACAGACACACACACACACACACACACACACACACACACACACACACACACACACACACACACACACACACACACACGTACTGGAGAGGTTAGTCGGATCAGAAGTAGACACCTTTTATATATCCCTTCAGGATGAGAGACTTTCATTATCCTGAATAGCATCAAATGGTACCAAAAAGAGATAAATATGATATACAACGATGACTATTTAATTTTTGGTGCTTTCATGTATTTTTATTCACGTTAAGAAGGATCTCTCTTACTGGCTGGGTTACTGCCGTCATTATTAACGGATTTCTCATACTGATTAGAACAATACCAGACGAATTTATCCAACTATCATGTTCAGCTTTAGTGTCGAAGAGGCTGAATAAGGGTACCAGTAAGCCCTCTAGTTCGAATAACCTTACCTAATATGAACGAAGCCTCCTGGAGATAGCAAGTATACAACATATTGAACGTCCTTGAACTGAACACATTAATCCCTTCTGTACGAATATTTACATATATATATATATTTTTTTTTTTGGCATAACCTGACCCTTTTAAACATTTTAGGAGAGAACTTTTTTGGACTGGAAGGGTTAGATGTAGCCTTCGTGACCTCCTTTGCTAGATGACATTCCCTTAAGCTACTGAAAGCGTGCCTGTGAGGCAGCCAGAAGTATGGAAGAAAAAAGTATCATGGTATACAAGGAACATGACACTTTATCTAATTTATTTTATATGTGCATTTGTGAGTGGAATTTATACGCATTAGGCACCAGAATGTATATGTATATATATGCTTTATGTATTCAAATAACGTGTAAATTTATGTACTGTATGTATTCCAGGCATATGTATAAGCTGGCATCTAGCGTAAGTAGATCCACTGAAACAGTCTTACACCGCTCCAAATACTTCGCTCGTAAGTGCAAGAAATGTCTGCCATAAGTGGGTCAATGGGGAGAAGGAAGTGAGTAGCGGAAAGGGAGAGGAGGAGGGGAGCTGGGGGCAGGGAGAGGAGGAAGGGAGCTGGGGGGAGAGAGACTGGAGAGGGAGAGGTGGTGAGGCAGAAGAGGGACAAACAGGAGGGAAACGGAGTTGTGACAGGATATAGAAGTGGGAGGGGGGAGAGGAGGGGGTGGATAAAGAGGGAAGGAAGAAAGGGAAGGAGTGGAAGATGTGGTGAGGCAGAAAATGGAGAGGCAGGAGGGGACGGAATGCGAGGTAGGGAACAGAAGCAGAATGGAGGAGGGGGAGGGGGAGGGGGACAGAAAAGGGAGAAGGTGGGGGAGAAAAATAATGGATATGGGAAGATTAGGGAAAGAGCCAGGACTTGGAGGAGGGGGAGGGAGGAGAGAGGAGGGGAGAGGAAAGCAGGGAGGAAGAGGGGAGGGAAAGGGAGAGATTCCGGGTGTGGTAATGGGAAGAGATGGGTTTTGTAAAGTGGAGGAAGTGGAGAGAGAGAGAGAGAGAGAGAGAGAGAGAGAGAGAGAGAGAGAGAGAGAGAGAGAGAGAGAGAGAGAGAGAGAGAGAGAGAGAGAGAGAGGGAAACGGAGAGGGAGAGTACAGAAGATAGCAGATTAGGGTGTGTGTGTGTGTGTGTGTGTGTGTGTGTGTGTGTGTGTGTGTGTGTGTGTGTGTGTGTGTGTGTGTGTGTGTGTGTGTGTGTGTGTGTGTGCGTGCGTGCGTGCGTGCGTGCGTGTGCGCGCGCGCAACTACATGACCTGAAGTGAGCGAGCGAATGAACCATAACTACCGTAATGAGTGTGTAAATGTGTGTGTGTGTGTGTGTGTGTGTGTGTGTGTGTGTGTGTGTGTGTGTGTGTATGTGTAAGCTATATGTCTTTAAGTACTGTACGCATATACTCACCTAAAAGCAAAAGTCCTCCAGCCATCCGCCTCAGCATTGTGTTCTCCCTTCTCCATATCTAATTCCTCCCTAAGACAATAGATTACCCTTCCTTCTCATTCTCTCTTACAGTATGCTTCATATTACTATCACATGAAAATAGTCAGAATACTCCATGAATCACCTGCCACTGCTACACCCAGGAGAGAAGTGTCGGGAAACATTTACTCATGGGTGTACGGATGCTACTGTGTATTCTTAGGTCATCGCTTAAGAGGTACTATTAAATATACTGAAAATTCTACTTCTAATTCTCAGTACCACCAAAGCCTTAACCCTTCACTACGATGACGTAATATAATGGTGTACAGTATTCTTGCTACCTCCAGATTTTTTTTTATCTGTTCATTTATTTATCTGTTTTTCTATCTGCCTATCTATCTCTCTCTATCAATTTTGGCATCTATCTACCTATCTATATATACATCTATCTGTCTATGTATCTATGTATCTATTTTTATGATAAATTTTCAGACTGGAGGTACTGAGTAAAGTCTTCATTAACCCCAGAAGAATTAGAAGGGCCTCCTATCTATCTATCTATCTATTGCCAGACGCCTCAATCCCGTTTGGGGTGGCCACAAACAAATCGCCTCCAAGTCGCCCTGTCCCCCGCCATTTCACTGCCCTGCTCCCAACTCACACCCCCCTCTCTCATATACCTCTCCACCCCATCCCTCCATCTCATCCTCGGCCTCCCCCTCCCTCTTCCCCCCTCCACCTCACTCACATACACTCTCTTTGTCAGTCTTTCATCCTCCATCCTCTCCACATGGCCAAACCACCTCAGTGTGTTCCTCATAACGCTTCCTAACACATCCACATCCACACCACAACGCTCCTTTATATCCTCATTCGTCAGCCTGTCTCTCCATGTGACTCCACAGGCTCCTCTTAAATAACTCATTTTCATAAAATTATCTGGAAATAGAACAAGCTAAAAAATATGCGCCACCATACTAAAGGAGTTAAGAATGAAATAAAACTCCTACTGAAAATTTTAAGACCATATGAAGTAAAACAGACAAGAAAAAAAAAAAGAACACCGAATATAGAGGAAGAAGGCATGTGAAAAAAAAAAAAAACTGATTAATGAGCAGGTAAGGCAGAGGCTGAAGAAATACTGAACATAATTAGTGAAGAAGGAGAGAAACATTAAAAAGGCGTTCGGGCAAGAAGACGGGAATACAGAAAAAATAAATTAGACAGATCACATAATGGGAAAGAGAAAAAGAGAGGAAGAGAAAAGCTAAGGAAAAGGGGGAAAGAAAAAAAAGACGTAGGTTAAACAGCTAGAAAAATAAAGGAAACAGAGGAGGAACAAAGAGGAAAATGAAGGAAGAAGCAAAAGAGCGTATGAAAGAAGTCAGAAACGACCAACAGAAAAAGTGTGAAAAATTAAGAAACACATAAAGACAAGGCTAAAAATACGCAAAAGCATTTAATAGAAAAAATCCTAGAAACAAACACAGCTAAAAGAAAAAAAAAAATCATATAAAAAAGAAAATGAAGAGGGAATGTAAAGAAAACATAAATAAAATTGACCCGACAACAAAATCAAACAAAAAAAAAAAAAGGAAAAGAAATAAACACAGCAAAAAATCAAACTACATAAAAAAAAAAATGAAAGAACACAGAACAGGAACGCAAGAGAAAAACGAGAATGAAGCTAGAAGAAAGCAGAAAATGGGAAAAGTAAAAAAAAAATATCACAAAGAAATTAAAAAAACTGAGAAACATAAATACGAGAAATAATGAAGAAATAAATTAAACCCAAGCCAAAAAGAAAAAGAAAAGAATATAAGCTAATGAACCTACACATCTGAATTATACAAAAAGACAAAACAGAAGCAAAACTTAGAACTGGTAAGGAAAACAAAAATGAGCAGCTAAAGTGGAAGCAAAATAGTATAAATGAGGAATAATACGACGAATATACCATAAATATGGCAATGAAATATTCAAGAGTTAAAAATAAAAATAAAAACAGGAAAGCAGTAAGAGTCAAGTTAAAAAAATGAAAAAAAAAACTCTAAACACGAGAAAAAGCTGGAAAAGAAAAGAAATTAAATCCAGATACAGAAATAAAGAAAATGCAAGCGAGAAGAGGCAAGTAAGAAATAAAACAGAAATAAAATAACAGGAAAAAGCTAAAGACGCACCACAGCAATAAAAGAGACACAGAAAAATTAGAAAAAGAAAGTAGCGGAGAAATAAGAACCAGAGTTAAAAGATAAGGAGTGAAGGTAAAAGTCAAGACACTTAGGCGGAAGTTCTGGTGTCGTGAATTGGTGTGTGTGGGAGACTGATAGCCTGGGGAGAGAGGGAGGGGGGAGAGAGGGGAGAAGGGGGGCAAGAGACAAGAAAGGGAGAAGGCAGAGAAGAGGGAGAAAAGAGAAGGTATGAAAGGCAGAAAAAGAGGAAGGGAAAAGGAAGGTGATAGAAGACAGGAAGAGGAGAGGGGACAGGGAGGGGAAAGGGGAGGAGACAACTAAAATAGAAAGAGAGAAGAAGGGAAGGAAGAGGAGAAGGGAAGGGGAGGGAGAAGGAGAGGAGAAGAGAAAAGGAAAAGGGGAGGGAGAAGGAGGTGAGGAGAAAAGAGGATCAGGGGAGGACTCAGGGGAGGGGAATAGGAAGGGGAAAGAAAACTAGAGACAGGAAAGCACGAGGGAGAGAGGGAAGGGAATGATGGGAAGAGAGACGGGAAAGAGGGGAAAGGCGAAAATAAGGGAGAAGAGAGGGAAGAAGAGAGGAAGGAAAGAGATTAACTGATGTGTGAAGTCGGGAAGGGAAGGAGGAGGGGAAAGAGTAGTAAGTGGGGAAAGGAAGGAGGGGAGGGGAAGGAGGGGAAGGGGAGGAGAAAAGTAGGGATGGGGACGAAGGGTAGAAAATTTATTGAAAGGATGACAGAGTGGATGACTGTGAAGTGATGAAGAAGGGGAAATGGGTAAGATAGATAAACAGATAGATAGATAGATAGATAGATTGATAGATAGACAGAGAGAGAGAGAGAGAGAGAGAGAGAGAGAGAGAGAGAGAGAGAGAGAGAGAGAGAGAGAGAGGAAGGGGGCGGTAAGGGGAATGGAATGGAAGGGGGATGAGGGGGAGGGAGAATGGTAAGGGGAGAGGGATGGAAGGGGGATGAGGGGAAGGGGAGTGGGGCGGAAAGGCGATGAGAGGGAGGGAGAAAATGGTAAGGGGAATAGGATGGTGAGGGGATGAGGGGGAGGGGGAGAAAAGTATAGTATAAGAACTATTGATTGAGTGTTAAGGTGGAGAGATTGTGCTGAAGTCTGGATGGTGGGGTGGAGTTGGGGAGGAGGAAGGTGGCAGTGGGGAGAAGAGCGAGGAGGACAGGAAGAGGGAGGAGGAGAGGAAGAGGGAGCAAAAGAGAAAGAAAGAGGACGAGAGGTAGAGGGAAGGGGAGAAGGGAGTTTGGTGGAGAATATTATAGATAAGGTGGTGAAGTGAGGAGATTGTGCTTAAGTGGAGATGGTGGGAAAGGGAAGGAGGTGAAAAGGAGGGGGGAGAAGGGGGAGGAGTGGAGGGGGAAAGGAAGCGGGAGGATGAATAGACGAGTGAAGTACTTCAATGATGATTAAGTGGACGTGGAGGGAAGGAAGAGAGGAGTGGGGAAGGAGAGAGAACACAGAGAGGAAGGAAAGGGGAGGAGAGTGGGAAAATGGTGGACGTAATAATGACTACATGTTGGAGGAGAAAGAATTATTTAATGTGAAGAATGGGTGGTGTGAGGGAAGGAGGAGGAAGGAGTGGTGGGGAGAAAGAGGGAAGAAAGGCGCATCGTGGAATTACTGATATGCAGTTGCTGTGGCGAGACCGTACTAACATGGAGAGGGAAAAGTGAAGTGGGAAGAGGAGGAAGTGGGAGTGGAGAAGAAGTGGAAGAAGTGGGAATGAGGAAGAAGAGGGAGAAGTGGGGGGAACAGCAGAAGGGGGCACAGAGAGGGAGTGTTGCAGAGGAATTATTGTCGGAGTGATGAAGTGGAGAGAATTTGCTGAAGTGGGAAAGGTAGCAGAAGGAGGGAGGCGAAAGGAAGAAGGGAATGGGGAAGAGTGTGTGGAGGTGCAGGAGGGATGATGAATAGACTGGTGAAGTGAAGAGATGATGCTAAAGTGGGGATAGAAAGGGGTGGGGGGAAGAGTGGGTGGGGAGGAAAAGGGAGTAGAAGGATGAAGAGGAAGACCAAGGTAGAGGATGAGTGAGTATAAGAATTATTGATAAAGCGCTGGAGTAGAGAGGTAGTATTAAAGCAAGAATGGGGGAGGAAACAGAGAGGGTAGGGGGATGGAATGGAAGGGGAACTGAAGGAGAAGTGGGGAGGAAAAAAAAATAACCGCTAGGGTGTTAAAAATTGAATTGTGATTGATAGATGGGGTGGAGTTCGAAGGGGAGGGGAAGAAGTTGTTGGGTGGATGGAGATAACGACATACGGGTGAGGAGAAAGGGAGAAGACGGAAAGATAAGAAGGGGGAGGGGGAGAAGGGAGAGGAGCAAGGGAGGAAAATGAGAAGAGAGAGAAGAGTGAGAGAGAGGTAAGGGAGGGGATGAAGGCGGAGATAAAGAGGAACGGAGAAAAGATAAGCAAGAGGTTAAGGAGACAGAGAGGGAAGGGGAGAAGGGGAAGGAAGGGAGAAGCAGGACGAAGGAAGAAAGAGGACGCTGGGAGAAAGAGAACAATGAAAGAAAGGGGACGAAGGAAGAAAGAAAGATAAGAAGAAGAGGAAAAAGGAAGAGTGGGAAGGGGAGAAGGAGAAGTGGAGAAAAGGAAGGATTGGGAAAGGAGGACAAGAGAAGAGGAGAAAGGATGATAAGATGGGAAGAGAGGAAGAACGGAAAAAAGGAGGAGGGAAGGAACGGGGAGGGGAAGAAGGAGAACTGGGGGAGGGGATAGAAAGAAGGAAGTCAGGGAGGGAAGAGGGGGGAATAGGTAGATGAATAATTGATGGTGTGCTGGGGTGGAAGAATGAGGCTAAGTGAGCGTGGGGGAAGTGTGGGTGGGAGTGGTAAGGCTGAGTGGGGAAGTCAGGGAGTTGGAGGGAGAGGGAAAATGGAAAAGTTGTGAGGCAGGAGGAAGAGAAAGGGAAGTAAGGGAGGTGGGTAAGAGAGAGGGAAGTGGGGAAGGAGGGTAACAGAAGAGGGAAAGGAAGGGAATAGAGGCTAGTGGGGATGACGATATGAGGTAAAGTGGAGGAGGAGGAGGAGTAGGGGAAGGTCGAAAGGAATGGGGATGAGGGAGGGAGTAGAAGGAGGGGTGAGTGAGAAGGGAAGAGGAGAGGCAGGGGGTAGAAGGGAGTGTGAGCGAGGAGGAAGGGTGAGGGGTTAATGGTGGGAGACATGGAAAAGGTAGACGAGTAACTGATGAAGCGTTAAAGTAGAGGAATTTTGTGGTTAAATTAGGAGTGAGAGAAGCATAGGAGGGAGGGAAATGGAGAGGGAGGAACTGGCAGGGGAGGGTGGAGAGAGGAGGAGGAGGGAAATGAGAAAGGGGGAGGAGGGAGAAGGGGGATGGTATGTGTGTGTGGAGAGGTGGAAGAGAGGATAAGGATTTGGAAGTGGAATAATATCGTTGGTGAGGAGGACAACTAGACAAACACTCCTTGTCCTAGACTCAGGGAAGATACGTTGGTTATAATCCACCCACTAACAGCCTCGAAGGGACTATACTTCATTCACTTTAACTTGGCCCAGATTTCCGACTTTTTTGCAGCTTATTTCACGCAGCTCAGTGACAGAAAAAAGACAATACTACGGCTCTATGTCATTTCCACAGTCCTTCTTCGTGACTAGCACCATATTCTAGTGTTTATCTATTGCCACAGCTCAGCATTCTAGGTGGCGAGTTGGTAATTTTAGATCAAGTTTAAGTGAACATATTATAGTAGGTCTGTTATTTTGATTCTATTGGTACTTCTTTATGTTGGAGAGAGGGTGGGGGAGTGGAAACAATGGGGGAGGGGGAGGAGAAGGAGGGAGGAAGGAGGGAAGAAAGGGAGAGGGAGGAAGGGAAGGGAATTTGGAGTGGGATGGAAATGGGCAAAGGGAATAGGAGGAGAAAGGGAGCTGAGAAAAGAGAAGAAGACGTAGGGGAAAGGGATGGGATATGGGAAGAAGAAAGAAAGGGTGAAAAGTGGAGAAGGGAAGCAAAGAACGAGCAAAAAAAAAAGGGGGGGGGGAACAGAGGGAGAGGGATGAAGAAAGGGAGGGGGAGAACTGGAGAAATGAAGGAGCGAAGAGGGAGGAGGGGAGAGAGGGAGCGAGTGTAGGAAGTATTGATGGAGTGTTTGGGCGAAGAAATGGTGAGGTTTGTGATGGGGTGCGGTGGGGGGATGGAATGGGGAAGAGTGGATGGGGAGAACAGGGAGAGGGGAGAATGAGGGGAAAGGGGAGAAGGTGAGCGAAGGAGAAGGGGATACATTAGATTTTTAAATGGAGAGACTGCAATGTTATGGAAATGGAAAGGGGAGAATATGGAAAGGGAAACAAGGGAGGAGGTAAAGGGGATGAAGGAGAAGGAAAAAGGGAAATGGGACACGGAGGGTAAGGAGGAGAGAAAAAAGGAAGGGAGGAAAGCCGGTAAGAGGGGGTGGAAAGAGGGGGAGAAGTGATGAGAGGGAGCGTTGAGGAAGGGGGTGAGGAAGAAAGGGGGAAATGGACAGGGGTGGAAGGGAGGGGGGGAGGAGGGAATGGGAAAGGTATGAAGTGAGGGAATGTGAAGGGGGAAGGGGATGGAATGTAAAATATGCAGAAGAGAGGGGGGAAAAGTAGGGGAGTAAAGATGGAGTAGTGAATGGGGAGGAGAAAAGGGGGTGAGGAATGAAGAGTGTTATGAGTGAAGAGAGAGTAGGTGAAGAGGGATGTGGGTGAAGAGGGAGTAAGTGGACTATGGGTGAAGAGGTTAAGTGTGAAGTTAAAGAGGTGAAAGGGGAGGTAAAGGGGAGAGGGGTGAAGGTGGGGAGGAGAATGGGTACATGAATAGTTAATGTGGGAGGCATTGCGAAGGAATGGCTTAAAATGGGAATGGTGTTGGGAGGGAGAGAAAGAGGGATATAAAGACGGGAGGGGGAGAGGAAGAGACAAGAGAGAGGAAAGAGAGGAGAAAGGAAACAGGGAGAGAGAGAGGGAATGGAAATGAGGGAAGAGGAAAGATGAGGAGAGAGGTTGGAGGGAATTAAAATGAGAGGGTGAAGAAAGGAAGATACAGGGAAATAGAAGAGGAGGAAAGGAAAAAAAAATGGTAAGAGGAAAAGAAGTAAGAGGACAGAAAGAGGGGAAATTGAAGACAGAGAGAGAGGGATGGAAATGGGAAGAGGAATTATTGATGGGGTGTTAGAGTGCAGAGACTAAATTGAAGAGGGGAGAGAGGAAATAGAAGGCAGAGTTGGGGAAGGAATGTGCAGGGAGGGGAAGGAAGGGAAGAGAGAGAGGGGAGAGGGGGAAAGGGGAGGGAAAGGAAACGAATGACGAAAGGTGGAGGGGGATGAAGGAGAAAGTGGAGACGGAAAGGAGAGGGTTGAAAGGTTGGAGATGGGGAGGGTAAATGGGGTGAAAATGGAAAGGATAAATGGAGAGAGGAGAGGAAAGGAAGAAAGAGAACAAAATGGGGGAATGGAGAGAGGGGGAAGAGTTGGGCTGGGAGATTAGGAGGGATGGAGAGAAGGGAGGGGGATCAATGGGGGACGTATAGAAAGGGAGGGAGAGAGGAAAAAGGTAGAGGAGAAATGGAGAAGAGTAAATGACATGATTTGAAGATTAAGCTGAAAGGAGAATGAGACCGGGGAAGAGAGGGTGAGAGTTGGGATGGGGGTGCGAAAAGAGGAGAGGAGGGGGGATGAGAGGGATAGCAGGGAAGGGACGGGAGGGAGGGAAGGGAGTGGAAAGAAAGGAAGAGGGAGGAACTGGAAATAAGAGGAAGAGCAAAAGAGAAGAGAGAGCGATGGAGGGACGAGTGAGCGTGAGGGGAGGGAAGGGAAGGGAAAGGTTAGAGATAGAGGAGGGGATGGATGGGTAAGAGATGAAAGGGGTGTAGATTGATAAATAACAGATGGGGACTGAAATAGAGGAATGATAAGGTTAATGAAGGAATGAAGAGGGGAGGAAGGTAGTGTAGGGGAAGAGAAAGAAGTAAGGACAATGGAGAGGGAGCGATATGGGAAGGAGAAGGGGTAGAAGGAATGAGGAAGGAGGGATAGGGGTTGGAGTGGGGAGGGAGGGAGGGATGACTGGGGTAGGAGAAATGGAGAGTGAGGAAAGCGAGTAGGAGTGGAGATGCAGAAAGTGGAGAGGGAAGGAGTGGAGAGCAAAGTCGGGAAAATTAGACAGGTGAGAGGATGAGAGAGGGCAGATAACTATGTAACTGATAGAGCTTTCGATTGGAGAGACTGCCCTGAAATGAAATTGGAGGGGGAAAAGGAAGTGAGTTGGGGTGACGAGTGACGATGACTGGCAATGACGATGATTGAGAGGACGATATTGATGATGAAGACAAAAGTAGCGACGATGACAATGAAGGCGGTTTTCTTCTGATTATTCCTCCCTGAGACAGAGGCGCACTAGAGGAAATTATTCTGAGGAACATCAGTTGATTTTCTTCAGTAGAAAAAAAAAAATATCTAGTGAAAGGCTGAAGCACTCGTCATTGTTTAATTTTGCAATTCTCTCTCTCTCTCTCTCTCTCTTTCTCACACACACACACACACACACACACACACACACACACACACACACACACACACACACACACACACACACAAAACACCAATCAACACTGATTTATCATAACACTACAACACATTCTCCCTCACACACACACACACACACACACACACACACACACACACACACACACACACACACACACACACACACACACACACACACACACACACACACACACACACACACACACACACACACACACACACACACACACACACACACACACACACACACACACATACGCACACACACACACGCAGCACTACACCACACTCCTCTTTTTTTACCTCCATTGCACCTGCCAACACTCTCCCTCCCACCACACCTCGCATGCCTCTCCCTGCAACGTGCAAATGCTTCACCAAACCTTGTACATACCCAATTCTACTCCGTCCCTGTACCCTGACCAAGTAACAACACTTTCACTTCACCGATTTGTTTTGCCTATTACTCCCTGCACATTATCTTACCTGTATCTCGTAACACCTATTCGTCACCTATTTATTTTAGCTACGGCGCCTTCATATTATATTGTATTTTCTTGTAGAATTTTAATCGATTTTTTACCTTCTGAGTTTTTGTAACATCCCCTCCTTGCCGATTTATTTTGTCTATAATGCGTTGATATTAGATGAAAGCAATTTTAATATGCAAAATATCGACATGACTTCGTTCGACATACCAAACGATGTTAAGATGAAATGTGCAGAATTAATCATCGAGGAGGAGATGTTACGGTAATTGAGGCTGCGAGAATAAGGCCCAATAACTCTATGGCAGGACCTGTTACGGTCAGGCTCGTAGAGGAGACTGTGCCATTCAGAAGAGGGAATTAACTCATCGACTGCATAATACCTACTGTTATCTTATTTCACCTGCTGGAGACGATGCTATGTTAAAGAGAAAACTGAAGAGCAAACAAGTGGAAAATTACTAGATGCTGGAACTTTAGGGCTCCTCGGTTAGAGCTCTTGATGTGGTGTGGTGTGGGAGGGTGATTTTGTGTGGTGTGGTGTGGGAGGGTGATTTTGTGTGGTGTGGTGTAGGAGGGTGATTTTGTGTGGTGTGGTGTGGGAGGGTGATTTTGCGTTGTGTGGTGTGAGAGCGTGATTTTGTGTAGTGTGGGGGAGTAGTTTTGTGTTATGTGGGAGGCTGGTTTTGTGTGGTGTAGTGGGGTGTGTGAGGGTAGTATTGTGTGGTATAGTGTTGTGTGGGAGGGTGGTTGTTTGTGGTGTAGTGGAGTGTGTGAGGGTTGTATTGTGTGGTATAGTGTGGTGTGGGAGAGTGGTTCTGTGTGAAGCAGTGTGGTGTGGGAGGTGATTTTGTGTGGTGTGAGAGGATGGCTTTGTGTGGCGTGCTGTGGAAGGGTGATTTGGTGTGGTGTGGTGTGAGAGCGTGATTTTGTGTAGTGTGGGAGAGTAGTTTTGTGTGACGTGGGTGAGTGGTTTTGTGGTGTAGTGGTGTGTGTGTGTGGGTGGTATTGTGTGGTGTAGTGTGGTGTGGGAGGGTGGTTTTGTGTGGTGTAGTGTGGTGTGGGAGGGTGGTTTTGTGCAGTGGGGTGTGTGAGGGTGGTACTGTGTGGTGTAGTGTGGTGTGGGAGGGTGGTTTTGTGTGGTGTAATGTGATGTGGGAAGGTGGTTTTGTGTGGTGTGGGAGGGTGGTTTTATGTGTAGTGTGATGTGGGAGGGTGGGTTTGTGTGCTGTGGCGTGGTGTGGTATGGTGTGGGGGGGGTGGTATGGTGTGGTGTGAAGTGGTGTGGTGTGGCTTCACTAAAGTCGCTTATGTCTACAGGAGATTACCACGAGAGATTGCCGGTAACGCTACTGTAGTCATGAAAAAAGGACCACGGAATGAATAGAGAGTTTTAGTAGTCTTTTTCTGCCACTGAGTCATGTGAATCGCGGTAAATAAGGATAAAAACACTAAGCATGTGAATCACGTTAAATAAGGAAAAAAATCTGGACCAAGTTAAGATGAAAGAAGTATAGGACCACATGTGTGCGCTTGGTCAACTCTGGAACAGTTCTCCTCAGTGAAATAAATTATAGCCACATATAGGACTGATTTCTTGTGTGTTGCGGAAACGTCTCACTCAGTGTTGTCAGTGTCTACCTTGCATCATTTATTCACTTCCTCTCCTCCTGTCACACCCACGCCCACACCAGCAGACTGAGCCGACCCCACAACACTTAAGTTACCATCGGCTGAGTGTCTAGTGGAGTGATGTTTGCGGACCATTCAGTGTTTGTGATTATTATGAAGATCCATCAGGTTCGGCTCGACCTGGATAAAAAATGAAAATGCTGCCCCTCAACAAACACAACTTCACTACAGGTCAATAACTTCCAGACTAAAAAGAAAATCACAAAAATCAACCTCAATCCTGCTTTGTTTTTTTTGTTGCATTCTGTAGTTTTTCATATTAACTTGGCCTAAAATTGCCGTCTCTCCCTCTTGAATGCTCGGTTGAAAAACAGAGTAATACTAGAATATCATCCTAGTCACGAAGAAGTGCCATAGAAAATAAATATATTTAGAGCCGTAGCATTATTATATTCTGCTATTAAGCCACGTGAAATATGCCACAAATGGAAGATAATCTGGGCCAAGTTTAAGGGAAAAGACTTATAAAAATTTATCTTTATGCACTCGACTCTGCACAAACGCTAAAATGCCCGTTCCTGAGGCCGACTATTCCATTTACCGCACACCAACAGAAAACACATCCCCTACAACCCTCATACGTCACTGCTTGGGCACTAATATACTTCTATTTCATTGTGATGTGGAAGGGATTTCATACTTGGATCTGGTGTTGTGGTATTACTGTGTGTGTGTGTGTACCTTATATATGCATGTATGTATGTGTGTATGTATGTACTTACCAATTTTTAACTATGTCGAAATAACCCATGAATGTGTGTAAAATTGTGTGCGTGCGTGTATGAGTGTGCGTGCGTGTGTGTGTATCTGTGTGTGTGTGTGTGTGTGTGTGTGTGTGTGTGTGTATTTTATCCACAACATAAGAGCATCTGAATGTAGCCAAAGTGAATCTCAGGTATGACCCCCACGTTTCTTTTCTTGTGCAGGAAAAAATGAACTCTGTGGCTTTAACTAATTTAATATTTATGGGGAAAGAAGGAAGAATGAAAAAAGACATGGAAACAAGAGCAAAACACACACACACACACACACACACACACACACACACACACACACACACACACACACACACACACACACACACACACACACACACACACACACACACACGCATACACACACACACACTCTCTCTCTCTTTCTCTCTCTCTCTCTTACACACACACCACACACACACACACACACACACACACACACACACACACACACACACACACACACACACACACACACACACACACACACACACACACACACACACACACACACACACACACACACACACACACACACACACACACTGGTCCTGATTCGCATTCACACAAACACAAAATCATAGGTACCATCGCTCCACACACGCTCCTACATACATCATACATACGAACATAACACAGTGACCTCGGGGGCAAGGTCAGGAGGTCATGTCCGGGAGAGTGGGAGAGTCAGGTGCACTAGGGACGGGAATGGTTGAATGTGTGTTTGTGTGTGTGTGTGTTTTTTTTTTTGGGGGGGGGCGGGGAGTATGTGTGCATTTGTGTTTTTGGGGTTTTGGAGCTGTGTGTTGGAGGTATATGTGTGGAGGGGTATGAATGCATGTGTATATATATAATGTGTGTGTGTGTGTGTGTGTGTGTGTGTGTGTGTGTGTGTGTGTGTGTGTGTAAGTCTGTCATGTATTTACTCCATGAAATGCCAATCATTATTTGAGCAGTAACTCTCATTAATTAGCCAGCATATAATGAATTACACATGAATCTAGATAGCTGTTTATTTATCTTCCGTATCTACCTTTATACATGAAAAACACTGGACTTTTAATCTCCCGGGCGATAACAGTGTGTTGGGGATGCATCAGGCTGCGTTATTCGTATCAATCCTGCATCATTTTTTTTTCACCACCTGCTCCCACTGCCACATCCACACCCACACTAGCCGACTGAGCTTTCCCCACAGTACATCAAATACTGTTTTGTGTGATACTAATGGAGTTCTGTTTGCAACCCATCCTGTATCATTCATCTTTTTAATTCTTTGACTATGAACATACCATTTAATTGCTGTTATTAAGCCCTTGACTACATAATAATTCACTCATTTTCAGTCATTTAGCTACCTACGTTTCCATTTCTTCATCTTAATATAATTTTGTTGTTTTTTCATCTTTCATATTGACCATTTTCATAGATCTGTTTTCTCACCGCCGCTCGTCATACATAACATCTGTTCAATCTACAAATCTTTTTATTTTTTCTTCTTGGTCGTTTCTCTATTTCTATATAATTATCCCTTTTCTAATCCTTGGATCCTGTTACTCAATATCATTTTTCCCACTCTTTATACCCACATAGCTTTATACATTTTCCCCCTGTGCAGATCGTCTCATGTAGCCTTTCAGCCTTTGGACTGGGGTTATGCACTTCTTTTTTCACCCATCTCTTAACACTCTCATTGTCTGAGCAACTCTAGTAATTTATTCCAGATAACATCAGACTATGGAATTCAGTAGAGAGCCATAAGAGCCGGAGTGTTAGTGCAATACTCTGTTCACTTTACCTTGGCCTAAAATTGTCATCCGTCTATCTTGTATGCCGAGTTGCAAATATAGATTAACACTATAATATGATGCTAGTCAAAAAGAAGTGCTACAGAGAGGATGTAAAACCACAGTACTGTCTTTTTTCTGCCACTTCTCTATGTGAAATAAGCTGCAAAAGGGAGCAAATTTGGGCCAAGTAAAGAGAATGAACTATATTGACATAAACGTTTCTGTATTCAATTCCAGCTGACACAGGAAGATTTTACTCACCTGAGTGAGTCATAGGAGCCAGAAGGAGTTAATATACGTTAGGGCCATTTAATGTGTAAGGAGACAGCCCATTAAAAAAATCTTTTATAAGTATTACATACATTTTTTATACATCATTACCTTACTGTTGCGTGTTTACTTAAAGTTTTTCTGCTTTGTATATTTTCTCCTGGATCTGGATCAACAGAGTTAAGCTGATGATGATAATGATGATGGTATCAATGATGACATTGACGACAACGACGACGACTACAATAGAGATATAAATGCCTCATTTCTTATTAATCTGCCATCCCCAAATACACCTCACTAAAGTCAGAATGTTATTTAGTCGATTAGCAGTAGTAGTGGTCAGGTGGACAGAGAAGTGATCTACCAGTACTGTCAGAACGGACGCGAGTTAGGACCTTGGCCGGAGCAAGGAGCAGTTTGATTATTTGAATATCGTTAAAACAAACCTTGCTGATTTTTTGCTGCGCACACCCAGATGAAATCAGTATCTCCCCACTAAAACCATTACACCACTTCTGAATAAGACCATCCTAGCATGTACTGAATATGGACGGTAGGCACTGGCGCTGAAGTGGAGACATGTGAGGAAATGAGTCACGTAAGAGTAATGTTGAGCCTCAGGGAACAGACCGTCAAGTTTGTACCTTGTGTTGAGAGAGAGAGAGAGAGAGAGAGAGAGAGAGAGAGAGAGAGAGAGAGAGAGAGAGAGAGAGAGAGAGAGAGAGAGAGAGAGAGAGAGAGAGAGAGAGAGAATCGGATTGAGTTTCTAGCCTTTGAGACTAAACCTGACCCGCTTCAGATATAAGAAAAAGAAAAAGAGGAGAAAAAAGGAAGAGAGGAATTATTTTTTTACGTTGTCTTCTGAATTCTGAAACATGGACGAGCAATTATGAAATACTGCACCGTGTAGTGTACTGTTGTTTCTTTCATTATGATAATTGATACCGTCATTTTACATTCTCTCTCTCTCTCTCTCTCTCTATCTTCATATATACATACTTTCAGAGAGAGAGAGAGAGAGAGAGAGAGAGAGAGAGAGAGAGATGGGGAAGTGGAGGGAACGTAAGGTGCGTAAGGTGAAGGTTGTGGAGCATGATGTAAAGGTGCGTGAGCGGGTGGAGAAATTTTGGCGTGGATGGAGGGAAGTGGAGGGAACATGGAGAGGTGGAGGAAAAATGGAGGAAGAAGAGAGGTGGAGTAAATAGAGAGGTAGACGTGGAGTTGAGTTGGAAGTAAAAGAAAGAGGGACGCTGAGGAAAGGTGGAGGAGAGAGGATTGGTAGATGAGGTGGAGGAAATCTGGATCTGAAGGGAAGACGAAGGTGGAAGAAAAGTGGAGGTAGAGGGAAAGTGGAGGAGAGCAAAGTGAAGTGGAGAGAAGATGGTGATAAAATGGAGAGAAAGTGGAGGGAGATTGGAGGGAAGGTGGAGGGAGGTTGGAGGAAAGGTAAAGGGAGACTGGAGGGAAGTTGGAAGGGAGGGAGAGAGAATTTGGAAAGGAGGTAGACGGAAGAGAAGGGTAGTGGAGGTAAGGTTGGGGGAAGTTGGAGAAAACTGGAGGGCAGGTGCAGTAAGGTGGAGGGAATATGGAGGGAAGGTGGAGGGAAGTGGAGAAGCTGTGGAGGGCAGAGTTGGTGGATCATGCATATTGTATTACCTCGACTTACTGCATGACCTTACCTTCCTTCCTTCTTCCCTCCCTTCCTTCATTCTCTCCTTCCCTCTCTTTCTTCTTCTCTCCCTTTTTTCCTTCTTGGCCTTCCTTCATTCTTTCCATCCCTTTCTTCCTTCTCTCTTGCCTCCCTTCCTTTATTCACTTCTTCCTTTTCTTCCCCATCTCCTCCCCCCCTTCATTCATTCTCTCTTTCCCCTTTCTTCCTCATCTCCTCCCTCTCTTCTTTCAGTATCTCCTTCCCTTTCTTCTTCATCTCTTCCCTCCCTTCCTTCATTCTCTCCTTCCCTTTTTTCCTTCTTTCCTTCCTCCCTTCGTTCTTTATTTTTTTTTTTTCGCTTTCCCTTATATTCTCTGGAATTCTTCTCTTAAATTCCTTCATTCTCTCTTGTCATTTGCTTCCCTTCTCTCCTTCCCTATCTCGCTTCCTTACATCATTGCCTCCCTCTTATTCATTTCCTTCTAAATAATTGGAAAGCCAGTGCAATACGTGTAATGCAGCTTCATCTTACTCTGGTCAGGCCTCACCTGGAATACACAATGCATTTCTGATCTTATTGTTGGGTGGTTGCACATTCATTTGACTGGTGTTCAGAGGGTCATGACGAAGACGATAAATGGAGTATCTTAAAATCAGCTCAGACATTTGAGTTTGCAAGTAACAGAGAGGCGAAGAATAAGTGAAGACGCAAAGAAGTGCAAATTGACCACGGCTAGAAAAAGATGTTATTGCATTAGTGAAACACCAGGACAAATCTCTCTCTCTCTCTCTCTCTCTCTCTCTCTCTCTCTCTCTCTCTCTCCTACCCATGTATTACCTATCATTTCCGTTCGGCCTGTTTCATATTCTTTCACTGCACATTTAACACTGAGTTATATTTTCCCTTCTTGTTTTTCCCGATATTCTCTCTCCTATTCCTAGCAGTATTATTTTTCTCCCAAATTTTCTACCCTTCGTTCCCTCCATCCAATCTTTTCTTCTTTTTCATTTCCCTCTTTCTTTCTCTTCCTTCTTTCTAGTCTCCAATCTTTCTGTTCCGCTTTTCTCTACCTCGCTCACCAATTTTCTCAGTTCAACACCAGCTTCCCAGTCTGTCTGTCTGTCTCTGTTTCTGTCTGTCTGTCTCTGTTTCTGTCTGTCTGTCTGTCTGTCTGTCTCTGTCTTTGTCTCTCTTTCTCTCTCTCTCCAATCCCTCGCTTTTTTCACGCTCCCTTTTTCTGCATTCGCATTTCATTGACTAATTATACTTGACCTGGCAACGGGCTTTTGATCTACTCTGATTACGTGTGACCTGTGACCTTGATTGCTGACCTTGACCTCTTAATTTTTTTGACCTTGGTACGTGATATTTGGTTATTCATTTGTCATTGATCTTGATCTTTGACCTTGACCTTATTCACTTGTCCTTGATTCGACCTCTCACCCTGACATCTGATTCATGATCTTATACTCTGACATTTGAACGTCACGTTGATCTATTCTTTTCCATTATAGCCTTGAAGAGTTACATACTAGTAGTAATAGTAGCAGCAGTGGTAGTAGCAGTTGTATTAGTGGCAGTAGTAGTAGTAGCAGTTGTATTAGTGGTGTTAACAGTAGTAGCAGTAGTAGTAATAGTACCGTACTAATAGTAGTTGTAGTAGTAGTAGTAGTAGTTGTAGTAGTTGTTGTTGTTGTTGTTGCAGCAGTAGTAATTGTAGTAGTAATAATAATAATCTACCTATATACCTAGGCAATTTTCCCCTCAAAAAAAAGGGGGTACCCGAGACAGGACGATACACTCCTAATATACTCATCCTCACCCACACATAGTAACAATGATAATAATAATAATATTTAATAATCATAATAACGATAATAATAATAATAATAATAATAATAATAAGAAGAAGAAGAAGCGGGAAATATAAAATGAATAAGAACACCAGGCAAACTACTGTATTATTTCTTTTACACTCGCCAGCGCATTAGAAAAGTGACATTTTAAAAAGTAAGCAGTGTTATTTTCATTTCCCGTCATTTCCTCCATTCAGAGAAATAAAACACACACACACACACACACACACACACACACACACACACACACACACACACACACACACACACACACACACACACACACACACATTTCCTTCTATTCCTCTTCCTCTCCCTCTATCAAACTCTCACCTTCAATCCCCACTTTCTTCAGCACACCTGTAGCCTCCTCTCTCTCACACTCCCTCGCTCTCATCCACACTCCCTCACACTCAGCCTCACTGGTTCACACTTACCCTCAGTCTCTCACGCTTCATCTGTCTGTCACTTCCGCACTCTCAATATCTTCCTCACCTTGTCTTACACTTGCTCTGTCACTCAGGCTTACTCTTTCATATTCGCTCACACTCCTCTCTCTGTTATCCCTCACTTTTACTCTCACTCTCTGCCACCCCCACTTCCAGTCTCTCTCTCTCTCTCTCTCTCTCTCCAAGGCCTCCTGCGAATACTTAACTTTCCTGAATTTCTTGGCATTTCAGGCTTGCTTCTATGGACTTTACCCAGCAGTGGAGAAGAGAATTTTATAGCTACGAAGTTTTATGTTCTGGGGAAGCACTATTTCTCCTCTCTCTCTCTCTCTGTTTTGTTTTTTATTAGATTATGCTAGTTTTCATTCCCTCCTTGCCATCTTACATTCTCCATATGTCTGTCGATGATATGCGTTATATTTTTTCTGTCTGTGTGTGTGTGTGTGTGTAAAGTAACAACAACAACAACAACAACAATACTACTACTACTACTAATAATAATAATAATGATACTACTACTACTACTACTACTACTAATAATAATAATGATACTACTACTACTACTACTACTATTAAAGTAATACATCTAATTAACTGCAGTAATAATCACTACAACATAACTTCACATATTCAGTGAAGTCAGGAACTGTAAATACACAGGGCAATAAAGGAAGGAGCTTTACCTTGAAGTGTGGCAGCAGACGGATCCTGGAGGCTCTTCAGTAGTTCCGTCACACTACCAAGCCACCCAAAGGCAGGAATGGGGCGTAGGCACAGGGATCCACACCGCCTAAGTTTTATTATTCCAGGATTCGGGTCCTTAAAGATCATTTACCTTAGAAACAAAAAAACGGAATATTAAACACAGGAAAAAATAAAGAAAGGGCGGACAGTCACGCTGCATCACACCCCACAAAATAGGCATATGCAATCTCACACCACTATCTACACACTTGACAAGATACTTACACAACACCTCCAGTCAGTATCCACACACACACACACACACACACACACACACACACACACACACACACACACACACACACACACACACACACACACACACACACACACACACACACACGCACGCACGGGCACGTGCAACCTCACCAACCCACTCGCACATACAGTGGATTCATAAACTTTCGTTATGTCGTTCCCCTTTATTTACTCAGTCCATTTCTGTCCCTCATTTGTTGCTCCATTTGCTTCTGTCCGTGGTCTTTCCTCTGTGTGTGTGTGTGTGTGTGTGTGTGTGTGTGTGTGTGTGTGTGTGTGTGTGTGTGTGTGTGTGTGTGTGTGTGTGTGTAGTGTACAGAATTTGAGCTAAGACTGTTGTCCTTTCTCCATATAGATACTGTTATTCCATCTACGCCGTGTGTGTGTGTGTGTGTGTGTGTGTGTGTGTGTGTGTGTGTGTGTGTGTGTGTGCGTGTGTGTGTGTGTGTGCGCGTGTGTGTGTGTGTGTGTTCTCCTTGCATGTATTTGTGTGCCCGTCTGTGAAAAATGAAAAAGAAATATATTAAAATAGGGCAACACAGAAATAAAAGAGAAGGAAATCTGAGAACAAGAATAGAGAAAGGGAGAGTAGAAAATAAGGGGATTAAAGATCAAATAGGAGAGTTTGAGGAAAGACACTGAAGCAGAGAAACAGGAAGCGAAGGATGGGGAAAATGAGAGAGAGAGAGAGAGAGAGAGAGAGAGAGAGAGAGAGAGAGAGAGAGAGAGAGAGAGAGAGAGAGCAATTTCATAAAGTACATTAGCACACACCGATATAGAGTATATGTAATTACGCTTATTCCGGCCTCGCGGATGTATAATGCATGGCTTTACAAATACATCCCCGTGTGTCCCGAATACATGTATAAATTATGTAAGTGTGTGTGTGTGTGTGTGTGTGTGTGTGTGTGTATTTGTGACTGATATGTACTTACAATCGATGGAGAAAGTATCACCCAAGAGGTGTCCGATGGTATCCTAAACAGGCTGCACAGCTAATGATGTCTCAAAGTCTGTTTTTATCTGAATTTGCATGAAACAACTGTATTTTCAGGGGCTTTGATGGAAAAGTGTACTAGTGAACGATATGAAGCTAATTTTTTTCTAATAATCATGGCTGCGCAGATATGAAGCTGTGCTGGTGTTGCTGGGTAGGACCAAAGGGTATTTTGCAGTATACATTGTGGAATGTGCACAGACAGTGTAACAGCATAAACAACAAGACATCCTTAAGAGAGCGCAAACCTCCGTCAACGCCTATACCAGACAACTCGAAGAATCACCAACATTTAATCAACTCAACCTTGGCCCATAACCCACACATCCACAAAATTCCGTTGAAATCCATCCATGGCATTTTTAGATATCTCGTGGAAAAACAAACAAAAGATAGTTCTGAATCGGGACTCAAACTCAAATCATCACTAAAATATAATCATCTACTTCATGGCCATGACCCACTTAATTATGCACAATATATCATTGGAAACCCTCAATAACTTTTCATATATCTTGTGGAAAAACAAACAGACTAACAGGGTTGAATACATAACCTCTTCAAATTTTCGTTGGTGGAGGTAATGAATACTGCATAATGCCCGTCGGTACTATTCGACATTAGTAGACCTGCATTCATGAGGGCGACATATATTTTTGCGAACAAAATTTCCACTCACACAATGTAGGTGTAATGTTATTAAGTTCACCTTCAGATGCCGTAGCCTTCGCTGGGAAGGGTGATATTGGCTACACGTATCATCATAGATGTGTTCATAAAGAATGGCATGGCCACAGTGGTAATATCCGATATTAACTACACTGTGGTATGCCATGTTCCGTGATCACAGTAAATCACAGGTACCGAAACTTTCGTAGCATGTTGACAACTCGACAGTGGAGGGGAATGTTGTATATTTAATTTCATGGTCATGGGTACAATATAAACCACTTTATTGCGGATCGTCTCCTCTTGGTTGGGAGAAGGGAGGAGGTGAGAAGGGAGGAAGAGATCAATAGGATGGAAGCAGGGGAAGCAATGAAGATAATCAAAATGGGGAAAGCCCCAGGAATTGATGGTGTGTGTGTCGAAATGCTGAAGCATGGTGGAGAGATAGCAGTAGAATGGATATAGAAAATATGCAGATTGGCTTGGGAGGAAGATAGAATTCCGGAGGATTGGAAGTCAGGAATAATTATTCTCCTGTACAAAAGAAAAGGGGAAAAAGAGGTGTGTGGTAATCACAGGGGCATTTGTCTTCTAAGTGTAATGGGAAAAGTATATGGTAGGATACTTACTGACAGAGTTAGGGAAAGAACCGAGGTATTAGTTGGAGAAGAACAGGGAGGTTTTAGGAAGGAAAGAAGTTGTGTGAATCAGATATTCGTTCGTAGGTCTCTAGTGGAAAAGTTTCTAGAGAAAGGAAAGAAGTTGTATGCGGCCCTCATGGATTTGGAGAAAGCATATGATAGGTTGGATAGACAAGGAATGTGGGAAATATTAGAAATACTTAGGGTAAATGAGAAGTTGTTGTATGCCATGAAGAGCATGTATGAGGGTGCTAAGACTACGGTGTATGTGGATAGTGAACTCAGTGAATTTTTCTGAATGTTGGATTGAAACAGAGGTGTGTCATGTTTCCGTAGTTGTCCACTTTGTATATGGACGGGGTTATAAAAGGGATACAAGGTAGGGTAGTGGATGCTGGAGAGGCCCTAATGAAAGAGGACAGTGTTTGGAAATTTCCTGTTCTGTTGTGTGCAGAGATACTGTACTGTCAAGTGAAGACGAAGGGGAACTGCAAGACTTATTGAATGGGTTTGGGAGAGTGTGTAAGAAACGGAATCTAGAGGTGAATGTAGGGAAGAGTAAAGTTATGGTCTTCGAGAGAAATGAAGTCACTGAATGTACAGTGCGGTTGGATAATGAATAAAGGAAAGTGTGAGTGCATTTAAATACTTCAGTAGTGTGAGGAATAGGGACAGAAGTTTGGAGGGTGAAGTGCTTGAAGGGGTAAAGCAAGGGAGAAAGGTTTCTGGTTCTTTGAAAGCAATGATTAGAAATAGGGAAGTAAGCATGGAAATAAAAAAAATCGTTGCACGATAATACTGTGATTCTGACACTTGGAAGTGAAGGTTGGACTTTGTTGGACGGACACAAGTCAAGAGTGAGAGCAGAAGATATGAGTTATTTGAAAGGAGCATGTGGAGTTACATGGAGAGACAGACTGACAAATGAGGAGATGAAGTAGCAATGTGGTGTGGATGTGGATGAGATAGAAAGCTTAAGGAGAGATACACTGAGGTGGTTTGGCCATATGGAAAAGATGGAGAGCGTGAGACTAACGAGGAGAGTGTATGTGATTGAGGTGGAGGGGGAGAGAGGGAGGAGGAGACCGAGGATGAGATGGAGGGATGGAGTGGAGAAGTATATGAGAGAGGGGTGAGTGAGCTGGGAGCGGGGTAGTGAAATGGCGCGGGACAGGGCGACGTGGAGACGATTGTTTGTGGCCACCCCTTACAGGATTAAGGCGTCTATCCCTCTTGGCTAAACATGCTCACCTTGCAGTAACCAAAAAAGAAACAAAAAATCAGCATCACAGAAAGGCCATTCTCTCTCATTTCTAATTCTTCAGCTCTGTGAATCCCCCTCAGCGTGCGAAATCGTCTAGTGTTCGTGAAAAAGAAAATGGAAATTCATAATCCTTGTACTGTGTTAAATCTACAATATACAATCAGTTTTTTACAAAAGGGTGCTCTGTACCATATGACAGTCCGCATCAGAGAGCATATTCCCATAATCCTGAGTTCGATTTTTATATCAAACTGAGTGGAATTTCGCATATAACGCAGTCAATACCAGATCAAACTATTTCAACTCACCTGATAGCGCTTTGCGGAATAAATCGTAAATCGTTTTTTATTGACATGATCTCAGCTGAATAACGCATCATACCGCTAGTATACAACATCGTTACATTGCCACACAGACACGCATATCAACCTTGCCGAGATATCAGGAGGTTAAACAAATAATCAGTATAGGAAATCATCGGAGCAGTTCTTCGTCATTCTTTCTTGATCGACTGTAGGTTCGTATGATATTCTGCAACTTTGCCTTTGTATGTATGCAGATGTCTTTGTGTATGTATGTATGTATTTATGTTCAATATGTGTACAGTATATTATCTGAACGAAGTAATGAACAGTTCTACCAACCCCTACAGTACATACACACACACACACAGAGGCGATCTATTAAGCAAACACTCATTACATCACTCGTATACACTCATAACTCTCCTTCACGCACACATACATGGTCACGCACATTGTTACATCCAAGGACACCCGCAGTAGCTCATAATTTCACATACACACATACAGAAACATATACACATACAGAAACATACACACATACAAAGATTTAAGCAAACATAAGAAAACACATGCAGACAGTAAAATGATGACACGCACACAAAAATAAGCTCATACAAGCGTAGGCACTCACACACACACACACACACACACACACACACACACACACACACACACACACACACACACATATATATATATATATATATATATATATATATATATATATATATATATACACACACACACACACACACACACATACAAGAAACGTATCTACAGTTTTTCAAGCACTTTCGTACACTGATATACACAAACGAACATAGTTACAAATACACTCTTCCAATAGTGATCAGATAAACACGCACTAAAGTACAGTGTATATCTATTTATCTGTCCATCGATCTATCTATCTACAGTATTTATTAATCTATTTTCTGAACATGACAAATACAAATACACATTCCTGAATATATCTCCACTCTTTCATACTCGCGCGCGCGCGCGCGCACACACACACGCACGCACGCACGCACACACACACACACACACACACACACACACACACACACACACACACACACACACACACACACGCATCTATATTTAGCCTTCATTTGTCCAACTTTATAAGAGGAAAGTTTGCAGGGTTCCAGCTCTTGTCCCCGTTTGCAAAAGAATACATACACACACACACACACACACACACACACACACACACACACACACACACACACACACACCTATAATACTTATACCCACCTATACACCTATTCAACTATTTCCACGATTTCTCCCATGGTCCTGCATACACCCTTCACAGTAGGCTGGGTGGAAGAACCATCTAAACATATCCACACTCTTCATGGCTTCACGCGAACGAATATATGTGAGAAATACCTAAAGTGTAAAGATTATTCCAGCGAACAGACGGTCTACATTGTACATTTTTTCCCTCTCACAGTTTTCGTTTCATTTCAGCTTGCGGTCGCTCAGAAGCAGTGAGGAGAGGTGGAGTGATCAGATCGCAAAGTAGTGTGGATAATGTTATTCTATATCTCTTGTGTTGTGGGGACGGCTCAGACTGCTAGGTGTGAGGAGAGAGAAAACATTTTGCCTGCCTTATGAAACTTGGAATCAGCATTGCAACCACTGGAGAGGCATACATTTTAAAGCATGAAAATGGTTGTGAAAGGTGTAAAATGATGCAGGTTAACCACTAGCAACGTTGAATGATACATTCCCTCAGCACACGACTTTCCCTCAGCACACGATTGTTTTTCATCTAGTGGTAAGAGGTGCGCAATGTATGGCCTACCCTGAATGTAAGCTCTGGTACTGAATGTGATTAAATCATTCATAACAATGACCTTTTATAAAGTTATTTAGACTATCACCAAACGAATTTTGTTCAAGACAGGAATATTCGGAACAAAAAAGAGTTAAAGAAGGATATCTCCAGGCATTCTTATTTATTTTGTGGTAATTTTTCCTAGTTGCAAGAGAAAAATATATGAATTAGTTATTGTCGATGTGACTGCATGTAATATGTTAACAGAGACTGTTCCTATCCTCTCCACTGCCAGATCATAAAGTGGATGAATAATATCGTCCGGCGGAGGTCGGTGGTGGTGAGTGAGTAGTACAATAAGAGCAATAGTAGTAGTAGTAGTAGTAGTGGTAGTAGTAGTAGTAGTAGTAGTAGTAGTAGTAGTAGTAGCAGCAGCAGCAGCAGCAGCAGCAGCAGCAGCAGTAGTAGTAGTAGTAGTAGTAGCAGCAGCAGTAGTAGGAGTTGTTGTAGTAGTAGTGGCAGTAGCAGAAAATGAAAAAAATAATAATAATAATGAAAATATTAACAATATTATTATTATCATTATTACTATTATTATTAAAATTAAGAGCAGTAATAATGGGACACAAACACATTTAATAGCCTATCACACACACACACACACACACACACACACACACACACACACACACACACACACACACACACACAATTTTTTAGTTTACACATATTCACACCAACATACAGTCAATTTAAGTCCTGACGTTTCACAAATATTAAAACTCTCTCTCTCTCTCTCTCTCACTTCATCCCACTCCCCTCCCATCCTCTCTCCCCCCCCTTCTCCCCACTCCCCTCCCTCTCTCTTGCTCTCCCTTTCTCTTACATTCGCTTTCTCACTTTCTCTTTATGTCTCTCTCTCTTGTAATATCTCTTTCTTTCGCCATTCTTTAGCTTCTGTAATTTAATAATCTTTATATTATTTTAAAATTTACAAACCTAAGAAGGATTGTAGGAGATATGCGCTTTGTCAGTCTCTCCTCTGTGTGGTGTGTTTGTTTTCTGTCTGTCTGTCTGTCTGTCTGTCTGTTTGTCTGTGGTCTGTGTCTGCCTGTCTGTCTGTTTGTGGTCCTTGTATGCCTGTCTGTCTGTTTGTCTGTGGTCCTTTTAAGCCTGTTTGTTTGCTTGTCTGTGGTCTGTTTACTTATCTGTCAGTTTGTGAGGTATGGCCTGTGTGTGGATTGGTCTGTCTTTCTATGTCGTCTGGTCTGTCTCTGTTATTTGGTCTGTCTATCTATCTTTGTGGTTTAATCTGTCTTTCTGTCGGTGGTCTATTTTTTTTTCCTGTATTCTAGTCTGTCTTTCTGTCTGTATGACCTGGTCTGTCTTGCTGTCTTTGCGGTCTCTTCTAACTGTGGTCTGGTCTGTCTCCGTGATTTGTTCTGTCTGTGTGATCTGGTCTGCCTGTGTGGTCTGGTCTGTCTATGTTGTCTGGTCTGCATGTGTGGTCTGGTTTGTATGTGTGGTCTGACCTGTTTGTGTGGTCTGGTTTCTCAATGTTGCCTGGTCTGTCTGTGTGGTTTGGTCTGTATGTGGTTCGGTCTGCCTTTTTGCCTAAGTGCTTTGGTCTGCCTGTGTTGTCTGGTCTTTCGAAGTGGTTTGGTCCGCGTATGTGGTCTGGTCCGTCTAAGTGGTTTGGTCTGCCTATGTGGTCTGATTTGCCTAAGTGGTTTGGTCTGCCTGTGGAGTCTGGCCTGTCTAAGTGATTTGGTCTGTTATGCTGTCTGTGTGGTCTGGGTTTGGTCTATTTGTGGAGCCTGGTTTGATGTTTGTCTGCCTGTTTTTCTGTCTACCTCTCTATTTGTCTGTCAATCAGCCAGCTAGTCTGTTTGTATGCCTGTCTGTCTGTCTGTCTGTCTGTCCCTTTCACACACACACACACACACACACACACACACACACACACACACATACACACACACACACATAATTGCTTCAATCGTGATATCCGAAATGACACTTAACGCTTCAATTATGGTGGGGAACAGGAATGTGGGGGGAGGGGGGGGGAAGGAATGCTGGAGAGAGAGAGAGAGAGAGAGAGAGAGAGAGAGAGAGAGAGAGGGAAGAAAAGTACGAATACTAAGAGGGATAAATGGGGGGAGAAAAGGAAAGGTAGAGAGAAAAGAGAAGCGGATGGAGGGAGAGGGAAGAAACAAATGGTGGAGTGATGGAAAAGAGAGAGTGGAATTTGTGGACTAGATTCGAGATATATAAGGATGGGGAGTGTTAAAATATAGAAGGGAGGGACGAAAGTATATGGGAAAAGGGGAGAACGGTTTACGCCTACGGTCAATGTATATATCCGCATATCTATCTATCTGTCTATCTTTTTATTTATCTATCTATAAGAGAGGGAATGTTTGTCTGTCTGTCGTCCATGGAAATAGGGGGAAATGTACACAGAACTCTAAACAGCTCTAAGAGGTATAAGATTTTGCTTCGACTAATTGTTTACATTACAGTTGATAAAGTGGCCCCTCTAATGGCATAGACTAGTAATAATCAGGAATAATTAAATCAACATGGTGGAAACATGGAAGTCAACCTAACGAATAGCTTTTTGCTTCTATAACCATATCATTACTGGCTACAACGGGTCGGATGGGTGGAGGGATTGGTGGGGAGGGCAGGGGGAGGGGGGTTGGAGGGGCAGAGTGAGTTGGAAGTTGGGTGTACTGGTGGAGAGTGGGTGGGAGGGTGGGTGTATAGAGGCAGTATGGGTAGGTGAGTGGGTGGGCAGGATAGGTGGGTGAGTGTCTGTGTGTAAGAGGTCAGGGCGGGTAGGAAGGTGGGTGGGTGGATAGGTAGGGTAGGTAGGTGGATGGATGGATAGGGTAGGTGGGTGGGTGGGTGAGCAGGGTGACGGGGAAGGGTTGATGGGTAGGTGGGTAGTGGGAAAACAGGTCCATGATAGGAATAGGTCAATGGGGAATATATCCCAGGGGAAATGAGTCCAAGGAGGAACATAGGATTACTGGGTAAATTGGGGCCCTGGGGGTATTCATCCACAAGGGGTGTGGCCATCCAAGGTCACAGGCAATGCCGGTATGCATGATGATATGGTTTTACCTGAGTAATGTCGGGTACCCCTGCTGGTGTTTATATATATACTGTATATATATATATATATATATATATATATATATATATATATATATATATATATATATATATATATATATATATATATATATATATAATGGTAGATAGGTTAGCCAATTGACTGGATGGTTGATGTATCAATTAACTGATATCAGTGTGTGTGTGAGAGAGAGAGAGAGAGAGAGAGAGAGAGAGAGAGAGAGAGAGAGAGAGAGAGAGAGAGAGAGAGAGAGAGAGAGAGAGAGAGAGAAACAGGGATATATAACCAGAGAAAGGGAAACGAGGTAAGTGATAAAAGAGAGAAGAGGGGCATACAAGGGGAGGACATAGGAAATGAAGTGTTAAATTGGAATAAATGGAGAGAAAATGATCAAGACTATATCAGAGAAATTGTACAATGTGAAGTGATAATTAAGTGAAGGAAATGTTAAAGTGAAGGAGAGGATAAACTGGATGAGAGGAGGAGAATGATTAAATGCACGGAACGAGAAAATGGATAATTATAGTGAACATAAGTTTTGTGGTAGGAAAATAGGACAGGAAAGCTAAGAGAATGAAAATGAGTGAATGGAGATGAAATGGTATATGGAAGGGAGAGAGAGAGAGAGAGAGAGAGAGAGAGAGAGAGAGAGTTACATAGAGTTACATAGATACACAGACCACACAGACCTTACGGTCCCTACGAGGTGGTCCGGCCTTAATCCTAATATAGTGCATAGGAGCAGGAGAAAAGGATAGCACAGCAGAAGGCTCTCTCCCCCACCCTCCAGACCCTCCGGCATTTGCCGTACAAGAAACAAGAGAGGAAGTAATACCTTGCAGGAATGAAAAACCTGAAGGAATTTTATAGGATCGGCAGAAAGTAGAATAATATGGAAAAGGAAAATTTGGGCATACAGCCACATACTTACTCTATGCATGCAATTTTTTTTTTTTTTTTAATCAAAAGATGAATAGAATGTTTATCTATTATTTATATTCTATAATATTGTCTGTGTCTAATAGACACATGAATGCAGACGCGAATATGCAATAATTGCTCCATCCTAACTAAACGATACCAATTGCGTCGAGATACATGTCCAGTCTCTTTTTAAACATATTTATGGTACCACTTTCAATTACATTCCCAGGGAGTTTATTCCATTCGCTTACAACAGAGTAAGTGAAGAAGTTTTTGGTTGTATCAAGATTAGCCCTCCTTGCTTGCAACTTCATACCATTTCCTCGAGTTACAGTCTCGGCAATTACTGTGAATAGCTTGTTTGAATCAGTATTACTGAAGCCTTTTAGAATCTTAAAACATTCAAGCAGTTGTCCCCTGAGTCTCCGTTTTCTAAGAGAGAATAGGTTTAATTCCTTGAGTCTCTCGAGGTATGGTTTATTCCTCAGGGACGGGATTAACTTGGTAGCCCTACGCTGGACCGCTTCCAGTAATTCTATATCTTTAATTAGGTGAGGCGCCCAAAACTGCGCTGCAAACTCTAAGTGTGGCCTGACTATGCTTTTGTATAGGGGGATTACAATATCTTTGCTTTTATATGTAAAATGTCTTTTGATGAAGCCTAGGGTCCTGTTGGCTTTATTGGCGGCAGAGATACATTGATTCGAACATTTCAGATCGTCTGAAATTAGTACGCCTAGATCCTTAACTAGTGAGGACTTGCTAATGATTTGGCCCTTCATTTCGTAATCATACCTTTTGTTTTTCTTCCCACATTGCAGTACCTGACATTTGCTTACATTGAAGGGCATTTGCCATTTTTCTGACCAGCTGATAATTTTATCAAGGTCATTTTGAAGGGAGAGAGAGAGAGAGAGAGAGAGAGAGAGAGAGAGAGAGAGAGAGAGAGAGAGAGAGAGATTAAAAGATTAATTGTGGGAGAAATTGTAAGGGTAACTAAGAGGATGAAACTATGAAACAGGAAAGGAGAGGGGAGGGTACGTGGAAGAGGAAAAGTGAATACATGAAGGAAAACGGAAGAACGAGGGTTTATGACAGGCATGGTAGGATAAGATGAAAGAAATATTAAGAAAATGAAATATAAATAAAAGTAAAGCAGAGGATGTATGAAATGGAAGAAGAAGAAGATTAAAAAGAAGACGAAGAAGAAGGAGAGAGAGGCAGAGAGAGAGAGAGAGAGAGAGAGAGAGAGAGAATAATTAACAAGAGGAAAATTAAAGAAAGTGTGAGGGAAAAGGTTGGAGCATTTGAAGGGAAACTACGGAAAATAAGAGGGAGAAAAGAGGACAGAGGCAATGAAAAGGAGATTAAGTTTTGGATGGAGGGGAGGGAGCAAGACTACACGAAATAAATTAATGTACAGAGAGAAGAAAATATAAAATATGAAATGAACAGCTTGAAAACATGAAGAAGAAAGTGAAAGAAAAAAAATGAACGACGGGAATACTAGTGCGCTGTGTGGAATGAGAGAGAGAGAGAGAGAGAGAGAGAGAGAGAGAGAGAGAGAGAGAGAGAGAGAGAGAGAGAGAGAGAGAATTTCGGACTATCGAGTAAAGCTATGGAGTAGTCTTGGTGGCTCGGTGATGCGGTGTTTGTCTGGCGATCTATATTTGTCCCGATTTTAAGGTACGTAATACAAGCAGTGATGGGTATTTGAAGTGGGGGCTGGGCGTATGTACACTTCGTAATGGAGGCGGTATAGGTGGGGACAGAACTTGTGTTGCAGTGTCAGTGTTGGTGGATTCCACTTACCTCCGTCGGCAATGACTCTTATGACACCTATTTACCTCGACTCTACCTCCACCTGACACTACAATTGGCTCCGACTCCATCTCCATCTGACACAACTGACTCCGACTGTACCTCCATCTGACACAACAACTGACTCCGACTGTACCTCCCTCTGACACAGTTTTAAACCCGGGTGTACAGTACCTCTCTATATCGGTATATGTCCGTACCCTTTTATTACAGACTCTGAAATATTGCAGTAGCCATTGCAACACTTGGATATTCACAATCACTACTCGCACTGCACACCCCCATTCCCCGCTCACACTTCTCCAGCATGGGAAAGGTTAATTCTGCCTACCAATCTCCCTTCGTACCATGGTCCTCTGCTTTAAACCTAATACGGATCTTTAAAATTATCGTAAATCAGAGGGTGAAAAGAGAAAATGGCGAAAGATAAGGGGAATGACTTAAAGTGAAGGGTAAATGACTAGATCTTTGTGGGTGAAAGGCAGTATGGGAGAGGGAAAATGAAGGGGAAAGGGGTGAGGAGAAGGGGAAGGGGTGAAGGGAAGAATGATAGGAAGGGAGGAAGAGTTATGGAGGGGAATGTGCGATGGAAGAGGCTGCTGGAGAGAGAGAGAGAGAGAGAGAGAGAGAGAGAGAGAGAGAGAGAGAGAGAGAGAGAGAGAGAGAGAGAGAGAGAGAGAGAGAGAGAGAGAGAGAGAGAGAGAGAGAGAGAAGAGTGACGTTTGTGGTAGTAGAAGTAGGAGAGGAAGAAGTGGGTGAAAGGGAAGGGGAGAAATTATAAAAATGAGGAAGAGAGAAGGGTGCAGGAAAACAAAGGGGTGATCGAGAGGGGGATGGGGTGAGGAGGGAAGAGGGACTGGGCCGAGAAGAGGGGGAGGAAGGGACGAGGGGAGGGAAAGGGGTGATGAAATGGGAGAGGAGAGATGGAAAAATCGACTCTAACTGCTTTACCGCCACCTCCTTGAATCTATTGTGAGAAATTTTTATAGGAGGGGAAGTGAAATGGAGGAACAGAGGGGAGAGAGGGAGGGAGGGGAGAGAGGGGGGTGATGTAAGTGTGGCTAAGGTGCTGTAGGGGAGGTAGAAAAGGGAAGAGGGGCGGGAGAAAGAGAGAGGAGGAAAGAAGGGAGTGAGAGAGGGAGGAGAGAGGATGAGTTTAAGAAAGGGTGATGGAACCGAGGTAGGAGACAGAACAGAAGGGTGGGGGGAGAGAAGAGGGAGGGAGGAGAGGGGAAGGGAGGATAGAGAAGGGGGAGGGAAGGGAGAGAAAGGGGAGAGAAAAAGGAGAGTGGGTTGAGGTAGGGGTGGTATGAGAGGGAGAGGAGATGAGGGATAAGGGATAGTGAGAGGAGGAAAATATCAGTGTAAGAGTATAAAAGAGGGAAGAAGAGATAACGCAACGAAAAGGAAAAAAAAAGTTTAGAAATGAGAGAGGAAAGTAAGAGGTGAAGAGTGAGACAGACGTGGAGGAAATACGGTCAAATAAGGAAAAATAAAGGAATGGGATAAACCGGAATGACGAGAATAAAGACAGGAAAGAGGAAAAAAGTAGAAGGGAGACGTGAGAGAGAGAGAGAGAGAGAGAGAGAGAGAGAGAGAGAGTAAAAAAAAAAATGATGGGATGAAAAGCGTGAGAAAACAGGGGATAGGAGAGACGAAAGTGAGAGCAAATGAGAAAAAAGAGATAGAGACAAAATATATGAGCAATGGGTGATTCGTAAAGAGAGAAGACTGGAGAGGGAATGAAGAAGACGGGGAGAGAAGAGCAGAGAAGAGAAAGAAGAAACATAACATGAGAAAAGGTGGTGGCAAGGAGAGGTAGATAAGTAAAGGAAAGAGTAGGAAATAAAGTAGGAAGACCTGATAATAAAGCAAGGGAATGAAGGAGAAAGATGTGAAAGGAGAGAGGAATGGGAGAGAAAAGAAGAGTGAGGTGAGAGGAAAACTGAAATAAGGTAATAAAAGAAGGAAGAAAAGAAAACAGGAAGAGACAGGAGAGAGGAAGAGACGTGGAATGAAATAGAAAGAGGGGGGAAAAGAGATAAAGAGTTTGGAAAAGGGACAGAGAAGAAGAGTAAACGGAGATGATAGAGGAGGCGAGGTGCAGGGGGAAAGGAAAGAATGGGAATTAGGGAAAACAGAGAAAGGGAGAAGGGTGGGTGAAAAGGAAGAGGGAAGAGGTTAGAGGGGAAAGACGTGAAAAAGAGGGGTGAAGCGTGGATTAAAGTGAGAAGTGAAGTTGCAAGGAATGAAGGGGAGAGATGACAGGTAGGGAAAGGAGAGAGAGAGAGAGAGAGAGAGAGAGAGAGAGAGAGAGAGAGAGAGAGAGAGAGAGAGAGAGAGAGAGAGAGAGAGAGAGAGAGAGAGAGAGAGAGAGAGAGAGAGAGAGAGAGAGAGAGAGAGAGAGAGAGAGAGAGAGGCAAGGATAAATGCGTGAAATGAGTAAGGGTGAGCACGGACTTAAATTGAGAAATGCAAGGTATGAAGTGGAGAGCTGGAATGTGGGAAGGGGAGAGGAGAGGAAGAGGAGAAAAAGATAACATAGAAGGGGAGGAGAAGAAAGAGAAGAGAGAAGAATGGGAAGGAGAAGATGGAGGAAGAGACGGAGAGAGAGAGAAAGCGAGAGAAGGGAATTGGGACAGGAAAAGGAAAAGAGGAAAATGTTGAGTGATAAAGGTGGAAAAAAAGGAAAAGGAAGAGAAAGAAGGGAGAGGGTCGAGTAAAATGTGAGAGGGAAGGTGAGAGAAAGATTAAAAGATAAAGTGAGAAAAGTGGACAGAAAAAGGAAAATGAAGAGGAAAGAAGGAATGGGGAGAGGAAAGAGGGAGTGGGAAGAGGGAGAGGGAAGAGGGGAGAGGGGAGATGCGTGAAAGAGAGGGTATGAGAGTGAAGTTAAAGTGAGAAATGGAGTTGCAAGGAATGAAGGGGAGGCTGGCAGGTGGGGAAGGCAGGACGGAATGCTAAATGATAACCTTTAATAGTTCCTGTTGATTCTGGTACACACACATACACGTATGCGCACATGTACACGTAGTCATGTCGCGGACACACACACACACACACACACACACACACACACACACACACACACACACACACACACACAACTAAGACTGGGCCAATATTAAACATACCATTAGTCACTGTCACACGTGTACGGAATTACAATACCTCATACAGTACACTAATTAATATACCAGTAACAGCAAAAATATGATGCAGTGTGACAGACCAAGCGCGGAAGATTTGGAGGTGATGCGAAGCAAGAGAATGTTCCCCTCATAATGCTATTACACATTGAACTACGAGCTTGTGAAGGCGCAAAAACCTACGTAGCATATTCAGGACTGGAGAATTATTATCAGGGGTGTCTTCGAAGAGTTAAGTATGAGAAAGGACAAAAGCACGGGCCTTAGACGTGATCTAAAAGTGTCGATGTCTATAACGGTGTTCGTCGGGAGACGCTAATGGCACAGATGATGATGATAATGATGATGCTAAAACAGTTTCAGCTCGACTTGGACCATATTTATGTGTGAGTTGTACCATCTGAACTATCCATTTCACCACGATATGTAGATCAATAACACAGACCTTTGTGAGGGGAAGCTTGATGGCTACGTTGACTTTGATAATGTAGCTCGTTTGTTCCAGCCTGGTGACGATTCCTTATCCTTTTCAGCTTAATTGATGGTCAAGTGTAGTCAGAGTGGCGCGTGACTATGACCTTTGTAATTTAACTTGCCCCCAAATTGCCATCTCTCAATATTGCTTGCTAAGTTGTAACGGGAGACCATACTAGAATATTTATGCCAGTCATGAAGCAGTGTCACGGAGAAGATGAAAAGCTATAACATTATCTTATCCTGCCAAAGAGCTACGTGAAATAAGCGATAGAAGGATGAAAATCTAGACGAGGTTAAGGTGAAAGAACCACAGTAACCTCGGAACCTCAGTCCTACATCGAAATTCATACAATAGCGACTTAATAAGGTGTGGGAGTGGTCCAGTTCCGCTAGCTGAAAATAAACCAATAATGGCTTAAGTTTGGAGGGACTTTGAAATGGGAAGCTCAAGCCCGACTGATTGCCACCGAGTTTGGGAATTAGACGCTCACAACTTACGCCTAGGTCACAACAACCAAATAACTACAACAGCGCCATGCCAACGTCTCCTGTTCCACCGTCTGTGCAAGGAATGGGTGGGATGGGTGGAGGGGAGTGGGCGAGGGAGGAGTGGGCTGGATGGGCTGGGTCAGTGGTGGGCAGTGTGGCAAAGTGAGGGTCGTATAGGTCTGGATTAGGAAGAAGAAGAAGAAGAAAGAAAGAAAAAGAAGAAGAAGAAAGAAGAAGAAGAAGAAGAAGAAGAAGAAGAAGAAGAAGAAAGAAGAAGAGGAAGAAGAAGAAGAAAAAAAAAAAGAGAAAAGGAGGAAAAAGAAAGATCACATAAGACGCCATCTCTCTAAAGAACACAAGCCACTGAAGCATATTATATTTATGTGCCAGGGTGGATATCCTTCTCAAGAAAATAAACTTCTCGGTAAATTTCTTCCGCGTTTTAAAATTTTCTCCTTTTTTCATGTTAGACTCCCCACCTGCAAACTTTGTCTGCGTAAAAAGTATATGAGGTCGCAGACTCAAATCAACTATTCTATTCCCAGTTTTATTTTATTGCTCCCAGACATAAGGTTTTCTTTAATTTTATCCTCCTCTTCTTCCAACTATCATACATTCTATTAATTTCTCTCATATACTCTCCTACACTCTCTCCTAGTTATTCTTTCACACTCTTCCGTCCTCACTCAGTCCCACATACACTCTTTAGCTTTCTCACATGCTCCCTCACTCTCACGCACTGTCTTACGCTCTATCATTCACTCACACCCTGCCCACCAATCTCTCTCACTTGCACACGTTCGCTTACACTTTCTCATACACCCACACACCTTTACACTTTTCCACACTCTTTTGCATTCTCTTACACTTTCACATAGAACTCTTCATTCCTACACACTCTTCAACACCCTCTTACACTCCCATACTCACTCTCACACACATTGTTGTACTTGCCCACATACTCTCTCACTCCCGCATGCTCTTCCAAACTTCAACACACTCTCCATATTCCACACCTCCCTCACTTGCATACTCTCTCTCTCTCTCTCTCTCACACAAACACACACACACACACACACACACACACACACACACACACACACACACACACACACACACACACACACACACACACACACACACACACACACACACACACACACACACACACACACTCACTTCCACATATACTCCCTCACTATCACTCGAACAGATTCTCCCAGACTTCCTCAATTCCACTCTCCCATCCACCTCCACCCCCACTCTCTCTCAGTGCAACACACCATCTTCTTCTTCACTCCAACACACTTTCACTTTCCTTGTCTCCAGCACACTCTCTTTCACTCACTCATTCCAGCATATTTTCTCTCACATTTTCTCCCTTCCATTCTCCCTCACTCCAACACACTCCCACTTTCTATCACCCCCAAACACATGGACTCCCACACTCCCACACACACCCACCCACCACCAAACGAAGTCCAGTTTCCACCCACAGGCCTACCCCATTTACCAGCACAGCGAAGGCGGCTGGACAGTGCAAATGAACTCCCTCCAACCCAAGACAGAGCAACAGACGGGACTGGTGTAGCCACCCAAACACACACAACCAAGGAGACTGTATATTTCGTGCTGAGTTATAGAGAACGTTGACAGAATCATTTATGTCCACCCAGACACACACAACCAAGGATTCTATTTACTTCATGCTGAGTTAGAAAGACTGTTGACAGAATCGTTTATGCTCTCTTTCGCAGACACACACATATATAGTAGCGTGCATGCAAACACATGTACATGCGCTTATGTAGCCTTCATCACATAGTCATGGAATCTGTTTGCCTGACACGGCTTTGAAGTGCCTTGGCAGCACCTTTTATGTGCTTTCACACACACACACACACACACACACACACACACACACACACACACACACACACACACACACACACACACACACACACACACACACACACACATGCAGTATTTTCATACACACATACTCAAGTGAGTGAAAAAAATATACATACAGAGGAAGAGAAAGGAATGCTGTCTTGAATGAGCGTTTGAAGCCACCCAGACACACGTATCGATGTATGCATTTACTTCACACGGGAAGAATCTTGACCGAATCATTATATGTACATTTCCATACACATACATACAGACGAAAACACACTCACATGCATATACATCACACAACCATAGCGTTTATATATTTTGAAATGAATTAAAGAGCCTTGACATAATCGTTTATGACTACAGGCATAAACATTCATATATTTTCACGAACAGATATTTCACAGAGAAACATATATACTGATGTGATGGGGTGGTGTATAGAAGTCAGCCATACACACAATCCTGGCGTATATTTACTTCACACTGAATAAATGTGTTGCGAAAGAATACCGTCACTCATATCAACAGGCTGCAATTACCTGATTTTATAAACGTCCCTCAATTTCTTCCCTGTCAGTCACGAAGATGGTGATGGGCACCAGAAGTGAAACATTAACTTAAAGTCCACCGGGTTCACGTTCAGGTGACCTTGGATCTACAACATCAGCATCAACAACAGAGTAAAAAGAACCCTGACGGCACCAGTTATGTCCCCTTTCATACACACACTCTCACACATACACACATTCTTTTTTTTCTCCCTTTCTTTCTCTCTGTGTGTATATCTGAGTGTCAATATACATTATGTAGGGATGGCCCCGAGGCGCCCATGAGTCTTAACAGATATAATCTTTCATAACTCCCAGACATAGAGGTATTAAAGTTTTGTAAGCATTTGATCTTCATCCTCGTGATTGTGTATACTGAAAACATCTAAAGTAGCTTAAACATAACGCTACCACGGTAAAAAGTAGGCCTAATCAACAAAATCTCGATTTGTCCAAGTACTTCTTTCTTTCTTCTTCTTATTTAGACCCCTCTAGCTCTAAAATGGGTAAACGGATCTTTTTTTTTTTTTTTTTTTTTTTTTTTTTTTACAAAGGGGTTTCATTGTGCACTGGGTCGGAAGCAAGGTAAATATTGCCCCCAAAAGTTCAAAAGTAATAGATTGGGAATAGGTAAACTTAGGCTATATCATATGATCCAAATTAGACAAAACTTGGTAGGATGATAATGGCTGAATAAAGGGTGGGAGTGTTTCATTTCTGAGAACAATATTGGTGAAAATGTACTTTTACTAGACGGCGTCAAACTTTCGACATTTTAACCACAAAAGTTCGTTGTCATATTGAATTACTCTTGATTGAGGGTCAGGCATAGATTAAACTGTTCAGTTTTGAGAACAATAGGACAAAGGTTAAGGTCACAGGCCAAGGTCAAATTAAACAATTCTGATCCAATTTCAATAAAACTTAGTGGGAGGGTTCATGGTCAGGTTAGGATGAAGTATTTCAGGTTTGAGAACAATCGGGTGAAGGTCAAGGCTACAGAGCTGGGTAAAAAGTTCGGTCACAGATCACAAAGCGTGACATTGTGCGCTCTCAGTCCTCCTTCTCGTTATTTTCTCCAGAAGATGATATCTGTCTATCTATCCATTTATCTATCTATCTATATATACAGTATATATATATATATATATATATATATATATATATATAGAGAGAGAGAGAGAGAGAGAGAGAGAGAGAGAGAGAGAGAGAGAGAGAGAGAGAGAGAGAGAGAGAGAGAGAGAGAGAGAGAGACATGAATATATAGACAGACATTACAAAGGGACGGCCATCTGGCGTAGTCAAATTCTATAAGCCAGGCATAAACATAAAAAAGGAACTTTGCCATAACCATTTATGGGTTCACACACACGGTCATAATATGAATGCACATCACACACACACATCACAAGGCCACAGACTACGTTTACTTCACACAGCGCTACAAAGAACTTTGACAGACCCATTTATTCCGTCTTTTACGTCCACGCACGCACGTTTGCACTAACACACACACACACACACACACACACACACACACACACACACACACACACACACACACACACACACACACACACACACACTCATCTACACACAGAAAACACAGGCACACACAGTACATCCCTCGCCCTACACACACAACTATACCGCTCTACCAACAATCATCCCTCCAACACACAACCACAGTTACAAAGGCAATCTTCCACGCAACGCCCCCCACCACCTCTACAATCTGGCCCACTCCATACATTGCCTCCCACTCTCCTCTCAATCACTGCACATATTCACTGACAGATCCCCTTTCCCTACTCCAGTTATACTCCCTTGATTTCATATATAAAGGAGTATACAAAAGACAGTAACCTCTTCAGTCCGATGGTGTATGTTATATTATTATTATTATGGCTCCGCTCACCTACGTGGAGGAGGCATCTAAGTAATTGGTCTGTCCGTTCGTGGTGCGTAACACTTTCCTGGGTGCGATATCTCCTGAACCCATTGACGAATTTCCACGAAACTTTTGTCCCTGATGCAGTATGTGGAGATAATAAACTTATTTGGTCAGTTAGGTCAAGGGGTCAAAGGTCAAGGTCATGTGGGGCCAAGTTATTTTATCCTTGTGGGAGCGATATCTCCTAAACCCCATGACGGATTTCGACGAAACTTTTGTCAGTGATTCAGTATGAAGGGACGATGAATTGATTATGTCAGCAAGGTCAAGGGGATCAAAGGTCAAGGCCATATGGGGTCGACTTAGTTTATCCTTAATCTCATTTCAGCCCATAATGAATCCTGTTGCGAGTCCGTATGCAAGGGGCGGAACTTTGCGTGGTCAGCTCAGGGCCCGAGTTCTCGGCGTTTCATTATTATTATTATTATTGCTATTATTATTATTATTATTATTATTATTATCATTATTATTATTGTTATTACTATTATTATAATAATAATAATTATTATTATTATTATCATTACTGTTGTTACTACTACTACTACAGACTAAGAGATCCGTATTCATTCCCGGCCCGACCATGGTTGCTTTAGATGGGGTCGTCTCTGGCACAGTCTATTCGTGCCTAGAACTGAAGCAGGGACATGGACGTGAAGTGACAGTTGCGTGTCGTAGTCTGGGGAAATGTGTGGGGTCTTTCTTCTCAGTCTCATTTGTATGTGTTTGAGATTGTTCCCTGCCTGCAAAATACTTCCCGCTCATGTTAGGTTAAGCCCCGACACGCGTCCCTTCAACTAAAATGCGCTTCCTCACTACTTAGCTCTTCCCCTGTTCCCCTCCTTCCCTCCGAGTTCGTGGTAAGCCCTACAGCACTTTTGACGGCTTCTCTGTCATTCATATTATCAGACTTTTTTTTTTTTTTGCCTACCGTGCACAGACTTGTAATAATGAACTGGTTAATGAACGAGGTACTTGATTTCTCCAGCTGGTAACGTCATCTGAATGAAGTTGGTAATCCAGCTGGCCATAGATTTTAATGACTAGTAACCCCTCGATTTTAATCAACTAAGTTATGTCTTTCACCGAAAAAATTAAAGACAAATGTAAAAAAATAAGATAATATAAACTGTGGGCTTCTCTTTACCGTCCATCACTCACACGAGTCAATGGAGTCAGGCAAGTGGAAAGCATAAACGTGAAAATATTTTAGTCTCCATTCCCAAACATTGACACATTTTGAATTTCATGAGTTCCTGCCGGAGAGTTGGAAAAAAAAAAAACTTTAGAAAAATCCTGTAACAAGCGGCAGAGAAATGGGTAATGAATAAAGTAAAAGTGATCCTTGACTAACTTGATGAGTCAACTTGGCTAACACACCACAAGTCTCTGAGGTATAAGGAATGAGTCAGTATGAGTCACGCACATACGCCTTGTACTAAAAGGGGACGGTTCAGAGACAATTCATCACGTACCGTTCAGAGTGGTGCCGGAAACATGAATGGGAGGAAAGAAAAGAATGCGGAAGAGAAAATTTTAAAAAATAGAGAGGAAAGAAAAAAATGAACAAAGACAAAGAAGACAAAAAAAGAAAACAGAGAGAGAGAGAGAGAGAGAGAGAGAGAGAGAGAGAGAGAGAGAGAGAGAATGATTTTGCATAAAGAAGGGGAAAGTGTGTAGATAGCGGGAAAAATGGACAGGAGATGGCGATAAAGAGGATAGATGCAGAAGACAGGGGGAGGAGGGGTAGAGAGAAAGGGGTGGATGGAGGGAGGAAAGGAATGGAAGGGGAGGGGGTGGAGGGGGAGGGGGAGAAGAGAGTGGAAGGGGGGAGGGGTGGAGAGATATACAGCGTGTGTGTGAGGAAAGTACAGAAGAGGAAGAGGATCGGAGAGAAGGGAAGATATGTGGGGAAGGTAGAGGAGGGAGGGTGGAGGAGGAGGAAAAACTGAGAGAGATGAATGAGTCAGAGGAGAGAACACACACACACACACACACACACACACACACACACACACACACACACACACACACACAAACTACGGTACCATGACAGAGTAAGTGGATAAATAAGAGAAATGAATAATAGAGAGGGAGCTTAAGATTCTTTTATTTGTAATCGAATAACATGTCTATAAATCAAATTAAAAACTCGTATTTTTAATACTTCTATGTACTGATAACTCGGTTTTAATTAGATTATGAATATTTCTTGACTAAATTAATTTAAAAAAATATCTTGAGTATTCATAACATTAAGTATTTCATAAATGCTTTCAGTGTAAAGAACATATTTTAAACCAGTACTGAAATTCACTGGTCACGCTTGAACAGAACTGAATAATTTGGCTAGATCTCTCTGAATTACCCATCAACGTACGGACCTCCGTTATCAGTTTTTGTATCATCAATTTTGGGTATATACCATGAAACGCTTTTGTCAGTATCATTAATATAAGCTAAAAACAGAATGGGACACAGAACTGAACCTTGTGGCACTACTCTTGTGACATTCTACTCATCTGATTCCTTACCTTCTTTCCAGTTAATTATATCTTTTTGGTTATGTTCCGGAAGCAAGTTGTCGATCAAACATAGCAAATTGTCAGTGAAATCATGGACTAAATATTCTCTTGAAGTTTTGTAAAGATTCCATTGAACAATTTTTGTGGGAAACTTTTACGGAGAACAAAGTTGGAGATAAGAGGCAGAAATAACTGTCAAGAAATAAAAGACGCGGAAGACGAGGTTGTGGAGAAGGAATTGGAGAAAGAGGAGAAGGAGAAGGCAAAGAAAAGAGAGAGGAAGAAGAGAATGGGGAGGAGGGGGAGAGAAGACTGGGGTTGTGGAGATGGACAAAGTGAGAGAAGAGGAGCAGGAGGCACAGAAGAGGAAGAGGAAGAAGACAAGGAGGAGGGAGAAGAAGGGAATGAGGAATAGGAGCACAGACACACATGAGAGCAAACAAAGAGTGCCATTACAGAGTGCCAAACAAGCATCTAGGAGGCACTGTTTCACTCGATGGTGCCTGTGATGATTCCTGTTCAAGGTTTTGTTTCATAGTTCATTAATAAAGGTGCATGGCTGTGAGTGTGGAAGAAAGAAAGGACAGGTGTGAGGAAAACGGGACGAGGAAGAGAGAGAGAGAGAGAGAGAGAGAGAGAGAGAGAGAGAGAGAGAGAGAGAGAATATGTAAGGAGAAGAGGAAGAGAAACGGAGGGAGGGAGGGTGTTTGGAATAAAGGGGAAGTATGTGAGAGAAGGAGGGAGAGGCATGGATGGAGAGAGTGTATGTGGGAGAGGAGGGATATGTATGAGGGAAACAAGGAGAGAAAATGAGGAAGGGAGAACTGGGGAGAAGGCGAGTGGTGGAGACAATGACGATGTGGGAGAAAGAGGAAAGTTTGGAAGGGTTTACGTAGGGGGAGGAGTGGAAATGACTGGGAGAGAGAGGCTGTGGGAGAGTTTAGAAGATAGAGAGAGGGAAGGAGAGTTTGTGAGAAAGGAGGAGAGTGTTGGAGAGAGAAGGGTAGGCGAATGAAAGGGTTGGAGAGAGAGAGAGAGAGAGAGAGAGAGAGAGAGAGAGAGAGAGAGAGAGAGAGAGAGAGAGAGAGAGCAGAATAAAATGATGCTGGAAAAAGGATTGTGGGGAAGAAGAGGAAAGTATAAGAGAGGAGTGTGTTAAAATGAAGGAGGTACTGAAGACACGAAGGTAGAAAAGAAAGAGTGAAATAGAAAGTATTGGAGAGAGAGAGAGAGAGAGAGAGAGAGAGAGAGAGAGAGAGAGAGAGAGAGAGAGAGAGAGAGAGAGAGAGAGAGAGAGAGAGAGAGAGAGAGAGAGAAGAAAGTGTTGAAATGAGTGGATATAAAGGAAATTCTGCAAATGTGGGAGGGTGCGTGAGAACAGGAAAATGTGTGAGACTGAGAGAGTAAAGATCAGGTGAAAATCGTGTGTGAAAGTGTCGGTGAGGGAGTGAGTGAGTGAGTGAGATAAAAGTGAGAAAGTTTAACTGTGAGGGCGTGTGGCTAGGAAAGATAGAGAAAGGGGGGAAGAATTAAGGGGAAAGAGCAGGAGGAGGAGGAATGGAAAGAGCAGAGCAGAGCAGAGAGATAGATAGATAGATAGATAGATAGATAGATAGATAGATAGAGAGAGAGAGAGAGAGAGAGAGAGAGAGAGAGAGAGAGAGAAAGAAGAACAGAAAGGGAAAGCTGGAGAGAAGAACCAGAGAATTAGAAAGTGGGGTTAGTGGAGAGTGAGACAAAACTGAAGGTAAGAGAAATGGAGAGAAACTGAAAACAGAGACAGGAAGGTTAAAGAAAAAATGAGAGAGCAGCAGAGTACACGTTAGTAGGAGAGGCTGACTGCACGATATAGTATAAAATGTAGCATAGAAAAGTCAGAATCTTTATCATTTCATCTATTTCTTCGACATGCATGAAAAAAAAAATGCAATATAACACTTAACATGGCATCTGTCTATCTATTTATCTATCTGTCTATCTATATGTTTATCTATGTTCACAAAACACCAAAAAAAATCAGGCACATCCCATTCGCATACAAATACACTAAAACAAAATGAAACTACGCAATGAAAGAAGTGAAGCAAATATAGAGGAAAGCTGCTAGACACGTGGAACGCAAAAATTTCTTCCAAATACACGGTTGTCAACTCACTAATACCATGATTAACTTGAAATTCTTGGGTTCCATCGCAAGAACAGTAAAAACAAGTCTGGTATCATGCTTCCTTTTATTTATTTATTTATTTTTTTTTAGCCCTTAACGATATTTTTAACCGACAATAATACCTGCAAAAAAATGAATGTTAAAAGTTCGCGAAGCTTTGAATTTACAAGACACACAAGATAATGATAATGATGATACTGATCGCTTTCTCTCTCTCTCTCTCTCTCTCTCTCTCTCTCTCTCTCTCGCTCTCTCTCTCTCTCTCTCTCTCTCTCTCTCTCTCATACACAAGCACATATATTTATCTTTCTGCCTAACAGTTTATCTATTTATCTATCTATCTTTCTATCTATCTATTGGGTAGTCATACTGACAGAGGCACCAGATTTTAAAACCAGCTGCACCGAAGTTCTTGGTGCCATATGGATACTGTGTGTGTGTATGTGTGTGTGTGTGTATGTGTGTGTGTGTGTGTGTGTGTACAGAGTAAGTGGGGGAGTGTGTGCAAATGAAAGTGGGAGGAAGAGTGTGGGAGAGTTCGAGGAAGAGTGTGAAATGGAGAGCACTGGGAGAGACAGGATTTGAGAGAGAGAGAGAGAGAGAGAGAGAGAGAGAGAGAGAGAGAGAGAGAGAGAGAGAGAGAGAGAGAGAGAGAGAGAGAGAGAGAGAGATTTCCCTTAAAAGGTAGGTGTACGAGACGAACAAAAAAAAAATAGAGCCTGAATGAAAGTACAAAAAATTCATATAAACTTACTCCTTCGCCTGTCCCCACGCACTCTCTCTCTCTGGTGCGTGAATTGAGGGATTGCGTGGGTATCGGTGGGATTGCGTGAGTGTGCAGGAGAAAGTGGGTGCGTTTACCCCTTCAGTTCTATAACATATCCTTTTTAATCACTAACACCATCAAATCATTATATTAAACTCAGTGGAGATCTATAGGATGGAAAGGGTTAATTAAAAGGCTCTCTCTATCCTCCCCCTAGCTCGAAAAATCCCCCCTGAAGTGAATAAAATCGTCCACAGTTACCAAATTATACTGGGAACTGAGTCGCCTGAATGAATGAATTACGGAAAGCCTGGAAATGGATGTGTGAAAAGAGAAAGCTTGAAAATGAATGGGTGAATAATCGGGTACGTTCAATGGTCAGTATGGCTTGTTATTTACTGAAGAAATCATGGCTCTGTATTACATCCTTATTTGCTGTGAATTATTTATCTGTGTTTGATCAGCCAGAATGGGATATAAAATGGAGAGAGAGAGAGAGAGAGAGAGAGAGAGAGAGAGAGAGAGAGAGAGAGAGAGAGAGAGAGATTACTGGGAAGCCGTAGGAGGAAGACAGATCTTAAAAAGCGACTGCGAAAAAGCCCTTAATGTGAGCTAGTGAGAGAGAGAGAGAGAGAGAGAGAGAGAGAGAGAGAGAGAGAGAGAGAGAGAGAGAGAGAGAGAGAGAGAGAGAGAGAGAGAGAGACTGTTTCTCCAACTTACATTATCGAACCTCCAAACACACACACACAGACACACGCACACACGTAACAAATGACGTCATTATTTACGTCATCGATTCGGACGCGCCCATTCCTCGCAGCTGCTATTTAAATAAGGTGTTGTTTACTTCTTAATGGTTTCCTGCTTAAGTTATGGCCGGTGTGTGTGTGTGTGTGTGTGTGTGTGTGTGTGTGTGTGTGTGTGTGTGTGTGTGTGTGTGTGTGTAAACTCATACTATATGCGAAGATAATTGTGTTTATCCTGTGCAAATCATTCCATTTCTTGGCATACATTAAGCGAACATATTTACTTTGTGTGTGTGTGTGGGGGGGTGTCTGTGTTTATTTGAATGGGAGAGGTAGATATACAAATTAAATAACATATTCTGAACTGCATATCAGTAGAATGATAAATGATAGCTAGGTATGTTGGCAGGTAGATACATAGATATATAGCTTTAGGTATATATATATATATATATATATATATATATATATATATATATATATATATATATATACAGTATTTATAGCTACATAGAGAAGCAGAGAGATAGATAGACTGATATACTAATAGATAGATAGATAAATGCAGAGAGAGAGAGAGAGAGAGAGAGAGAGAGAGAGAGAGAGAGATGTAAGTATTAATCTGAGTACATAAGACTAAAAGCTTAAAACTTTTCATATATCTACGTGTATATCCTAAATGTCGAAATTCAAGTTTAATGTTAGGTGTGGGAATGAGTAAATGTTACCTGGGAGAAGTGGGTTTGTTGATGAATGATGAATGGCTATGAATGAAGGATTTTGTTTGCTTTGGACGAAGGTGTGTGCCATTTAAATACTAAGCCCTTCATGGCAAAGGGGTCTCTCCAGTGCTGATAAAATCGTCTGACGGATGGAAAAATAAAAATCGCCTGACGGAAGGAAAAATAAAAATCGCCTGACGGAATGAAAAATAAAAATCGCCTGACGGAGTGAAAATAATCGCCTGACGGGAGGAAAAATAAAAATCGCCTGACGGAGTGAAAAGAATCGCCTGATGGGAGGAAAAAAAATCGCCTGACGTAAGGAAAAAAAAATCGTCCAACGGAAGGAAAGATAAAAGTCGCCTGACGGAAGGAAAAAACTAAGATTAATCCCTTTCCGTCCGATCACATACTTTCGGTTTAATTAATGATATTAGTTTACGGTAATTTTTCTATCTAAATTATGAGGGATGAATTAACAGTCTGGATTTACCCCAATAAAGAGTAAGCAAAGCAGGGAAAACGAAAAATAAAGTACCAATTACGTCCTAGGGCTGAAGGCGATGAAAGAGGCATTGGTACTCCTGAGATACTTAAAAAGGGTAAATAATTATGAAGAACTGAGAGAGAGAGAGAGAGAGAGAGAGAGAGAGAGAGAGAGAGAGAGAGAGAGAGAGAGAGAGAGAGAGAGAGAGAGAGAGAGAGACGCAGTTGTGCTAAAAGAGTAACGTAAAATACTAGAGGTAGATAAATACTTGCATGTGCTCCGTGCTAGGAATGGAGATGGTTAATGAAAAGGCAGAATACTGGAATGAGGTGAATCAAGCCATCGAGGGAATGTCAGAGAGGTATGGAATGTTTACCTTCAGCTGAGGAATGATGTGATGGAAAAGATAATGCGCATTTGGCTGAAAGATATTTAACGAGAGAGTAGTATGCGCCTTATTAATTCATGTCTTTAATTTTGAATAATGCATATTGTCTTAAGTGAGAGAGTGTGGATGAGAAAGTTAAAGATTATGAACATTTAGCTGAAAGATTTTTAACGGGAGAGTCGTGTGTGCCTTATTAATTCTTGCCTTTAGTTCTGAATATTGCATCTTGTCTTGGGTGAGGAAGAGAGTGTGCATGAGAAGGTTACCCACTGCAATAAGATCAATAATACCATCGATCATATTAGGTCAGAGTTTGAAATGTTTAGTAAAAAGCTGTGATGGGTGGGGTGGGCAGGTTTGGCGTACCCTGGGAGAAAGCTACTGCACAATCCCACGCGGAGTTCCTTACCTTTCTATTAAGAATCATTTTGCATACAGGGCACTACTAAAGTTGAGGTATGAAATATAGTTATGTTAGAATGAGTGATTAGTTACGTTCATGCCCCTGCTAGTGATTTTACATGCATTATATTTACACAGAGTCAGTATATAATATTCTCATTAATACAAAGAACTTCCGCTGGTAATCATGCTGTACATCGATTAGGACATAAGTAGCATGGAATTAGGTTATGTGTAACTTTCATACTTTCAACTCTTTCATGATCAGGATAACTCTAAAGCTTTATTCCAGCTAACGCCAGATAATTATATATAGCTGAGAACGACAAGCAGGAAACTGAATGTGAAATCTGAATATGAAAGTCCGAAAATGGGTGAAGCAATTGCGTATGAGGAACGGAGGTAGTGGATGAAATGTTACTTGACTGACCAGAATCGTGCCATCGAATTTATGCAAGAGGGTTATGAAATGTTTGATGAAAGTTTATGAAATATGTGGTACAGAAGGGATTACTGAAATATATAGTGAAAGTGGGGACCCTCAGTCTCAAAGCACTCGGGTGACTCTACAATGAGTGATAAGTCAAATGGTTCATTGTAAAACAGGAAGCCGTTTACTAAGTTGGGTGGTAGTCATATAACAAATGGACGCCTTTAGATCTGTTGGTTTACGACGCTCCTACCAGACGGGGACCGTAAGGGTACACAATCGATGGGTGACGGGTTCACGTAGGCCACTCATGGAAGAGCGAGGTTGGTCACTCGTGTCTTAAATCTTGGGAAAGGCACCAGTTCACCCGATTAACAAAAAAAAGGTAAACATATATAAGAGGATCCAAGTCTGACTGGAACTCCCGTATCGTCTCAATAAACATATTCAGTATGTGTGTGGTGCTAGAGAGGGACGCCTTCATGTGGTGGCACCGATATAGCTACATGGTGGAACTGCCCGGTTATACACACGTCCCTCAACTCCCACCCTATCCCCTTAAAGGTAGATGGTGGCCAGAGAGAGGAGCAGCTTTAGCTAACTGTCTACTGGGTTTTCAATCAGATGAACCTGGGTATAATTTTTCAGTAGAACAATTAACGACAGTTTAAAGTCAAGAGAAAAGAAACGCAGCGAATACTAAAAGCAATTAAAAAAATGGTTATGGTGGCTGCAAGAAAGAACTTCAAGCGCAATAAATAGGAGTAAATGTTAAAAGCAAAAGCCATGAAAAGGGACTAAAAAAAAGTTGAGAAAAACAAAATAGTATGCAAATAGACAAGAAAATGACAGTACATGAGGAGATCAGAAAAATGAAAATAAAACTATCTGAAACCAGGGAGCTGCTTTGAAGAGGGGAGGGAGAAATAATAGTGGAAAAAGGTGTGATAAATGTGGAGGCTGAAACTACGCTCATAAATGAAGGCGGCATAAGCGGTAAATGGAGAGAATATACTAAAGAGGAGAAGACAAAGGGCGGACAGAGAAGCAAGGAAGAGCAAATATTAATATGGCCGGGACAGAAAGTGGACAAAGGGAGAGAAGTGATGGGCTTGCGATGATAACGTTGACAGGACTAAAGAAGACAGTGAAAGGAACAAGACCCCGGGGAGGAAAATATGACAAGGACTTATAGATCATCTAATGTGAAAATAATAAAATGTTTTGGGTAGCGTGTTACAAAATTGGAATAAGAATATGAATGGACTGGAAGAAAGCTAATGACTACAACTCCGTGTAAAAGAAGACCCAGTTAAAGTACGTTCGAAATTTATGTCCTTCATTTTCCACGGCGTATTATATATCTTTTTCTTCCTAATAACAGAGGCTTTTATTTAGGGTAGGAGTGATTTTTCAAACTTCATTTCTTTCCTTCAGTACCAGGTGATTCTCTCTCTCTCTCTCTCTCTCTCTCTCTCTCTCTCTCTCTCTCTAATAACTCGTCTGGTACTAATGAAACAAGAATGTATCGTGGGAGTGGTGGCTAAGAAAACTATCTGCTGAGAGTTGTGAAAATGATTTAGGGAAGAATAATACATATAGAGCAGACGTCAGAATGCCTGGTGTGTGAAGAAGAGTGATTTCAGAGTGGCAGAGGGGATGTGCGACTCATGAATCCGTAATGTTACAGCTGAGGGAGATGAATCATGAATCCGTAGTGCTACAGTTGAGGGAGATGAATCATGAATCTGTAATGCTACAGTTAAGGGAGATGAATCATGAATCTGTAATGCTACAGTTAAGGGAGATGAATCATGAATCTGTAATGCTACAGTTAAGGGAGATGAATCATGAATCTGTAATGCTACAGTTGAGGGAGGTGAATCATGAATCTGTAATGCTACAGTTGAGGGAGATGAATCATGAATCTGTAATACTACAGTTGAGGGAGATGAATCATGAATCTGTAATGCTACAGTTGAGGGAGATGAATCATGAATCTGTAATGCTACAGTTGAGGGAGATGAATCATGAATCTGTAGTGCTACAGTTGAGGGAGATGAATCATGAATCTGTAATACTACAGTTGAGGGAGATGAATCATGAATCTGTAATGCTACACTTGAGGGAGGTGAATCATGAATCTGTAATGCTACAGTTGAGGGAAATGAACCATGAATCTTTAATGCTACAGTTGAGGGAGATGAATCATGAATCTGTAATGCTACAGTTAAGGGAGATGAATCAAGAATCTGTAATGCTACAGTTAAGGGAGATGAATCATGAATCTGTAATGCTACAGTCGAGGGAGATGAATCATGAATCTGTAATGCTACAGTTGAGGGAGATGAATCATGAATCTGTAATGCTACAGTCGAGGGAGATGAATCATGAATCTGTAATGCTACAGTCGAGAGAGATGAATCATGAATCTGTAATGCTACAGTCGAGGGAGATGAATCATGAATCTGTAATGCTACAGTTGAGGGAGATGAATCATGAATCTGTAATGCTACAGTTGAGGGAGATGAATCATGAACCTGTAATGCTACAGTTGAGGGAGGTGAATCATGAATCTGTAATGCTACAGTTGAGGAAGGTGAATCATGAATCTGTCATGCTACAGTTGAGGGAGGTGAATCATGAACCTGTAATGCTAAAGTTGAGGGAGGTGAATCATGAATCTGTAATGCTACAGTTGAGGGAGGTGAATCATGAATCTGTAATGCTACAGTTGAGGGAGGTGAATCATGAATCTGTAATGCTACAGTTGAGGGAGGTGAATCATGAATCTGTAATGCTACAGTTAAGGGAGATGAATCATGAATCTGTAATGCTACAGTTAAGGGAGATGAATCATGAATCTGTAATGCTACAGTGAAGGGAGATGAAACATGAATCTGTAATGCTACAGTTAAGAGAGGTGAATCATGAATCTGTAATGCTACAGTTGAGGGAGGTGAATCATGAATCTGTAATGCTACAGTTAAGGGAGATGAATCTTGAATCTGTAATGCTACAGTTGAGGGAGGTGAATCATGAATCCGCAGTGTTATAGTTGAGGGGAAAGGCATAGGAAACAGAATGCTCACACAACGGGAGGCTACCGTCGTCTTTGGGTAGATACCTCTTAATTTCTGTAACCTTCACCCTTGGCCCATGATTCCGATATTTGAACTGGATCTAAAAATGGTGCGTAACTATCTACCAACAAAAAGTATGGTTTCAAGATGATGGCTTTTAGCACAGACACACAGACAGACAGAGAGAATGACAGAGAGGCAGACAGACACATCCCAAAATATCATCTTACTAAGCTGACGACAAAGAAAGAGTATAATGAGGTGAAATGGGAGGGATTACAGAAGCTACTCAATATATAGTATGTGGAAGGTTACCATTAGCCCGTTCAGTACGATATTATGTAGTCTGGGGGAGGCATCATTTAACTGTGGGAGACAGATACACGAGCTGTCTTAAGTAACCTCTTCTCAGTTCAAAGGCCTTCGTAACTTCAATAAAATCGCTTGGTGGCAGCCTGGACAAAGATAAATAATGCATGATCGGAATGAAGGCGTTAAATATTGTGTGGTGAGTTGATACTGTTGGTCAAGATTGAGTGAAGATAGGGTGAGATGTGTTTAACTGGTCTGGGAGGAGTGTGGGAGTAAGACAAGGGCGTGTGTGATGTCTCCATGCTTGTTCACTGTGTTGACATGAGTCTTACTAGGAGAGAGGGGTCAGGATATCGGATGCAGAGGGGAATGAAAACAATGATGATGGTTAAAGACGCACCAGTTTCAATTTAGTGCATGAAAATAATACTGTGATGTTTTCCAGTTGCGAATAGGATAATTGCCCACTAATTCATACTTTTGTGGATATCTCAGGAGGACTTAATTGTCAGCCTTTATTAAGTTCTTATCTAAAAAATAACCTCTCCTCAGCTTAATATCCCAGCTCTGGCACTGAAAGATATAAGTATTTTTGGATCAGTCAAAGAAAAGCGAGGTCACTGCGTAGTGGGAAAGAAAGTGTCTCAATATAGAAAGGTGTCTAATGGAAGAAAATCGTGCACAGGAATAGATACTGAATAGACGGGCTGCAAAATGGCTGAGGAAACTTTAACATAACCAGGAAAATAAGCAATTCCCTAAGAGATGGTGAATAATTTAGAGAATGTCGAGAAATCAGAGACAGAAGTCCAATTTAGTGTCTGATTATGTTTCGCTAATTTTAAGTAATCTTCTGGTAAAAATGAAAAGATCTTTGTGTCTTTAAACAAGCCCTTTATGATCACTTTCTAGTTAGCAGGATTTCAAGATTGTGTACAGGAGTCATTGAATATAAGTGTATATTGTGAGGAGTTGGTATGGTGGGATTATAACGGCAGAACGTCCAGTATATGTGAGTACGATTAAATTTTCATGCCTGTATGTCTTGTAATAAGAGCATTAGTCTCTCTCTCTCTCTCTTTCTCTCTCTCTCTCCCTGTGAATGTGTGTGTGTGTGTGTGTGTGTGTGTGTGTGTGTGTGTGTGTGTGTACCTGTGTGTTTGTGTGAATGAATGTATGTATGTATGTACACTTGCAGTAAAGCATTCCTGTGTATAACAAATTCCATCGTTTCAGCGAGTTAGAAAGAGTTCTGCTAAAAGCATTAAACACGCGTTCACATACTCATTTCTATACACGTTTAGATTTTAGCGCATGAAATGTTAGGCGTGGGATTTAACATTTCAGTGCGTGTGTGTTGGAGCATTGAGACGTGAGTGTGGGAGGCTTAGGCGAAAATACTGAAAAAAAGAATTCTCCCACTCGAATCTGTACATCGATACGTATCCCATTTTCCAGCTCAACTAAAAAACAAAAAAGAAATGTAACTTTTTTTTTTTTTCACTCCTTTAGTCCCTGGATGTCAGCTTTATATCAGTCATGTCTTTCCCACGCAGTCTTAGTAGCTGTTTCGTGAGATGGCAAGTATATGAGAATGATGCGTGCTTACTCCCTGCTTATTGCTGTTCTTGGAGAAAGTTTTGAAATTTACCTTGCCCATGTCTGAAGCGGCCAACCTACAATGCCTCGCCCCATTATCGAATACCTTTTGTGTTTTTATCTGCCCACTCCACCCACAGCACCTTTTTTTCCTACCCCCCTCCCCTCTCAGCACCGAACTTCAAAGAGTAATCTGTTCTTGCATCCAGTACTGTGCACCAAGCAATGTCCATCTTCATTGAGTATTCACGTTCGCTCTCGTAGCCTACCTTACTCACTTCTCTTTCTCCACCCATCCCACCTTGTTTTATCTTCCCCTGCCCCTGAACACCGAACGCCAGAAAAAATTGCTCTGTTCCCGCTCTTAATACTCTGCCCATACAACACCCATCGTCGCTGGTTGCACTTGTTCCCCACCCTGTCCTACCACCTATGACCATCTTAGTTTATTCCACATTGCCAACATTTCTTTCCCGCCATCCACCCAATTCTTCCCTCTCTTCTCTTTAACTTGAACTTTATCGACCTACTTACAGCATCCCTCGCCACGTCATATTCGTATCCCTGTATATCCCATCACTCATCACCGTCCCAGTGCATCCAGCCAAAGTATATATCAAACCACCCCTGCCAGCACTGGAAAATTTAAATGCCTTATAAACCATTGCACTTACTGTGTTGATTTTTGACACACAGACCCATATGTATGACCTGAAACGATTTTTATTAACCTAGGCTGACCTGATGGCCTTAGAATGGCATGAAAAGGCCCAAATCACCTCATATCATCCTTAGCCCATCTACTTCGGTCTAAACATGATTGATATAAGTATAAATGAATGACCAGAATGGACGAGGGCTCACGTGAATGGATGTGAGCGAACATGAATTGATCTAATTTGGCTCAGTCTGATGCAAAGGCCGTGAATGGACCTAACTGGATCTAAAATATCCTAAACTGGCTTGGCTGAGCCTGAATGAATAAGGAAGACTGAATGGAGCTAAATGACACGCATGGACCAAGCTGGAAGTGATTGGACTTAAAAGGATTTGAATTTATCGAAATGAACATGAATAATGCTGAGTAAACCTGTGCTGATGCTACGGAGACCAAATGAATGCCTGGATCAAATTACCTTTTGGGGTTAACAAACATGCATGGCACTTAAATCAACTCAGATTATTGTAGTGGGGTTAGCCGACGAGTATATTACTTAAATTAACTTAAAACTCACCTGGACCTGAATGATCTTGAGCGAATCAGGAATGGCATGAGAGTCTGAATTGATGTGAACAACTTAGATTGAAATTAATGACCTGGACTGGCCTGATTATACCTGAACAGCCCCGAGGAGACCTAATTTAACCTGATGAGCTTTAATGGAGGTGAATCTGAATGGACCTAATTACTATAGAACCTCAGTGGACGTAACTGACCTTGAATTGGCCTGAATGGTACTGAACTGACCTACACTGACCTCACTGATCATGGATGTAAACGACCTTAAAGTCTAAATAACCTGAATCAGCCTATCGGAATCTCCCCGTATCTAATTAGTCCTAAATGGATCTAAATGAACGCGAATCACGCTAACTTGACCCCAGTGACCTTGAATGAACCTAAGCTGACCTACCTGAGTCTTAGCGGATGTGACTGATGTAAATGAACGTAGCCGGCTTGTACAGGTAAATCATAGGCCAAGTAAGTTGCTGTTCCTCGGTGTTCCTCTGTCAGTTTCATTAGTTGTGTCATGCCGGCTGATGACTATGCTATTGGGAGGCTACACTAGCTGACATTTATGAGTTACGCCAGCTTATACTTATGTAGGATGACAGATATGCCACCACGACGCAGGCATACGATCGGATAACACGCGTATTTAGCTAAGGAGAATACCCTATAATACTACCGAAGGGGTTGATGATGTATTTATTTTTTAGGTTCGGAACAGAAGCTTGAGGAGACGGACAGAACACAACACCTTTATATATACTTAAATACCTACCTACTTACCTACCTACCTGCCTACTTACCTACCTACTTACCTACCTACCTGACTACTTTCCTACCTACCTGCTTACTTTCCTACCTACTTACTTACCCACCTGCTTACTTACCTACCTATCTACCTACCTACCTACCCACCTAGCTACCTACCTACATACATACATATAGGGAGAGAGAGAGGGGGGGGACGAGAGTTTTAAGAGCATGCACTAAGGCGAAAAGCCGAAGCAGAGGCAGGTATAGTGGCCCTGAATAATAGATCAGTGTTGTGTTTTGGTGTCCGATGAAGTAAGAGCGAAGGAGGGAATGGAGGAGAAGGAAGAGGAGAATTAGACAAAATGAAGAATAGAAGAAACGGAATGGAGGAGAAAAGTAGGGGAGGAAGGAGATAAAAGTGAAGAGGGGAGAGAAAAATAAGTAGGTGGAGAAAAAAAAGGGAGAGAAAAGAAGGGGTGGAGGGAAAGGAAGAGAGGAAAACTAAGTAGAAGATAAGTGAAGGAACGAATTGACGAAGATGAAGCCGACGTTAAGAGGAAGGAAAAGGAGAGAAGGGAGAGGAAACAGATGTAAGGAAAGGGAGATAAATAGGTTTGAAAAAAGAAAGAGGAGGCAGAAGGAGGGGAAAGAAAAGAATGAGAATTGAATAGGGATATAATGGGAGAGGAAAAGGGAGGGAGAAAATGGGTAGGAGAGGAGAGAGTATAAGAGAAGAGAAGAGAAGGGAAGTAAAGGGAAGGGAAGGAAAAGAGGGAATGAAAGAGCAAGCAGAGAAGAAGAAATAAAGGAAAGCGTGAGGTGAGGGAAAGGTAAGAAAGAAGGAATACAGAAGAAATGAGAAAGGTGAGGACGAGTGAGGAGAATGGAAGGGAAAGAGGGAGGGGAGGAGAGTGAAAATAAAGAAGGAAAGGAAGGTAAGAGAGAGGGAGGAAAAGAAGGAGAAAGGAGAGGGAAGGAGGAGAGAGAAGGAAATGGAGAGAAAATAGTAAAACGAGGAAGAGGGTCTACATTATAAAAGAGAACACTGAAAGCAAAAGATAACACGAGGTCTCTTGGTATATGGCAAGGCAAACACAGTGAAGACATACAAGTATAAAAACACTAAGCATAAAAACATCAAAGGAACGCACGAAAACTAAAAACAAAGGCACACGCACAAAACACATGCAAAACGAAACACAGGAAAAAAGACAGACACAGACATGGCACGAACAATCACACACACACACACACACACACACACACACACACACACACACACACACACACACACACAAATCAATACATCGGAATTGCAGGTAGGTAAACACAAATATATCCTCAGTTACTTCACCCTGTACCCCGAACTATATTTTACGGTAATTGCAGAATAATATCACCACGAACACTTTAACTCCTTCGCTCAGTGCATGTCCCTTTGCGTTTTATCTTGCTGCTTTCAGACGCTTTTTTTCAGGTGAGGATTTAATGAAGATGCTGTGTAACCCATCCAGACAATTTCATTCATTTCATATGACTTCAAATTGTAGAGTTCAGATATAACCTTAATTAACTCCCTTCATTAAAAAAAAAAAAAAAAACTACCAAATATCGAAAAAAATCTCAGGTTTGCATGAATAGACTAATATATAATCTTTAAAATACATCAGTGGAGCCAAGGGTTTTATTTGTCTTAGTCATATCGATGCTGTGATGCCTTTTCAATTCTTATCCTCGCTAATATACCGTAGTTCTTTTACCTCAAGTTGGCCCAAATTATTACCATTTTCCTGCCTATTTCACGGAACTCAGTGGCAGCATACGACGATGTTGTGGCTCTGCATTCTTTTCGTTGTGCTTCTTTCTGACTTATCATGTTCTAGTGTTAATCCATTGTTGAAGCTCGATATTTAGGGCGAAGAGATGGATGGATGTTTGGGTCATGTCAGAGTGAAAAGGGTGTCATACACACCTTCTATTAATTTATATATTTTCATTTATTTATTTTGAACTTGAGAGAATGGCTTAAACACCTCATTGTGATGACCAATTTAATATACTCCTGCTACCTTCATGCGACTTTATTCCGATCTTGAGGGATTTTTCGAACAGGGAAGGTTAGATGTGGCCTTCATTAGTCGCCAGAGCAAGGAAATGTATTCCTAAGTTAAATAAAATCGCCCGAAGGAAAGGAGAAAACAGTAAGTAAGACGCAACCTTACTGAGGGGCTTCATAAGCTATATATAGCCAGTAAAGTGCTCTTTGTGAGCGCTTGACGAGCGAGAGAGCGTCTGTACACACGCCTATCACCATCATTTCATCTAGGTGTAAACTTTTAACATTTTCAGGTGAGGTAGTTGAACAATAAGAGAAGAATAATAGAGCTAAAATATTTACTCTCTCATGTTTTCTTTTCTCTCACTGTCTTAAACACACACACACACACACACACACACACACACACACACACACACACACACACACACACACACACACACACACACACACACACACACACACACACACACACACACAGTGCAAAACAACTCATACCTCGCATGTGTCACTTTCATAGTGCTTAAATTGAGTTCACAGTGGAGCATGTTAATTGAAGCCCTCGGTACATTCCCTTGGAAAGCTGGAATTCCAATGAGTTTGTTTGGTCTCATGAGTAAATACATAGCTAAAAACAAAATTTATTGAATGTATCTACTACCTGCTGAAAGAATCTCTTCTCTATCTCACATAGTGGAAAAGTTATGAGTCTCTGAGAACCATCGCAGTCGGGCCATGTCGTGTCGGGCCTGGCCGGGTCGCGTCGGGCGACTCATTTCTCAGCTGAAAGTAAACATTTCGCTACGCTTTCGCGCCTCGCTCGCTGCGCTCGCTCGCTCGTAATTATGTATATATTTGTCAGTCTCTATCTGCATGTCTGTCTATCAGTCTGTTAGTCAATCAATTTATCTGTCCATCTATCTATAACTCTGTCTATCTACCTGTCCATCTATCAAGCAGCATATGTCATTCTTTCTGTCCATCTATCTATCTGTCTATCTATCTATCTATCTGCATATAATATGCCATTATCTATAAAATAAAATCCCAAAAGAAAGTTGCGTGAGAAAGACTTCAGACCTCTTCGATCTGATCCCATGTCACTTCACAGCCACTTCTGAGCCAGGTTATTTCAATAGCTCTTACTCCTGATCCCCAGATAACACTGGCAATATTACTCTCTCATGATCGGGACAACTCTAGCGTTAATATTCCAGTCAACTTTAGGTTTTATTCAAAGGCGAGTGAGTATGAATGGAACAACTATGGTATTATATTCCATCTAACGTTGGACGATTTTATTAATAAGTAAGTGATGTCACTGCAGCTTGAGAGAAATTATGCTGTCGTTTCAAACTCCCTCACGATCAGGATAACTCAAGCATTATATTCCAGCAAGCGTGAGGTGGTTTTATTCTGCTGACATTGAGTTAAAATAGCCAGATGTGTTGGCCTAACTCAAAGAAAAGGAATACAGTTCTTAAATGGGTCTAACCTTTCAGTACAAAAAGTTAAACCTAAAGGAAATTTTATCATATAAAGTTGGCGAGAACGAAATTAAGAAAGTACCATAATGAGTTTCTAACCTTTTCACTTACTGGATTCTATAAAAGGTCATTTAAGTCGTCTGATGATAGTAAGAATAAAACATACAAGGCGAATTGGGACTTGAGAGGTTATGTAATACTACACATCATTCACTTTAACTTGTCCCAGATTTGAGTCATTTTGTGGCTTATTTCTCGTAGCTAAGTAGCGGAAAATGACAATGCTGTGGCTTTACATCCAATCTGTAGCACCTCTACGTTGACTAGCATCATATTCTGGTGTTCATCTACAGTACTTTTATAAGTAAGCATTCGAGATGGAGGGAAAAAGAACAGAGCACACGGCACACTGGACCGTACCCTAGGTGGTTTAGGAGGCTTCGTTGCACCTCTTTCTTAGCATTTTTTTTTTCTTTTTATACGTATTACGCCTTAACGTTCTTTACATTTTTTTTACATCTCTTTAATACCGATATACTCTACATGAATAACACACAGGTGAATAATGAGATAACATGTGCAGAATGAATCGCTAATGAAGAGATGCAACGAAATCTGCAGAGCCACTTAGACTATTCGACCCTCTACCTTAAGCTAATCTAATTCTGCCCCTTCCTGACACCCGCTTCTAATTAACTCATGATAACTACAGATAAATTTTCAGCATAAATATAACCAATGCAGCACCAATTTCGTACTAACCTAACCTGACATATTCAAAGCAGCTCGATCCAAGCACTAAACAATATAACCCTATTGCTCTTATGGACGCATTTAGGTATGTTATGTAAGGTAATAAAAGGTGAGTATATTTAGGTCATGTACCCTAGTGTGATCGAAGGGTTCATTAATATCACAGACAGACAAAGAAACAGACATGGACACACACACACACACACACACACACACACACACACACACACACACACACACACACACACACACACACACAAGCTCCCCCAATACACAAAACCCCCAAATTTCCCCCCCCCACACACAAACCCTCTCCCCACCCCACCACACACGCGAAAACAAAACCTTTAATTTATTCATGCCAACACAGGGCGATTTTGTTCAGCCGACGCCAAATATATCACACAAAGGATTAAATGAGCACGGGTGGCCGCTCCATTACGGACCAGCCAATCCAGCCATCCATCTCTCCGCTATTCACTACTTTAATTAACATCTAATGACATGTTGCTTTCAGATATTGTGCTATTGGTGGGGTATTATGTATGCTGGGGGTGGTGGGGTTGGGGTGGAATGTGTGTGTGTGTGTGTTGGGGTGGAATGTGTGTGTGTGTGTGTGTGTGTGTGTGTGTGTGTGTGTGTGTGTGTGTGTGTGTGTGTGTGTGTGTTGGGGTGGAATGTGTGTGTGTGTGTTGGGGTGGAATGTGTGTGTGTGTGTGTGTGTGTGTGTGTGTGTGTGTGTGTGTTGGGGTGGAATGTGTGTGTGTGTGTGTGTGTGTGTGTGTGTGTGTGTGTGTGTGTGTGTGTGTGTGTGTGTGAGTGTGTGTGTGTGTGTTGGAATGTGTGTGTGTGTGTGTGTGTGTGTGTGTGTGTGTGTGTGTGTGTGTGTGTGTGTGTGTGTGTGTGTGTGTGTGTGTGTGTGTGTGTGTGTGTGTGTGTGTGTGTGTGTGTGTGTGTGTATGTGTATGTGTTGGGGTGGAATGTGTGTGTGTGTGTGTGTGTGTGTGTTTTACTATTGTGTATTTGTGAGTGTTCCAGTGTAGGCTGTGTTCATGTGCTTGTGTGTGTGTGTGTGTGTGTGTGTGTGTGTGTGTGTGTGTGCCAGAATGTGCACGTGTGCTCTCAATTAAGATTTCATAGTGCAGTGTGTGTACGCAATTTAGGTACACACAAAGCTTATCAGAATTTGGCTCCTGCTGCATAAAGGGCTGGCGAGTTTACAGACACATAATGCTTGGGTTTGTGTGCTCATGTGTACAGTACTTATGTACGTAGGTATGGCTTATTATATGTACTCATTTATACACAGCTAAGTATGGATTTTTTTTATATGTATAGTCCTAAATTAGGGCCATTTCAAAGGCAAAGCGATGCCCAAAATTAACCACTTTGATCCTGAGACGTACTTTCCACCTTATGCTGTCACTACCAGATGATTAATGTCAATCTAGGGCAGTCTCTTAGTAGTAAAAGGGGTTTAAGAAGGCTGTATCTAACCCTTAGAGTTCGACAAGTCTCCCTTTAGGTAAGTAAACCTGTCTGAACCTTGCAAGAGAAACAAAGCAAAAATATATATGACATCGGATTGATGGGGTTAAACCGTCTCCTTAGATACACGTAGGAATCGTGAAAGGGTAGCTTTAGTGAAAAGAGTGCTTATGAGGACTGGAGTGTTATGTTGGCTATGTCTGTATACGTCAGTCTGTGTACCCCAACTACATTTTTTTTCTGCAAGGAAGAAGGAACCAAAGGCTAGAAGCAGCAAGGATAAGAACTTACAGATGCATACGAGAGAAACAGAAACAGTGCCTTATTCCCGGCATCCAAGTAGTGGCTTACTTCTGGCTGACAGATTACAGTGGGGAGAGTGAGGCAATGGTATCAGGTGGGGGTATGTGAGGGTACGGTGTTTCCACTTTCTCATACACACTACTAGCCCATCAGCCAGAAATTAACCAGTTCTTTGGGCGCCCTCTCTCTTTCGCCTGTCCGCACCTGTACCTAAGCATGTAGCAGGATTACTGTGGCTTGACATTTTGTGTGGAAGGTGGCTGGTGCTATGAAGCCTTGATACGAAACAAGAAGATAGCGTGAAGGAGTTTAGGCCCCACATTCAGACTATGGAAATGAGGCTTAGACGTGGCGTGGAATAAAAAAGTTAAGAGTAAGAGTAGTGATACTGGGCTAATGAGGAATGTGTGTGGAGCGCAGAGACTGGATGAGATAAGAAATAATGTCATTCGTGAAAGATGTGGAGGAAAGACGTCCGTGGACAATAAACTGAAGAGGGTGTGCTTACATGGCGCGGTAATATCGTGAGACTGGGTGTAAACAGGATTTTGAAAAAGGTATTTGCAAATGAATCTGAAGGAAGATGGAGACGATGTGAAATGAAGAGCTGAAGTGAAGAGAAGTGAGAAGAGAGCCTAAGAGGAAAAGAAGAGAGGGTTAAAGGAGGAAGGAAGGGAAAAGAGAAAATGGAAAGGGGAGTTATGAATAAGAAGAGATTAAAAAAAGAAGTAAAGAAGGGGACAGAAGAAAAGAAAAACAAACTAGGAAGACAAGAAGAATATAAAGCGAGTCAGATAAAGATTGGGGAAAAAAGGAAAAGAGAAAGACGTTACGTAATGAGGAAAAAAAAAAAAAGAAAATCAGAAAAATGAGACAGAGAAAAAAAAAATTTCAGGAGAGGAAAAAAAGGAAAGCGAAATACATAGTTCCTGTTTGCGTAGTGGTCTGAATAATACATCAGTGTTGTGTTTCGGCCCGATGAGGAGAGGGTGGGATGGGAATGGAAGGGGGAGTGGGAGGGAGTGGGAGTGGGACCAAGAGTGAGTGGGAGTGGTGGGAGAAGAAGAGGGTGGAATGGGAATTGAAGGGGGTGGAGGGAGAGGGCAAGAGTAGAAGGAAGTGGAAGGGGGAGTGGGAGGGAAGTGGGAGTTGGACTGGAGTGACGCGACAGCAGGGGTGGTGTGAGTAGGATTGAGGGGAATGGGAGTGGGAGTGAGGGGAGTGGGAATGGAATAGGAGGGGTGTAGAAGGGAGTAGGAGAATGGAAGTGGGAATGAAAGGAGTGGAAGGGAGTGAGTGGGAAGTGGAAGGGAGTGAATGGGGAGTGAATGGGAAGTGGAAGGAAGTGAGTGGGGAGTGGAAGGGAGTGAGTGGGGAGTGGAAGAGATTGGGAGAGAGTGGAAGAGAATGGGAAGGAGCGGAAGACGAAGTGGGAGGGGAAGTGTGGAAGGGGACTGGAGAAGGTAGTGCAAAGAAAGGACAGAGGAATGCGGAGAGCGGGTTGGAAGGGGAGTGGGAGGGAAGGACAAGGAAAAGGAAGGGTGCAGATGAGGGATGGGAAGAAAGGAGATGTGAATGAGGGCTGGAAGGGAGAGAGGAAGGAAGGGAAGAGAACGGCAGCAAGGGGAGTGAGGGAGGGAGAAGAATGGAGAGGACTAGGGAAGAGAGTAAGGAAGTGAGGAGGGAAGAGAGGGGGAGGATAGGGAAAAAAGTGGAAGAAAGTATGGAGGGAAAAACTGTGGGGAGGAAAGGGAGCAAAAGAGCACAAATAAAAGGAAGCAACAACAGACCTATTGATTCTTTGGAGGTTAGTGTTTTTTTGCTTACGTAACGCCTCCTCTTTGACGATTTATTATTACAAGCCTAGTAAAGCGCGCTACTGTATGTGAGCGCCTGACGAGCCTATCATCATAATTTCATCTTGGTGTAAAATTTCAACATTTCTGGTGAGGTAGTTGAACAGTAAGAGAAGAATAATCGAGCTAAAATATTTACTTTCTCACGCTTTCTCTCTCACGTTTTCTCTCTGGATGTGCATACTGGTCGAATGATAAAACCAAGAAATGGGGCGATTACCCCTGCTGATTTAACCCCCTCAACATAGAAAAAACGTTCATGTAAAATTATGAGCGTAATATCCATTAATTATTTGTTAGAGATCATTCAAGAAAACATAGTGTTACAACAGGAAATCTTTTAAAATTCGATTTCATAGTGGAACATGTCAACTGAATCCCTCGGTACATTCCCTTGGAAAGCTGGGATTCCAAGGGGTTTCTTTTGTCTAAAGAGTGAATATATATATATATATATATATATATATATATATATATATATATATATATATATACATATATATATATATTGAATGCATCTAGTACATGCTGAAAGAATCTCTTCTCTATCTCACATAGAAAAGTTATTAGCCTCTGACAACTTTCGCGGTAGGGCCGTGTCGTGTTGGGCCGGGCTGGGTCGTGTCGGGCCGCTCAATTTCTCAGCTGAACGTAAACATCACTGCGATCGCTCGCTCGTAATTCTTCTTCTTTTTCTTCTTCTTCTTATTATTACTATCATCATTCTTCTTCTTATTATAATATGTTGAAAATCCTGTGATATAATAGTTTTGCTGAGAATTTTGGCTGAATATTTTGCCATTTAGCCTAATGGAAAGTACAAAATTCAAATCTGCCCAGTGTTTTCTTTTTTAACATGTTTTAGACAGAATAACCACAAGACCTGTAAACCTGTAACTTTCCAGAAATATAGCTGTGGTCTCTCTTATTATCTGAGAGGAATATGGTTACAGTTAGGCATACAGTTAGCCAGTTATTGTGACAGCTGTAAATTGTATCCATGCTTCATTTATTTCTTCCTCACCTTTGTCTTCAGATCTTGTTGAAGTTACAAAAGAAGCTGCCTTAGGTTAATCTAAGTACATGTTCCAAATATGAATAACCTTGAACTGCTTTTAAATGTCACAGTTTATGATGCCAAAATTTCATTTGCATAACTACAACGACAGTCAATTTCATTATTAATTATGGTGTAGCGTCTTTATTGTGGCTACACATTAAGTAAAGAGGTAACAAGTTTATGTTTTGTTTTTTCCTGTCCGGAAGAGTAATTCAAAATTGTTGAAAAGGGGGGTGTCCCAAATATCGTATTGTCACGCTTGAATGACCCTCAAGTTTTGTCCATACAAACGTTTGATAAATAATTTCATAATGGGATTTCCTTCATGTTCGTGTATCAATAATAGTTTTGGAGTAAGTTGAGATTGAAAATTCACGATTTTTTTTATATTTATGGACCTGTGACCTTGAAAAGTAGGTCAAGGTCACTGAAACTGGGTCAATGTAATAGGGTCAAGGTGCTGTACGTCCTCGATAAATATGATCAAAATCGGAGACAGAATGTGACGGAATAATAATAATAATAATAATAATAATAATAATAATAATAATAATAATAATAATAATAACAATAATGAAAGTGGTCTTGTAGTAAAAGGGTTAATTTTAATGTTACCACGACGCATTATATACCTTACAAACTGTCATGGAAAATTTATGGGGAAGGAAGAAATTGACATGGTTTCATCGTAAATATTTAAAATGTCATTATAAACACTCCAGGGGACCGACAAGGGATGAACAGCCTTTCAGGAATCGATGACAGGAAACTTTAATAAGATTATTTCTATTTAAGGCCAGTATTCTTGTCGGCTGAGAAAGCTCCCTAACACCTTTTCCTAAGCGATTTATTTTGTTTGTTACACCTTACTGTCCTTTTCTGTGTTACATAAAGCCTTCCACTATTGTCATACTCTTCATAAATAACCTTCAAAAGTATATTTACCAACCATATCCAAATATAAATCGCTCAGGAAGAGGTGTTAGGGAGCTTTCTTAACGGATGAGAATATAAGCCTGAGTGTTTAGGTAATTCGTCTACGTCACTGGTTTCCCACATCCTGACATCTAATTTCGTTGAGGCAATTTGGCGGTAATTTTGCAGGTAGTAACTTTTTTTTTTTTTTTTCTGGAAGCTGCTATGATAGTTATTAAACGGAATTTTGGTAAGTATAAGGGGCTCAAAGATGTCAAATTTAATTCCATGAAGGGAAGAAAGAAGAATGGGTGGTGCTCTGGAGACTGTGATACGGAATTTTTGAAAGTAGGAGAGGAAAGAAGAAATGGCTGAAGGCTATGATATGAAAATTTGGAAAGTAGGAGAGGCTCAAAGAAGTATATTTAATGCTATGACGGGAAGAAAGGAGAAAAGTCTTTGTTTTGGAGATTGTGATACGAAATTTAGGAGGGAGGTGGAGTAGCCCAAGTGTGTAAATTGTAAGTACTATGAAGGGCTTGATGCAGAACGGCGATCGTAGTGATGCAACACAACGAAGTAGTCAGTGGTGCTATGAAGGCAAGGAAGTAACGTGGATGGTGCTATGAATTCAAGGACGTAAAGTAACTGATGCTATGAAGGCAAGGAAGTAAGTGGCTGGTGCTATGAAGGCAAGGAAGTAAAGTGAATGGAAGCCGCGATCAGCATGACGTTTTTCTTTTCCACCTGAGAATGGGGTGATAAATGTGAAATAAAAGAAAACAGCTGAGAAGATTAAGAAAGGAGAAAGCGAAGGAAATAAAAAATAAAGGGAAAAGCAAATAAGAAGACACTAAAAGCTAAGGACACCAGGGGAAATAAAGAAGGAGAGAGCGAGGATAAAAGAAAGAGGAGGAAAAATAAAGAAGAAACAGGAAAAAGTGGGAAGGAACGATTTCCACAGTTAATGGAAAGCAAATAAAAAATAATGAATAAAGTCTCAGGACAAGGGATAATCCATAAACAAATGAGTGCAAAGGAAGAAAGATCGATTCACACAATACTAAATATTAAATAACTAAACCACGGATAAACAAAATGAATGGATGAATAAATGAATGAATGAATGAAGGCGGGAAAGCATGAACGACAGCAAACCCAATAATGAATAAGAAAGTGAAAACATAAAAGAGAGGGAGACTCAGAATGCATGAAAGAAGGACTGAATGCAAGTTTGACCAATAATAAGTGAGTGAATGAGTATGTGAATGAGTCAGTAAGAAAACGAGTGAGTGAGTGAGTAAGTAAGTAAGGGAGAGATTGAGCGAGTGAAAGCATGAGGAGTAAGGTGCATCAATAACGAATGTGTTTGTGCTGAAGACCAGGGCTGATGCATAGTACATGGCACATAATGGCCCCACTGATGTATTTATAGGGTGGCTAATTACTATTGCCTGTACGTACACATACATACACTCTCATACACGTCATACTTATATACATACGACACACACTGATACATAAATATACGCACATATAGATCTGCATACATACGTATATATAGCACATAATGCCTCCCCTGTAATATTTTTGAGGTAATGGATTACTCTCTTTAGTACACACACACACACACACACACACACACACACACACACACACACACACACACACACGCACGCATACAGAGAGAGAGAGAGAGAGAGAGAGAGAGAGAGAGAGAGAGAGCAAAGGTAGGTTACTCGACTTAGTATCATGTATACACAAACTGATACGTACATATACCCACACATATACTGTACCGTACTGCTGCACACACACACACACACACACACACACACACACACACACACACACACACACACACACATATCCATACTTAGCATATAATGGTCCCAGTGCTGTATTTATGAGCAGCTGGATTATGCTCACCAGTACATAAAAACACTGATACACGCACACACACATACATACACTGCTATACACATACACATAGGCACACACATAGAATGACTAACGCACGCACACATATTCATATATCACACATTATGGGTCAAATGCAGTATTTATGAGATGGTTGGAGGATTACTCTCGCTAGCTGGTGCGCCCACATATATGGTTACAGTATTGCACACACACACACACACACACACACACACACATGCATGAATCATATACTGTCCCCAAACAAAAATGGTTACCTGCGTGTTGTATGGGATTTGCAGATTGGTGGGTAGGGCTGGGGTGGCGGTGGGAGGAAGGTGTATGCGTTCAGAAGGGGATAGTAATATTGCTCACTTTATTGGCGAATGGTCACGAAACTCTTACACAATATTCTGAAAAGGTTTGCTGGGGATTCGATGATACTATTACCGAGTTTATAAATTCATTGTTCACTTCCTTCTTAATTATCGTTAAGCGGTGGATCGTTATTTATGTCAGCAGCAGTACAGATTCCCAAGTTTGTTTGCCTCTCCTGTCTCTCTGTCTCATCGTTGGATTTATAGACGCTTCATTGTGCGTTATGGACAGAGGGAGCATATAATCATTCATGTGTGGCTGGTAATATGCGTCACTGTCACCTGTATCATTTAAACATGTATAATCCCGGTACTAAGATAGAGGCAGGGGAGGCGAACGTATTTTTGTATTTGACTGTACTTGGTAATTCACACATATTCACACAGTTATAATTCACCACCAGTGCCCGAGATAAGGCATAATGAAATTCGAACAGTTCTCTCTCATAATCTTATTCTAGCGGTAGGGGAGAGATGGTTGTGCATGCAGTATTGACAACATATTCACCTTGCCACAATCACCGTACCATTGAGGAGCGTACTTTAAGGAGGTTTCGTTGCATCTTTTCTTTCGCGATTTATTTTGCATATTGAATTTTAAATACATCTTGTGTATTATTTTCGTCGCTTTAATGCCCACATAGTTTGCATCAACGACAAACAAGAGAAGCTAAGGTGTAATGCAGGGAATAACTTGCTAAGGAAGTGGTGTGACGGAATCTTCAAAGCCACCTAGAACTCAAGCCTCAGTGAGACAAAAAAAAAAAAAAGAAAAAAAAAAAAATGCATGCCGAACACTGCGCATTGTTAGTCGCATATGGTAATGGGAGAGCGTTGGGCGGGCAGAGAGTAATTTACACATCTGATACTGCGTCCAACACTGAACAACGAAAGTAAACAAGGAATCCGAACACTGCTATTTGATCATCTACGGATGCTTCAGGTGATTTATTTTCACCTTAAGGGAAAGATAATCCACAGCACAAGATCATAGTGAGACACTAAGTAGCCAGAAACGCTTGAAAAAATAAAGAATTCAAGCTCTAAACTGTCTCTCTCTCTCCCATCCAACACAGTAAGAGCCATTAGTAAAATATAAAGTTCTCTAAGGATTCCATTGAAGCTCCGCCAATAGCACTCCTAGTACTGGTTCCTGCACTCGTAACAAGGTAATTTCATGGGCGACAATCTGAGTTCGCAAAGGATGCCCTGGTAATCGTTCTAATAATGTTCATGTTGATGTGTTGGGCACTACTGTAGTTAACAGTTACTGCCAAAAGTAACTAGAAGCGGAAAATCAAAGAGTGAAATGTTTCATTGGTCAGCATCTTAACAAAAAATCAGTGACTGTGAGAACTGCCTCTGGTCTGACTTCCACCGGCAGGCTTGCTTATCAATTAACTAAGATGACAATTTTACTTAACTTAGAAACCTTAAGTTGCAAAGGGCCAATGAATACCTCCCCCCCCCCTCCCGCCCGAAACACTTCTTCTCAGCTGAATAAAACCACCGTAGGATGCAAGAATATGTTACAAATGACGGAAATGGGCGGAAAGTGTTAAAAAGCTATAAATAACACCAAAGAGAATATTAACACACGCTCCTGTGATTCACTTTCAGATGTGCGAAATCATCTGGCGTTAGCTGGAACATGATGCTGGAGGGGATTAAAGGTAACAGTGCCTGAAATATAATACTTGAGTTGACAGGGGTAATGGTAACAGTGCTAACATTCTCACGCCCTAACGACTCACTCTTAGGTGAATAAAACTGCCTGGTGTGAGCTGAAATAGAATGCCAGAGTTGTTCCCGGTCATTAGAGAATTATCAAGGTGTAAGAACCAAGATCAAGTCGCCGAGGTAAAGGTGGCAGCCCCAAGCGAATATAAGCTTGGGTCTCGACATGGAAGCTTCCCACTCAGGTGCCATGTCTCTTCTCAAGGATTCAAATTTATCTTCTTGCCGGTCGAGGCTTAACTACGATCAGTCTGGCGTTGCGATAGATAGCTGTTTTTTATTTTAATCAATTTATTACTCCCACAGAGCGACATACCTAGTACCTAGCAGCTATTATGTACTGTATTATGATAATGTAGCGTCCTGACACTAGTAAGAGAACCACGAGGCCATGTACTATGTACATGGGAGCTCGTGTCTCGCAGGGCACGCTGTTTTGTTACATATTTATAATGAAGATTACAATACAGGAGTTAGCATCCACCAAAGTGTGGAGGTATCACTAGAATGGTATCTAAATGACTGTCGGTGAGTAGATAATTACATACATCAGTCAGGGACTGTCCCTGAGGCAGTAGGTCACTGACTGATGAACACTCAAGGCAGAAATGCTGAAGACTGTTGGCATTAGGACGGTCACATAATTTGCAGGAGGAGACGTGGGGCACGTCCTCTGCCTCAGAGACTTGCCAGACAGGGCGATATCCTAGCCGAAGTCGAGCAGACACAACACTGTGCCTGCAAACCATAAGTCCATGTTGACGATACTTGGGAGGAGATTAACGGAAGTGGTCATAGTGTTAGATGGACACATTCTGAGTCCGCTCAACGTTCCTGCCATAGAGTGTAGGAAGAAAGAAGCTGAATGTATCTTCTTTTTATAGCAAAGGAAGGAGGATGTCTCATCATCATTTTTTTTTATGTGTCCGACTCTGGGCATAGGCTTCACAGCCTGCTGCCATGGCCCAGTAGAACTCCTACGTACCATACACCTCTACATGTCACCACTTCGGCGCTAACACCCGCCATCCATATTGAATACAAGCTTGGGCTGTCTCATACAGGACTGGTGTATTGGTATTAGCGGGGGTATTATTACGACATGTCGGCTGGTCTTCTGGGAGATCAGCAAAGCCTGCTTTTCTTAATTTCAAATCCTTAACCTGTACCCTGTCCCAGCGAGGATTTGAACCTGGGTCCGGTAGGACTGCAGGCCACCTCTCTACAGACTGAGCTACCGCCTCCACAGGCGTTTTTCGCGAGATCAACAGTGTCAGTGGCTGCAATTCCGACATGCGAAGGAAACCATAAGAACTGTATTGTAAGAGAAAATTCATGAGCTGAAACTAAATGACGTAAGATTTGTTGAACTAAGCGGTTGCATGTGGGTTTTGGAGACGAGATGGCTTAAAGGGCAACCTGAGAGTCACATAACTACATCATTTACAGTAGTCTTCGCTGAGAGAGGAGACTAACTGCATGCAAGCGTCTCTGTAGCTCACAGTAAGTAGAGCTAGACGAATTCGGTAGTCTGTGGCCAACCCAGCCTCCCTCCAGTGGTTCCAGATAGGGTGGGTAAATGGCGCATTCAGCACTCCTATCTGCTTGCAGGGAACCGTCGATGTAGAGATCGTGCGCGGCAGGAACTGAGGAAGACACTCCTGTGATGGTCTCTAAGGGGTATTATTGTCAGTCTTTATTTATAATTTTTGTTTCATTTATTTTGTCATCGCTGCTCGCACATGGGCTACTGGATTATGGGTTGGATTATAACTTACTAAATTTTAAAGGTAAGATTCGGTACGAAACTTAAATAAGGGATAGTGCACTCTTCGGTCAAGAATAATAATACTAACTCATCCAACGAACAGAGTTCACTTTAAAATCCATCCTCCCTGGATGTAGATGATCATTTGACTATGGATACTTATTAAAACATGGTCAGTTACGTATACTCAGTAGTTTACAGTCTTTGCTTACGGTTTATTTTTTGAAGTGTTTGAAACGGAACTCGTAAAAACCACAGGTGGCATCCAGTACTGCAAACCCTTTGTTGTTGTGAAACGTTGGTGCTGAGGAAAAAAAAAAAAAATCATCATTTTAATTCATGTGTCACTTAACATTCGCATTTATGAAATTATCATACCAGTATTTTTAAAATATTTGCAAAACTGCAAAACTGTGAAACAAGAATGAGCATAAAGCGTAAAAATAATATGAATCAGTTCTGCAACTCAGCGAAATTCAAAAAGATAATGCAAATGCATAATGCCGCCAATCCATTAGTATGGTACAATTTGAGCTAAACATGTCTGACATTAAGCAGGATTTTTTAAATTCTGGTTCACACACACACACACACACACACACACACACACACACACACACCCACACATTATATATATATATATATATATATATATATCTATATATATATATATATATATATATATATATATACTGTATATTTATATATATACACACACACACACCTGAGGACGTCATATTCACTATTTTTGCTCTCTCAAGCCGAAAAGATTTGTCGAACTATACGAGTTAGATCATTTTCATTAACTCCTTCACAACTAGGGTGCTCTCCTAAGCTGAATAAAATCGTATTGTAGCAGCAAATACTAAAGGAAAATGAGGTCCTCCTGCAAAAGGGGTTAAGATGTGAGAAGAGTGATCACAACCCTTTACTACTTCAGTTAACACTTTCTCAACGACGAAGGACTTTTATTTTTTTGTAACTTAATCAGGGCAGGGAAGCACATTTCATTTTATTCTATGCTTTATCCGGATGATTTTATTCATCTGAGGGGGGACTTTTCATAACTGGAGGGGTTAGAAGTGTCAGTGTATCCCATTGCTCCTTCCTAAACTTGTATTGATAACTACTGCAACAACTTTGTCCCACGTATGTGTCATTGTATCTCTTTGTTCATTACTGTGCTTGTAATAATAATTGCTCCCATACCTTTTATACCATAAATGTTTCACTGTAACCCTTTGCTCTCACGCATACTTCCCTGCTTGACCTACAGCGACAATGTTCCCCAGAGTGTCGGGGCTTGTGCTGAATATCAAATAAAAAACCTAAATAAAAGAATAATTAGATACAGCCTTTATAAAACTCCGTCAATAGGAGGGGCCATCTAATTTTAAATAAATTCGTCTGTTGTCAATAACGATGGGTTAATGGTGGGCATTGCTCGGACCCAAGGGGCTGAAGTCATTCTTTACTGGTGGGGGTTAAATATCGGCTGGTAATCTCGTTGGTTGAGAAGGCTCCCTAGCACCTTTTAGTAACCGATTTATTTTGTTTATTACACTTCATTTCCTTTTTCTGTGCTACATAAGTCTATCCAGTACTGCCATACTCTGAATAACTAACATACAAAAGGATATTAAGCAGCCATATCCAAAACTAAATTTCTAAAGAAGAGGTGTTAGGGAGCTTCCTTACCGGCGAGGACGCGAGCCTTACCCTTCACTAACCCTTACAAGAAGTCTGTCCTTAGCTGAAGAAAATCGTAAAAAAAAATCAAGAGGTTATCGTACTGAAGGGGTCAATCGTCTCATGATAGGGGTAACTCTATTGTAGTATTATTTTTATTCAAGGCCACACGATTATATTCACCTGCTTGCATATGATTCGAAAAAAAGAAGAAGAAAAACTAGTATCATTAACCTTAAAAAGATTGGGATAACTCTACTATTCCCTTCCAGCCAGACGATTTCATTCAGCTGAGTGGGTATATGAGCCTGAGAGTGTTAATACCGGTACCATGAACCCTTTTATGATCGGGTGAAAGGAATGAATGAATATAAACAGATGAATGAAAGAAATGGGTGGACGTAAATGAAAGGAATGGATGAAAGAAAATGAATGAAAGAAATGGATGAACCTAAATGAATGAGAGAAATGGATGAAAGAAAATGAATGAAAGAAATGGATGAACGTAAATGAAAGAAAGAAATGGATGAAGGTAAATGAATGAAAGAAATGGATGAAGGTAAATGAATGAAAGAAATGGATGAATGTAACTGAATGAAAGAAATGAATGAACGGAAATGAATGAAAGAAATGGATGAATGTAAATGAATAAAAGAAATGGATGAACGGAAATGAATGAAATGGATGAACGTAAGTGATTGAAAGAAATGGATGAACGTAAATGAATAAAAGAAACGGATGAAGGTAAATGAACGAAAGAAATGGATGAACATAAAAAGGTGAGGGGAAGAGGGGAAAGGAAGTGAATGACCATGATAAATAAACCTAAACAAAAGACGCAATGACTGAACGTACTGGCAGCAGAACGTAACTGGGTGAACGTAAACGGGGATGTCAGAACCAGCGTGCGCCGTTCCTGCCTCGTTACTGCAATCGACTTGAACGACGTGATGGGATGGCAGTCATTTTGTGCAAACGAGTAACTCTTTTGCAATTCCCCTCGCAACACGCAAAGAATATGTTGCCGGAGCTTGGTGGGTCTACGTACTTATCATCGTCACTATCATCGTCATCGCTATCGTGCTCATCGTCATCATTATCAGTATCATTAACCTCAACACTGTCATCATTATCTTTGTTGTTGTCATGATGCACATCTCTATTTCATCATCATCATCATCATCATCATCATCATCACCCTTCACATTCTTGAAATTTCACTCTTCATTCTACCTCAAGGTTCAAAATTACCATTTGTCTCTCTCTCTCTCTCTCTCTCTCTCTCTCTCTCTCTCTCTCATCCATGCTTTCTTACCTCATTTCCTCCCATACTTATATCCATTGACCTTATCATTTTATCTCCAAAGCCAGCCATCTAAACAGTTCTTCCTCATATAATCAAGGACAAAAGAACTCGATGCGGGAGCTTTAGAGGCCTTCGGTTAATTCAACTAGTGTGATGTGATCTGGGAAGGTGATTATGTGTGGTGTGGAGTGGGTGGATTTGTGTGGTGTGGTGTGAGAAGGTGGATTTTTGTGATGAGGGGTGTGTGTGTGTGGGTGGGGGGAGTTTGTGTGACGCGGTGTGGTGTGTGTGTGTGTGGGGGGGGGAGTTTGTGTGACGCGGTGTGGTGTGTGTGTGTGTGGGGGGGGTTGTGTCATGTGGTGGGGGCGGTGGATTTGTGTGGTGTGGTATGGTGCGGCGTGGCAGGGTGGATTTGTGTGATGGGGGAGGGTGGCCGGAATGATACTGAAAGGCAGCCTCTGACCGAAGAGGTTAAAGACAACTGAGTAATTGTGCCTTCTTTGAAGAGAATCACATGGTTTGGTTATTTAAAAAGAAAGAACTCAGGCCTTTCAGTGTTCATGGAGAAATAAAAAGGTAATTTCTGTGTTTTATTACGGAGCCTTAATGATGGGTATTACAAAACCTAAGCCTAACCCGATCTAGCCTAACAATGAAAATTTAATACTAAATTGATCTTCTTTGTCAAGGTTTGGGCAGAAAGATATCAAAGGTAGGACACAAATATGTGGCTCTCACGGTTGCGTCAGGTTACCATTCATATATGCGGCTGCACAACTAAAGTGAATTATCTCATAGTCGCATTTTCTCAAGTGTTCTATTTCAGCAAAGATCAGACAATTTTATGATGCTAAAAATGAACCACAGAAGGCTACAAGTGCTAATGCTGTCACCATTAACCTTCTCGTAGTCGTGACAATTCTATCATCCAAGAAAAGCCTAACAATTCTATTCACTTAAGAGCGAGTCGTTGGAACTCGAGAGTTCAAGGGCAAGGCATTGAATCTTCATAAAGGCCAGAGAAAATTTTGCCCTAGGATTTAATGCAAACCTGGGCAACCCTGAAAACAAAAATAACAAAAGCTTGGCCATCCTTCCCCCTCGCCCTCCCCAGATGTTTATTTGGTTCATCATTGTTGGACAGTCAAAGTTTACGGTATACCGGCATACATACACGAGGCTCAACCCGCAATATTGCAAGCTGTTTATTATGTGAACCCAAAATGGCAGTAGGCTACAGTAATAAACAGAATATTTACCTCGACCTTTCCTATGCATCCTGCTTCTGGGTCATAACCCTTGTGTTCTTGTGATAGTGAGCGAGTGACTGTAGATGGTACTTATATACTGTAAATCTCTCTCTCTCTCTCTCTCTCTCTCTCTCTCTCTATCAATATACATACATGGCATTTTTATGAAGACCTAGATGCTAATGCTGGTGAACTTTAGGCCTTCTTAGGTAGTTTTTAAAAGTTTTCACTGTAGCGTTCTGCTTCTGGATCCCTCCCAGTCCATTCATTTCTAGAAAGTGATAATGATGATGAATTCAAAGCAGTCAGCTAAAAATCAGACTAAGAAACATATACCTTACAGTAATAATCAAGTGACATTCTCTCTCACATTATAATTTTTTTGCTTTCACATGACAGAACTGGGCCACTCCTACAACTTGCATAGTAAATCCTGGTTGCATGGTCATTCGATAAGCCAAAACTATGAAGAAAGAATTAATCGCCTTGGATTCTAGTCAAATCCATCCTCCGTTCTGACTACACCATAGCCATTTGCTGAGCGGAAATGGGTTAGAGATCCTCGTCAAATTAGACAAACGCGCTATAAATTTAGTCTTCTTTGGACGGAGTCTCTGTAGTGAATATTGAGCAGTAGGGATGAGCAGTGACCCGCTTTGGGCGCCATAGTTCTTTCATGTAAACTTGGCCCATATTTTCATCTCTTTGCACTTCTCTGCTTAGTTTAATGGAAGAAAAAAGACTATGCTGAGGATTTATATCCTTTCCGTAGTAAATGCTCGTAACTTACATTATAGTTTCAATCTGTCGTTGCAATTCAGTATTTAAGATGGAGGGAGTGCAAGTTATGACAAGTTATAGTAAAAAGAGATTACCACCAGATCGTTTTATCCATCTTAGAAACGTCTGGAGACAGTAAGAGTAAAAGTAAAAGGCATCGTTTGATCGAAGTGCGAATCCACCGCTTGCTTATATAAACATCCTTCATCTCCCTCCCTATTTGCCGAGAAAGGGATGGTGAATTGCAGGAGAGGAGCAACTTAGCCTGCAGTGTACCGGATTCGCCCTTCCAGTGAGCTTGGGGCTGCCACAACAATAACAATGTTAGAGTCGGCGACAACAGGCAGACATACTACAGTCTGCACAGAAGGTGGCTCAACGAGGCACACTCGATACACATAAAACTATAGTAAAAATAAATAGATAAATAAGTAAATAAACAAATAAATAAACAAGTTAAGCGCACTAAGAAAGTGAAAAATTAATCTCCACCAGCGTCTATACAGACAAGGCAGATAACCATCAAAATTTAATCAACTCTTCTTTGTCCCATTACCCATATATCCAAAAAAAATTAAGTGAAATCCATCAATAATTTTTTGAGACTTCTCGTGTATAAACAAACAAGAAAAGCAGTCCTAAAAAGGGACTGGAATTGAGATCACGACAAAAATTTAGAAAAACTCTTCCTTGGTCTATGATCCACATATCCACAAAGTTTCATTAAAATCCATTAATAACTTTTTTTTTTATATATATCTTTTGAGAAATCATAAAAATAGGGGTGAGTATATAACCTCCTCCAACTTCGTTGGCGGGGGTAATATACAAAGAGAAATAACAGCGAGGCTAATTCGTTCATACAAAAGAGCGGATATTGCACATGGATTCATGCAGTACGCACAGGGTATATGCTGCATTTTTATAACTCCTTTTGGAATTATGTCCACAGTAATTTACAATATGGTTGCCTATTGCGATTCCATTGTTTCATATGTAGCCAGTTTATCAATTTCCCCTCAGAATACAATACCTGGTATTAAATAATTTTCGAACACAACTCTGATATGTAAAGAGGATTTACTTTAATAATGGGTATATCATGGCCGACTGTTATACGCAGAAAAGCATATAGATTGTTGATTGTATGAATAAATTATTTATGTCATTTATTGAATCAAGGGTGCACTGGGTTGTTTGCTGGACGGAAAACAGTGTGTCATACTTTACAAATATTCGTAAGGTTAATATACTAAACGAAGTAAGTTGCTGTGACAATTTATATTTTTGATGCTATGGTTACATAGAATCCAAAGTGCTTTAATTTACTTAATGGAACTCAAATAATGTTATCTGTTCTGCTAAAAATGCCCATGAATACTTGAAATCACTCTGACAGCATATACCTCCAACAAGACCGATTAAATTTATTCTGCGATTCCTCTTTTCTGCCACACGAATGCTTTTAAGGTCTCACATAGTCAGTTACTTCTATCGTCTTATCGGATATACAGTTTCAGATGGCGCATACCTCCGTCAACGCGAATAAGATATATGATATATTCCCGCATCCGGATCCGGATTTACCTCGAAATCGAATCGGCTCTTCCTTGACCCACTGCCCACCTGTCCACTAGATTTCACTGAATCCGATGAGAACTTTTTGGGGTAGGCTATGTTGTACACAGACAGACACGGGTGATTACATAACGTCCGTCCAGCTTCGCTGGTGGAGGAAAAAAACAGCTGGCACTACGATAGCAGAAAAGTCGATAATAACCCCTTCAGTCCCATGACGTGTTTTATTTCAGTCCTTGCTGCCTCCAGGCGAGTTTATACAGGGAAGGAGACAGCCCTAGTGGCAAAAGGAGGAAGTGGATTTTTGTTTATAAATGCCACCAACTCTCCAAATATATATATATATATATATATATATATATATATATATATATATATATATATATATATATATATGACGTCATGACATTAGGAGGTTAGCGTAAAAAAAAAAAAAATTTTCCTTCACTTCGAGAAGTCTCCCAAAGCTGAATAAAAATCGTCTGACACCAGCAGAATAAGAAAAAAAAAAAGAAGTAAAACAGAAAAGAAAGCCATCGTTACGAAGGCGTTGATAGATGAGACTTTGATCCTTTGATTTCTTGGGTAAATCAGAACTTAATAGCCTAAAGGGGGATCGGTAAACAATGCTAAATAGAAACTCACCTTGCAGTACAGTATCTTACAGTATGTATTGCGAAGACGGCTCAGTCTGCTGGTGTGGGCGTGGGTGTGGCTGGGTAAGAAGGAAATTTATGAACTATGGAGGGTAGAACATTGATAACGCTGACGAAGTCTTTCCCGCAACACACGAGAAATTACACATCGAAGTAATGGAGAGAGCTATATATGAACCACCATGTATAATCCTTTAGTGCAAGTCTTAGTAAAAAAAAGAAAAAACTTAGGTTGTTCCATGAGAGCAAAAGGTTAGCGACTCGCCAGATAGACGAATTATTAATAATTTCACAGTGAGAACATGTCCACAGCGCCTTGGTTCCACCCTGACAAGGATCCCCAGCCCTCTCAGCTCAAGTGGTGGCCAGAGGTAGTCAGGCTGGAGCGTTGATGTGAGCCTAGTTTATTCGTTCAACCACTTCATTCCGATTAAATGAAAGAGAAAAGTGAAAGAAGTGAAAAGATGAATGATCCCCCCCCCAAAAAAAAAAAAAATGAGTGAGAGACAAAAGAAGTAAAAGGAGATACGATAGAAAAACAAGAAAAATATTGTTCTTGCTAATACCAGGCTATATTTTATTTAGTTAGAGAGGCAGCCATGTACTGAAGGGGTTAGTGAAGGAAGTACAGTGTATCCAACCTTTCTACTGTAGTTCGAGAAGCCTGTCCTAAGGTGAAGAAAATTGCCTAGACACAGCCAGAATAAAACGTAAAGGGCGTCCTCGGGATGGAGGGGTTAACATGGCGGAGATTTTTTATTTTTTGCGGCTTACTTCCCGTAGATCAGCGGTAGAATAGGACAAAAGTACGGGTCAGCATCCTTTCCATAGAACTTCTTCGTGACTAGCACCATATTCTAGTATTAATCTCTTATGTAAGCTCAATACTCAAGATGGAGAGATGGCAATTTCACTCCAAGCTAAAGTGAACAGAGTATAGTAACTAAGGAGGCTCATTCCCACCTCCTAACTAAGGGTTCTCTAATTTTATGCACCTACGACAGTGGTCAAGGTGTAGGAGTGGCCCTGTTCCTTCGGGTGATAGTAAATTGAATACAGTTTTCCATTCCAGCTATCGCCAGGTGATTTTTATTAAGTTGAAGGTGAGTAGAGGAGTATGGGAGTGTTAATACCAGCACTATTAACTCCTCTCATGGCAGGGACAACTCTAGTATTCTATTCCAGCTAATCCGAGAGAGAGAGAGAGAGAGAGAGAGAGAGAGAGAGAGAGAGAGAGAGAGAGAGAGAGAGAGAGAACAACATTGACACACGATCCATTTATTTTCTTACGGGTGAACACTCCAAGTATTAATATGTAACTGTCAGGCTTCCAGAGACCCAATTAAACCCACCCTCATTACCATTAGTGCTGTGGTATTGTCAATGGATAGTCATTAGAGTCTTGCAGTGTATTGTGTTTGAGGGGGTGTTTGTGTGTTGGGGAGGGGGTGTTGTGGTGTTTGTTTGTGGAGGGAAGGAGTGTCTGAAGGGGTTTGTGTGTGGGTGTAGGTGTGGGGGTGTTTGTTGTTTGTGTGTGTGTGTGTGTGTGTGTGTGTGTGTGTGTGTGTGTGTGTGTGTGTGTGTGTGTGTGTGTGTGTGTTGGAGTGGGATTGGAAAAGAAAATAAGAAAAGGATGGAGAGGGGAAACCGTATGAGGATGAAAAAGGGGAAAGAAGGGAGGGGAAGGGGAAGGGCAAAGGGAAGGAGAAGGGGAGGGGGTAAAGAGAATTGGAAAGGGAAGGGCAAGGAAAAAGTAAGAGGAAATGGGGGAGGAGGGGGAATGCGGAAGGCGAGAAGCATGGGAAGGAAGGGACATGGAAATGAGAGGAGGAAGGAAAAGGGGTTGGGGGAGGAGGAAGGTATGGGGCGGGAGGGGAGGTGGAAGAGAGGGGAATGAGCGAGGGGAAAACGGGGGGAGGAGGAACGGGGAGGGGAGAGAGGAAAGGGGAGTGACAGGGGATGGGGGTGGGAGAGTCACTGAATTAATAATACTGCAAAAGAAATGCATCATCGACATCAATAAAACATAATCAGTCAGGAACCAAAGCCACAACAATTAATCGACTAAATCAATGACAAGCGCAACAGCAACGACAATAACAACAGTCAGAATAGCCAAATCAATCAACAATACACTAAGGGCTCCGGATATCAGCACCACACTATAAAAACAGTAATCCACATCACTACATTAGCAGAAAATGAAAGGAAATAACGCACAGTTAACACAAATACCATCATCACCAACAACAATAGAGACAATATTTACACAAACAACAGTAGCAGCAGAAGTAACAACAGTGAGAACAGCCTCAACAGTAGCAACAGCAAACACAATAAGAACAATAGCAACAACAACAAAAACACTCCCCAACACCACCACCACCACCACCACCACCATCACACCCATCACCACCACAACACAACCAACAAAAGCCCACAAGCCCCCACCGAACCAGTCCTGGGTTTAACAAGTAACAAAGCAGCTTGGATGAAAAAAATGAACCCACTCCATTATTCAGATGACAGGTCGGCCACTGTCACTGGGGATGAATATAAAGAGCTATGAAACTTTGCTTGCCTGTGCGTTTGGTCAGGTTAGGTTAGATTAGGTTGGGTTGGGTACAGTTAAGATAGTTTAGAGCTTAGCCCATGAGCATAGTGACGTCTCTTTAATTTTCATTTTCCTACAACAAGTTAATTATACTGAGTGTAGGGAATAAGGAAGATCTCTGTTAGTGCTGTAAATTATAGAAAATAATATAAGAGACGTTCTCATAGCAAAATGATTAATGCAAAAAAAAAAAAAAAAAAAAGATCCAAAGGCTAGGAACCAAAAAAACCTGTCCTTTCAAAAAAGTAAATACTCACACACACACACACACACACACACACACACACACACACACACACACACACACACACACACACACACACACACACACACAAGGACTCTTTCATTTAGAGATACCTGGGCACAGTACATTTGGAAGTCAATGCCAGAGGAAAAGAAAGACAGAGGACGCCATTTCCAGAGTTGTCTAATCTTGTACACGAAGGACTGAGAATTACAGATACCTCTTGCATTTGACAGATGGAAGAAATATTAGTGAGAATCTGTAGCTAGACGGGTGCTGCATGCCCTCCTTCATGTTGTGGGGATAATGGCAGCGAGTTCAGAAGTGCAGTCCACAGTCAATGGCTATGATAGGGTGAGTAATGCACCACTACGGAGAAGAGAGAAACTGAAGTGAATCAATGAGAGGAGGGGCACTAATCAGACAAGTGAGAGAGAGAGAGAGAGAGAGAGAGAGAGAGAGAGAGAGAGAGAGAGAGAGAGAGAGAGAGAGAGAGAGAGAGAGAGAGAGAGAGAGAGAGAGAGAGAGAGACTTTGATTCCTCACAGCTTAGAAGGCAGTGATGTATGTGGCAAGAGATAGAGTGAAAAAGAATATGAAAAGAGAGAACAGAAAAGATGGTGAGACAAGCAGAGGTTAAGAGAAGACGGAAATGAAAAAGTGAGGGCAAGAAGAGTCCATCAGGGACAAAAAGGATGAAATGAAAGGGAGAGATGGAGGAGAGAAAAAATACAGATAGAGAAAAACAAAGAGACGGAGGAGAAAAATGTAGATGGAGGAGAAAAAACTATATGAAGAGACGGAAAATAGGAGGGAATGAGACAAAGAAGAGATAGGAGAAGGTGTGAATAAAAGATACCAAGAGAAAATAAGGTACTAATTGAACTATAGGAGATAAATATGCAGACAGACGATTTGAGAATGATGGAAGGAAGGAAGAGCGAGGGGAAGGAAACAATGAAGGAGCAAGTGAAAAAGTGATTAAGTTAAGGAAGTGTGAAGGGAAGGAGAGACGAGGAAGTAAAAATTGGAACTGAAAAAAGAAAGAAGAGAGGAGAGAGAGAGAGAGAATGGGGAGGAAGCTAAGTGAAAGAGAAAATATAAGTGGGTGAAGAGTGAATTAGCCAAGGGAGAGAGGATGCAAAAACTGAGACGAAAAGATGGGCGTAAAAAAGTGTGACAGGAGAGAATGTGAGAGGGGAGAGACTGGGAGAACAAGGAATGGGAGAAGACTGATTTAGAGGGACAAAATGCGAACAGAAAGAGGTGAGAAAGTGGGATGACGGAGGATGGGAGGAGAGCGGGTGGAAAGAGAGAGCGAAAGGGAAAGGAGTGAGAGGGGACTAAAGGAGGAAAATGTGGGAAGGAAGTGGGACAGGCAAGGAAAAGATGGGGACACAGAAAGTAGAGAAAGTTGAATAAAGAGTGAGAAAAAGAATAAGAAAAAGTAACCATAGGAAAAGAGGTATGAAAGAATAAAAGATCCGCAGATGAAAGGACTAAGAAACGAAAGGGGAAAGAGAGAGAGAGAGAGAGAGAGAGAGAGAGAGAGAGAGAGAGAGAGAATAATGGAAAAAGGGAAGTAGGGATAAAAAAATAAACGATATGAGGAAAGAAAGAAGAGAGAAAAGGGAAGAAGAGAAAAAAAAAGAAGTGAATGAAGAAAAAAAAGGAAAAGGAATCAGTGTGAGGAAAATGGAAAGAAAAAAGTGAAGACGAGGAAACGTGAAACAGGGAAATGTAAGACAAAAGAGAGAAAGAATAAGTGAAAACAATGAACGAGTGAAAATTCAAAGGAGAAAGAAAATGAATAAGAAAACAGAAAAACAGAAAAACAAAGTAATATGAGAAGGAGAGTGTGAAGGACGAAGAAATAAAGAATGAAAGAGAAGTCAGGCTAAAAAAATAAAAAAAATAAAAAAAGAAAGATACAGGGAATGCAAGGTGAACTGGTTAAAGGGGAGAGAGAGAGAGAGAGAGAGAGAGAGAGAGAGAGAGAGAGAGAGAGAGAGAGAGAGAGTGAGTCAGCAGGGTGTAAGAAAAAGATGGAGGTGAAAGAGGTGGGGTGTAAAGGAAGAAAGGAGACACAGGGAAGATGGATCAAGGTGTGTGTGTGTGTGTGTGTGTGTGTGTGTGTGTGTGTGTGTGTGTGTGAGAGAGAGAGAGAGAGAGAGAGAGAGAGAGAGAGAGAGAGAGAGAGCAGGCTGAATGTAAAGGTGGGAGGGAAATAAGTGGGGCGTGAAGGGAGAAAAGAGAGAATAGGGAAGATGAATCAGGGGGAGAGAGAGAGATGACAGTAAGAGAAAAGGGAACATATACTGATTTGTCACCGACATTGATCAGTATGGTAACGCATGTACTGTGAAGTCTTCAGTAAATATCTATCTATCTATCTATCTATCTATCTATCTATCAATATATATATATATATATATATATATATGAAAACCGAACAGGAATCAAGTACAAAATTTGATAAGAAGAAAAAATAAAGATAACGAAACCTGAAAACAGAAAGACGGCACAAATGTTCCAAATAATACCGCAGTAGTTTTGTATATAATGGAACGCAGGATAAATAAGAATAAAAGGAGGAAATGGAAAAATAGCAGAATCTAATTAAGTTTTCTCTCTCTCTCTCTCTCTCTCGTTGTCTCGGGAAGGACAGACAGAGAGAAGGATGACAGAGAAAAGTGTACATATACTGATTTGAGTCACCGACATTGATCAGTATGGTAACACATGTATTGTGAAATCTTCAGTATATATATATATATATATATATATATATATATATATATATATATATATATATATATATATATATATATATATATAATGTGTTAAGACAAAAAAATAATAAAAGGAAACCTGAAAACAAGAAGTCGGAACATGTGTTTCAAATAATACCGCAGTAGTTTGGTACATAATGGAGAGCTGGGTAAAAAAAAAAAAAAAAAAAAAAAAAAAAAGAATTATTAGAGGAAAAGGAAAAATGGCAGAATCTCTCTAAACATTCTCTCTCTCTCTCACTAGTTGTCTTGGAAAGGATGGGCGTAACTGTGTGAAATGGTAAATGTGGAAGTTTTATATACTGTATATATATATATATATCTATATATATATATATATATATATATATATATATATATATATATATTGCCAGACGCCTCAATCCCGTTTGGGGTGGCCACAAACAAATCGCCTCCCAGTCGCCCTGTCCCCCGCCATCGCCCGGCCCTGCTCCCAACTCCCCCCCCCCACTCTCATATACCTCTCCACCCCATCCCTTCATCTCATCCTCGGCCTCCCTCCCTCTTCCCCCTCCACCTCACTCACATACACTCTCTTCGTCAGTCTTTCACCCTCCATCCTCTCCACATGGCCAAATCACCTCAGTGTGTTCCTCATAACGCTTCCTATCACATCCACATCCACACCACAACATTTTATATATATATATATATATATATATATATATATATATATATATATATATATATATATATATATATATATATATATATATGGGTTCTAATCTGAATGGCTACGGTGCAGTAACTACTGATGATCTTATGGGAGAATATACAGTAGTATCCACCTCTATTCTTATTTTTCATCCTTAAGATTATCAGTAGTTGCAGCTCCTTAGCGGGTCAGATTTCGATCCGTGTTGATAAATCAGTGTTTGCTTAAAATCCCCTCCTATATCATTTCCCAAAGTTATGCCCTTTTCTCCTGGGACACGCTGTATATCTGTCTATCTATATTAAAAAGAATGAATGAAGGTGACTAGTAAAGGAAGATGGCAAACAATGAGGAGGTAAAGACGACAAGAAAAAGGCTGAGACAAAAAATAATAATAATAATAATAATAATAATGAAAATAATGATAACAGTAGCAGCAACAACAATTACAATAATAACACCAACAACTGAAATAATGGAAGATAATATTAACATTGAAAACAGACGAGGGAGAAGGGCGGAGGAAGACTAGAAGGAGGAAGATTGATGATGATGATGATGATGATGAGAAAGCATACTCAAAAAAAAAAAAAAAAAAAAAAAGAAATTTATGTGTTGGATGGCAGTCAATGAAAGATGAAAGAAAAAAAATAGCGAAGGCCAGAGGAAGAAGCAAAAGCAGATGGTAGATGGAGAGAAAAGGTGATATCAGGAAATAAAGTATGAAATTGATTTAGGAACGAATAAGAAGGGAAAAAACAAAGAGGAAAACAGAAACTGAAGAAAGAATAAATTTAAAACAAATAAAGATATTATGACGATGAAAACAGAGAGAGAGAGAGAGAGAGAGAGAGAGAGAGAGAGATGTAGGTAGAGTAGGAGGATGAAAGCAATGAATAATCGAAGTGAGAGAGGGAGGGAAGGGAAGACGGGGAAGGTCGAAAGAGGAGGGAAAAGTGGAGTGGGAGGGATTGGATAAATGAAGGAATGGAGAAAATAAATAGTTAACAGGAAGAATGGAGGGAGAGAGGGGAAGAATGAAATCATGGAATGGGGGAGGGAGAAAGGGAGGAAAGGAGAGAAATGAAAATGGAATAGAGGACAAAGAAATAAAATCAAGGAAATGGGACACGGATTTTGTGTGTGTGTGTGTGTGTGTGTGTGTGTGTGTGTGTGTGTGTGTGTGTGTGTGTGTGTGTTTCATTTACATTCTAGGCAGCAAGTCTTGAGTGAGGACCAAACTGACCCAAACTCTGCTAGATGTCACACGCTCTTCTCTCTCCTTCTTTCCCTTCCTCCCTCCTTCTCTCCCTTCTTCCCCCTCCTCTTCCTTCTTCCGTCTTCCCTTCCTTCCTTCCTGCTTCTCTCTCCTTTATTTCCTCCATTATTTTCTTTTTTCTTTGCTTCTAGTCTCCCTGTGTTCCTCCCCCTGCATACATCTTTCTCCTCTTTCTGTTTTCCTTCTCTCTCTCTCTCTCTTACTTATCCTCTATTTTCTCTCATTTTTTAGTTCCTTAGTCTTTGCTTAGCTTCCCCTTCTTTCCTTCTTTTCTCCGTCTCCTTTTTATTTTCATTTCTCTCTTATTCTTCGCCTTTTCCCCTCCTCTTCCTTGTCCCTTCCCTTCAACTCTATTTCTCCTCTTCACATTCTCCTCTTCCTTTTACCTTCACTATATGTCTTTTTCTCCTCCTTGTTCCTCTCACCTCCTTCTCGCCTCCCCCCCCTTTCTCTCCCCTCCCCTCCCTCTCTCTCTCTTACTTCCTTTTTTTCTTCCTCGCTCTCTCTTCCTTTTAATCTCTTTCTTCCCCCTCCGTCTGCAGCTTTCTTCCTTCCTCCCTCCGTCCCTTTGCTCCCTCCGTCTTCCCTTTAACACCCTCTCTCCCTTCCTCTCTTCCTTCTTTCCACCTTCCTTTCTTCTCTTCCATTTCCTGTTATTTATTCTTGGTTAACTTCCTTTCCTCTCTCCTTTATGTCTTCCTTCTTTTCCCCTTCTTCCTCTTCTGTCCCTCCCTCCCTCACTTCCCTCTCTTCTTTCCACAATATTCTTTACCTCCTCCCTTCATTCCCTTTCTCATTCGTTAATCCCTCCTATCACCCATGCTCTTAATTTGTTTCTCTCTCTCTCTCTCTCTCTTAGGTATTCCTTGATCTCTACTCAGTGCCAAACTTTCATCCGATTTCTCTCTTTCCGTACCTGCTACCCACTTCCCTCTCTCCATTCTTCCTTCCCTCCTCCATCTCCTCGCAACTCCTTCGTTTTCCTCCTCTTCTTTGTTTTGGTCACTCCTCACTTGATTTTCACTCACCTCCTCACTTTCCTCCCTTTGTTGTTTCTCTGCATCCCAACTTTTCTATGCCTTTCTTTATCTCTCTCTTCTCTCGCTTCCTTAGTCCTTTCCCAACTTCACCTCTCGTGTCCTTCTCTCCCATAGATGTTTCCTCCTTCCCACACTTGCTTCCTTTATCCTCCTTTTCCTCTTTTTTTTTCCTCTCATTTCTCCTTCCCAACCACTTTTCCTTTTTTCTTTCTCTCTCTCTCTCTCTGTCTCTGTCTCTGTCTCTCTCTCTCTCTCTCTCTCTCTCTCTCTCTCTCTCTCTCTCCTTTTCCCCCCTCAGTGTCTTTTACCTTCCTATAACCTCTCCTATAATCTCTCCCAGCCACGGCTCTTCTTCTCCTCGTCGTCGTAGTCGTCGTCGTTGTTCTACTCCTCCTCCTCCTCTTCCTGTTCCTCCTCCTCCTCTTTCTTCTTCTTCTTCTTCTTCTCTTCCCCTTTCTTCCTTCCCTCCTACCAATATTCTTTTCTTTCTCCCCATGCTTCTTTTTCTTCTCCATTATTTGTTTTTATTTCTTTCCACATTTCTTCTCTTCCTCCCCAACTTTTCTTCTTCCCCTCCTCCTCCCCCACCTCTCCTCCCACTCTCTGTTTTTTCATTCTCACTTAGCCAGCCCGGCCTCATGTCAGCTCGGTAAGACACGGCTCACAGTCCACGGCTTTCGGCACCCCCTTGCTATTTCGGCGCGGTGTGCATTACGTAGGAGGCGCGCTGAATTTTGGCCATATGATACGGTGAATGAGAGAGAGAGAGAGAGAGAGAGAGAGAGAGAGAGAGAGAGAGAGAGAGAGAGAGAGAGAGAGAGAGAGAGAGAGAGAGAGAATGTTCAGTTTCAGTCGATTTAATTTGCAAACTTTAATATCCAGTTTATTTAGTATGCATTATTAATTCATACCCAATACTTCAACACACTGCAGTAGGTACCATACTGCATTTGCTCACTTTCTGTATTTCTTTCTTTCCTTCCTTCTTCTTCTCTCTCTTGTTATTGTTTCTTTTCTTGTTCTTGTTCTTCATCTATTTTTTTCTCTTTCTTCTTTCATTCGAACTCATTTATATTTAGCGTCATGCCTTCATTAATTCATCAGTACACTTCAGCCTAGAAATAATTCTCCCTCGGGCAAACGGACCTAAAGAACTGCCTTTTTTTTTTTTTTAATCTATACCTATTGAAGGGTTTTATGGGGTCAGAGGTGAGATAATACAAAAATAAATATATAGTGAAATGCGACAAGACCAACCCATAGAGTTTATTTTATTATTATTATTATTAACATAGGGTGGGTCACTTTGGGAGCTAGAGTTTTTAATAGAGCGTCCATCTTCAACACAAATATTTCTCTCTCTCTTCCTCTCTCTTTTTTTTCTTTCTCTCAAAAAAAAGGGGGGGGTTACAATCGAGATATAAACGGCAAGACATAGAGAGAGAGAGAAAGAGAGAGAGAGAGAGAGAGAGAGAGAAACCCAACACAACCCCTCACCCTCAATACACACAGAAGGAGAAGTTGGCCAGGCCCTGAACAGTCTTGAGCAAGTGGGGTGAGGGGTGAGGGGTGAAGGACGATGGGGGGTGAGGGGTGAGGGGAGGGATGAAGGACGAAGGGGTGAGGGGTGGGAGGACGAAGGACGATGGTCTGAGGGGTGAGGGGTGGGATGAAAAGCTAGGAATGAGGAGTGAGGGGAGGTGTGAGGGGGGGTGGGGTGAAGGTCGAGGGGATGAGGAGAGGGATGAAGGACGAAGAGAGAGGGGTGAAGGGAGGGGTGAAGGACGAGGGGTGAGAGGTGAGAGGAAGGGTGAAGGAAGAAGGGGTGAGGGAGAAAGGTAAGGGGTGAGAGTGTGGTGTGAGGGAGTACAGTGAGGTAGTTAGGGAAGATGGATGAATGAAGGATGTGAGAGTGTATATTGGGGTGAGGGAGTGGGTTAAGTAGTGAGTGAGTGAGAGAGGAGTGATGGCTGGGGTGAGTGCACTGGGTGAGGGAGTGGGGTGAGGGTATGGAGTAAGAAGGAGGATGAGTGAATGGAGTGATAGTTGAGGTGAGAGAATGTGGTGAAGAGTGATTTGGTGAGAGATGGTGGTGAAGGGTGATTTAGTGAGAGAGAGAGAGAGAGAGAGAGAGAGAGAGAGAGAGAGAGAGAGAGAGAGAGAGAGAGAGAGAGAGAGTGGTGAGAGAGAGGGGTCAGGGTTGGGGAATGGGTTGTGGCAAACGGGGTGAGGGACGAGGAAGTAAGGTGAGGTGAGAGCGGTGACGTGAGGGGCCGAAGTGAGAGGTAATAGGCAGAGTGATAAGTGAAGGGGTGGGTTGAGTCTGGGGTAGGGGTGAGAGGCGGTTGATGAGGAAGTGGGGTGAGAGTGGGTTGGGGGATGAAGGAGTGGGGTGAAGGGTAAGGATGTGAGAATGTCGGGTTGGTTGGGGAGCTTGAGTGAATGAGCGAGACCAAGGTGTAGGGTGGGAGGTGAGGTGAGGAGGTGAAGTGATTGGGTCGCGTGGACAAATAATTAATAGTAATGCAAGCTGGATAATAGTAGTGGTAGTAGTAGTAGTACTAGTAGTAGTAGTAGTAGTAGTGGTAAAAAAAATAATAATAATGGTAGTAGTAGTAGTAGTAGTTACGAGGGAGCGAGCAAAGTTTATAGTTGGTGTATGGACGGGACAGTATAATGAGGCGGCCGGGAGCGATCCGACCTGACCAGAACAACAATGTTTTTCAGAGGCGGATAATTTTTTCCGTAATAAAGCTAGACAGCAGTGATTTTTTTTTCTTTAGATCACAATTCGATCATTTCAGCTCTGTATTTTATGATTCATAAAATCATTACAGCAACATAACGCTGTGCAATTCGCAATAATGAAATAAGTTTTTCAGAGATGGTATGTTTCAAAAGGGTTTAACAATGCACTTGGGTGCTGGACGCGCGCGTTGGCCCAGAATTAGTTTTCAGAACTTTTTATGCTTTGCGTTTTTGGGCGCGAAAATTTAGTCATATCGTTATGAAACCTAGGTTGAAGTTTCACGCTGATGCCCCAGGAATACGGAAGGACGACAGATAAAAAAATCGACGAGAAGTAATAAAAACCACAGAGCTGCGTTAAATTCCCACTTTTCCTGTGTTGTCGCTAACTGATGGATGAGCATAAATCTCCCATGCACAGAAAGAAAAATTGCTTCTGAGCACGATGCAAGAAACAAAAATGAAATAAACTCAAGAATTCGGGAGCTATAAGAGCTTTAAGAGAGAAAAGTTGAGTGCTAAATGTTGATACACATCATAATCTCAGCTGATTTCCGCCTACAGACTTTGAAAAGTGTGTTTTTATTGCAGAATCGTAAAGTACGACTCTCTATGAAAAGCATCAAGCAAGCTATAAGTTTCTATCATAATTAAAATCGGAGACACTGAGTTTTGAACAACGCCACTGAAAACCACATCTCTTGCTCGCGTGTTTATGTGCTTTTTCCCGCTTCATACTATAATGCCCTTTAATGAACACAGCCTAAACTACAAAACATGAAACGATAAATTTTGACGCCCGAGCAAAGTGTGTCAAAAAGTGTTGGGGCGTGGGATTAACTTTAGGTAAAGGGTTTGATACTGCTACGTTTACTGAGAGGCAATGTTTGATGATGATTACACCTGAGTCCCCCTCCCCCTTTTCTTTCTTTCTTTCTCTCTCTCTCTCTCTCTCTCTCTCTCTCTCTCTGTTTGTCTGTCTCTCCAAAATGTGTGTGTGTGTGTGTGTGTGTGTGTGTGTGTGTGTGTGTGTCAAGGAGGAAGTGTGTTGGGTGTGAGGGTGGAAGTGTTCTCAGTGTCAGAAAGAAAAAGTCTGCTGAGTACAAGAGACAAAATCAACATGGTACTACCCCCTCCGCTCCCTGCTCCCCGCACCTCCTTCTCCCACCATCCACCCCCATCCCTCGCCCTCTCCCCTCACACCCCTTCCAACCCAACCCATTTCTGATCCTGTCTTGCCCTACCACACCTTTGCCTTTTGGGTCTGATTTTCACACCCTCTCCTCACCATTCTCTTTTCATCCTCACCCTGTCCCCAACCCCCACTTTTCATAACCCTCTCATCTTACTCTCTTTCTTTTTCTCTTACTTTATTCTCCTTCACCCTAATGTACACATTGCCTCTCCAATTTTCTTCCCTTTCCTGTCACCCAAACCTGTTCCCTTCACGTCCGTATCTACTTTCCCTCACCGCTCACTCCCTTCTCATATTTCCGTTACCTCTCCTTTTCCCAAACTTCTTCCACACCCTACTCCTCCATTCACACCTCTCTTCCCCCCTTCTCCCTTCTCCTCCCTCCCCAGTCTCTCCTCTCTCATCTCTTCCCCTTTCAGCTTTCCATCTCTTCCTCCTCCCACCTCCCTCCTCATGTCCAGTTCAGCTTTTCCCTTCTCCCCTCCCCTAACTCCTTCTCTCGCTCCTCAATTTCCATCCACCCTCTCCTTCTTCCCTCCCTTATCCCTAGCCAAGCATTCATCATCATCCCTCTCTCTCCTTTTCTCCCCTAGCTATCCCTCTCCCTCCTCCTTTTCCGCCTACCGGTACATTTCCCATCTTTCCTCCCCTGTCTCCTTCCACCCACACCCACTCTCACACCGTTCAAATCCCCAGTATGGTACAGCATTCGCTAAGGAAGGCACATGACCACCAAGATCCCTGGCTCACCCTGACTTCATCCTATATTCTCATTTTCCATCCGCCCCTTCCTTCCCCTTCTCCCAGCCACTCACCTACTTTTACTCACTGTCCCCTCGCTCTCTCTTTCCCTGCAATCTTCCCCTCCTTCCCCCTCACCCCTCCACTCACCCATTTTTATCCACTTCCCTCTCCTTCTCTCCTCCCCTCTCATTTACTCCTGCCTTCCCCCTTTCCCCCTCCTCTCATCAATTTTTACCTACTGTCTTCTTCTCTCCTCTCCTTCCATCTACCCCTCCCCTCTCTCTTCCCTCCACTCGTCTACTTTTACACACTGTCCCCTCGCTTTCTCTTTCCCTGCTATCTACCCCTCCCTTCCCCCTCTCCCGTCCACTCACCCATTTTTATCCACTGTTCCCTCCTTCTTTCCTCCCCTCCCAGCTGCCTTCCCCTCTCCTCTCTCGCTTTTAAATTCCTCCTGTACCGTCCTACCCTCCTCTTCCTCCACCTTACCTCTCCCCTCACTGCTCCCAGATTTTTCCCTCCCTCTCCCCTCTTCTCCACCCAGTAATAACCAAACACCAGTACCTGAGAGCTCTTTACGAACACCGAGACTCCTGCTTCACTCTGTCCTCATCCCGTCTACTTATTTTCCACATAACCTTCCCTTTTTCTTTTCCATTTCACTCACCCACCCATACTTCCTATCCTATATCCTTCTATCCTCCTTCCCAACTACCATTCCCTTCCCTCTCTCTTCTTCCCTACCTTTCCCTCCCTACTCCCACCCCTCCTCTCGTCACCTTCCAGATCATCCCCTCCCCGTCTCCTATTTCCCCCAATTCCCCATCCACTAATCACCCAGTGCCAGTACCTGAGAGCCCCACACGACCACCGAGACCTGTGCTTCGCCCTGCCCTCATCTCTTTTTCTCCTTTTGCTAGACACGCCACACCGAGGAATTAATTTGCAAAGCACTTTATAATTCAGTGTCGTCCATGGTCACGCCTCCCAGACAACGGTGAATCTGCAAGAGGCGTTGTGTGTCGCTACCTTCCTTCATCCGGTATTCTGCTGCTGGTCAACAGAGGACGCAGAGGCTTCGAAACTGTGTGTCTATCATCGTTCTTCGTTCTATTTTGGTACGGAACACATTTGCGAGACTTCTTATATTTCTCTTGATGATCAGTGAGATTATGGTTACTGAGAAAGAGTGGTACCTGCAGTCTTTAAATTTAAAAGCATCAAAACATTAAACCCGGGTAAAGTATGTCCAAGAGCTGAAAGGGAGCGAAGAATAAAATATCAAGTTTGTAGTTTAAGTGTAGAAGATACAGAATCATTAGCAAATTCATTTCGGGGTGCTCATTTCATTCTATTCTTGCCATCTCTTGACGATTTCATTCAGCTTAGGGTAGACTTTAAGAACGGAGGAGTTATATATGGCTTTAAACCCCTTCAATAAGACAGGTCTTTCCTATGGTGAATAAAATCGTCTGGCAGCAACAACCCTAAACCGTGAAACACACCACCCTGAGTCAAGTGACCAATATACTGTACCTCATGACTGGAAACTGGCAAATATAACGTCAGTATCCACGAGGGAATAATTAATCACAACCATAAATTAACTTTCACTTGGTTTAACATCAGCAATATTCTAACTGTTGGACATCATAATAAATGATAATGCAGATATATAATTAAAAAATGAACTAGGCACAACATGGATTCCAGAACAGTCTGTCTTGTCTTATCAATATCCTTTTTTTTAATGTTTCATGTGCACAAAACATGACTTTGTTGATGAAATCACTGTAGTTTCCAGAAAGCTTTCGTTGCCAGCTAAAGGGTATTTCAAGAAACTTTTAGTCCACAGTTTCAGTGGCGTTGTGTTAAGATGGGTCTATAACTGGCTCACAGGGCCTAAGTAGAGGGTTGCAGTTAATGGTAAAGAAAAAGGCTGGATGAATGTCAGGCGTAGTGCGTCACAAGGTTCAGTTTGGGTCCAGTTCTGTTTCTAATTTTTTGTAATTATAGTGACAAAGGGTTGCACTATAAATTATCGTTAACAGATCTGAGAAACTCGTACAAAGAAAGAGAAGTCAGAGATATCTTGACAAACCTATCGATTGTTTTGAAATGTGGAAAATCAATTTTGATACTGGTATTTGTAACGTCTTAAACACTGTAGTAAAAACTAAAAGTTTATTGCAGTTTGAATAATGTTGAACTGTCCGGCAGAATGTCCACCATGTAAAGTATTTAGAAACACATACACAAAAATATAATTAATTTGACGATGAAGAGAGGCAGTAAAGATTAAAAATTATGCAGAAACATAGGAAGGAGTTTGAATTCACATAAGAAAATATCATCCTTACCTCCTGCAGTCCTTAGCATGTCCACACCTATAATATTGTGTTGAGTTTTGGCCACGGCACTGAAAAAAAAGACAGATAAATTAGAAAAAGTACAGCGGAAGTGAAAACATAAATGATAACTGCATTTAGGGGCAAAATTAAAGGAGTCGTTTAGAATATTTAAAATCTGCTTAACTTTTCAAAGCACAGAATATGAAGAGAGCTGCCCAACGAATATAAAGTTGTCAAAGGTGATAAAAGTAAGGCAACAGGGAAGTATTTCACAAGTGCCCAGTCGAATTACACTAGAGGTAATGGTTAGAAAATTACTGGCAAATGTTTCCAGTCAAATAAAGCCAAATATATCCACTTCAGCAGGGTTGTAATTATTTTCCACACATTGCGTAGGCATGTGGTAGAATGCGTTACGGTAATAACATTAAAAAGTTGCCTGGAATAGTATTTGGCTTCCAATCCACAGCTAAAGGGTGGTCTAGAGAGAGAGAGAGAGAGGGGGGGGGGGCAGTGTAACAAAAGCACAACCAGACCAACAGAAATGAAAAAAAATATATATAATAAAAAAAAATAATGGAGTAATACACAAGACGCACTATGATTTAAACACAGGAATTAATAAGAGGGGTAGATACATCGAAGGAAACTGTATGCTTACATAATCCAAGTATAATATATGTAGAGAAAGATTTATAGCGCAGCACAAACAGAAGTAAGATTTGGTGCACTCAAAATACATAAATAACATATTCCTTTATCAAAATGTTATTTGTGAAAAAAAAAAGAATAATAATCCCACAAAAAGTTAGAAATTGTAAGACATGGTAGAGTTGGGGAGGAGTAAAAATAACTTCATTAGTCAGAGAGAGAGAGAGAGAGAGAGAGAGAGAGAGAGAGAGAGAGTGGTATCTCAAAAGGCCTTACGGCTCAAACCAAGTAGGTACATTAATACTGTTGTCAGATACAGCTGTTAATCCGCTAATGAGAAAAGTGTAGTAATTACGAATGCTCTCCCCACACACCTCTCCCACCCGCAGAACGGGCACGGAAAAAAATTAATTTTACCTGGGGGAAACAGACTGAGTAAGATAATTTTGCAGGTCATTCACCCTAGAACTACGCTAAACCTAACAAAATTTTTTTTAACGTTGAGCTCCTCTGACGAGGAAATGTCAACTACCAGCGCTGGTAGTTGACATAGGTTACATTTGTATTAGGGCCGATATTTTCAACTGCATGATGAAATCTGAAAACCTCATTGTCCACACAAAAGCATAATCTGTAAAAGATAGAGGTCCAGCGCCTGAAACCTGGTATCCTCTATGCCTGACATATGGAAACAATGTTCTCTCAAGTTTCAGGGTCAGCAGTTATGAATAGACAGCATTTCCCAGAGGCGACCGCACAAGACAAGGAGAGAGGATTATCTTGTTTCTGAACGTATTTATACAGGTATAACTGAGAAGCCTTTGTACTTTCTTCCCAGGCTCATTTTAGTGTTTGGAGAAACTTAAATCAGTTCTGATAAATACACATAGGAGTTTCTCCAAGTCAGTGCCGCTGATTTCACTTATTAACGAGGAGTAGTTGGTTCGCTGACTTGCATGACCAGTGGGTGAACGGTCTTAGCCAACTTTCAAAATACGCCCCTATTTTAATCGAGTCCCTACCTAGTTTTCCCGTCTTTTCGAATGGAAAGGCGAGAAAGAGAGAGAGAGAGAGAGAGAGAGAGAGAGAGAGAGAGAGAGAGAGAGAGAGAGAGTCAGTAATTACCGTGAAACATTAAGGAGGAGCCACCCAATTTCCTGGCTCGCTCTCCCCCCTCCCTTACTTCCTCTCTCTCTCTCTCTCTCTCTCTCTCTCTTCCTCTCTCTCTCTCTCTCTCCTTGTCTATCTACCTATCTGTCTGTCCATCAATCTATCTATCTATCTACTATCCATACATAAATCCATTTCTCTATCTAACTATCCATCCATATATTCATTTATCTATCTACCTTCTTAACTTTCTTTTTTCTTTGTATCAGTTTATCTATTAATCAGTCAGTCAATCAGTCAATCAGTCTATCTATTTATCTCTTCCTTCCTTTTTGTCAAATTTTCTTCTTTTCCGATCTTTCACTTTTAAATTCTCTCTCTCTCTCTCTCTCTCTCTCTCTCTCTCTCGTACACTAGTGTCTCATCTTGCACTACCTTCATTTTTTTTTCTCTCTCTCTCCACGTCTTTCATGTAATCTCACCTTCTCTCAGTCTTAATCTTGGCATCATGTTCTTCCCTCTCTCCTTCCTTCCCTGTTCCTCATTAAATCTCTTTTTTCTCTCTCGCTCTTTTGATTAGTTGTGTCTTCGCTTTATCTTCGTTGCCTTCTTTCTGATTTTATTCTTTTTCTCGTCTACTTCAGTCCTTTTTTGCCTTTGATTCATCCTCTATTTTTCTCCCTTCTAGCACGCATTCTCTCTCTCTCTCTCTCTCTCTCTCTCTCTCTCTCTCTCTCTCTCTCATTCCATTTTAAAAAAATAATTAGGCTACACTCCAAGGCACAAAATCGTACCCTAAATAATTTCGTCCATGACGTCTAATCTTTCCATTTTTATGACCTTGGCCCTGATTGGGGGAGGACGGCAAGAGCGACCTGTTATCTGGCCTGTGATTGGGTGATTGGCTGTGGCGGGGAAGGAGAGGAGGGGGAAGGGGGAGGGGGGAAAAAGAGATGATTGGTTAAACTGATGGGTGAAAAAGAATTCGGCTGGCAATTTTGACGTTTCCACTTGTATTTCTATATTTTTGTGCTGTATGTCCTGTGAGAAATTCTTTTAGGTTTTCTATAAATTTTTGCTTCCACTGATATTCGTGGATGTAACCCCCTTTTATTAATATGACATATTTTTTGCATTTCAGCCAATTGCAAGAATAGCAATATCAGATTTTTTACATAGATGTGGCCCTTACATTATCTGCCTTTTTTTATTATTTATAGCTTGTTTTTGTTTCTGCTTTTGGATATATCAGTTGTGTGGGTAACGGTATATGATATTCGTCTTAATTTTAGTGCTTGTATTTATTAGGGTGTGTTTGTTTCAGCTTTTTTTTTTAATATATATCAGCCCACTCGCCTTGCATGGACGTGTTAATCCCTTTATGCCAATGACTCGTTTTTCATGGTATTCTTACTACCAATTAATGATTTTGTTCAGCCTAGGAGAGACGGTTCATACGAGGGAGGTTAATAGCCTTCATTTACCCCTTCATTACAAGAAGTCACCACAAAACTGAATAAAATAGTCTGGAGGCAACAGGAATGAATCGATAAAGCGCATCATCCAACTGAAGAGGTTATATTGTATGACTCAGGCACATGTTCTAGTAGGGCGCTCCCTGATACCTCTTCCTTAGCGATTTACTTTGCAATTTACTAGTCGTTTGTGTCATATTTATCCCTTTGCATTATTAACATAGACTAGAAATAACATCAAAAGTAATAATCCAAATGGCACATGCAAAAATAAACTGGAAAGGAAAAGGTGTTAGGGAGCTTCCTAATCCGAGAGAGACGACCTCCAGAGGCTCATTCTAAAGTTTGACGAATACATGTCGGAAAAATCGAACCATCTGAAACAAGCACTAGTTGAAAGCGAGGTTTTTCACTATATTTCGCTACTTGCAAAATTTCTTCGGAGGGAACTGGGAAGATAGTCGTTTTTCTGACTTATCTCTATGCACAAACGTTCCTAACCTCCCTCCCACTTACCAAAGGAGGATGGTGGACCGCAGAGTTAACTTTTTACAGTCTCCTGGTTCACGCACAGATGAGCCTGGGACTGGAACTACTATTACTATCCAGATAATCAAAAGACATATTCAGCTGAGGAAAATGCTAGTTGTCAGAGGATTGAAAACTGCACTGATTACTTTATGGATTGCTATATTCTTGTTACTCTAAGCTGGCCTAAAAATGCCATTTCTCAGTCTTGAATTCTGAGTTGTAACTATAGATTAACAGTAGCGTATGATGCTGCTGACCACGAAGAAGTGCTATGAAAGGGATGGAGAGTTGTGTTAGTGTCCTATTCTGCCACTGAGCTACGTGAGATAAGCTGCAAGCGGACGAAAACCTAGGCCAAGTTAAGGTAAAACGACCATGGCAATTCCCACAGCTGCTTAGCCCCTTCATTCTAGTGACGTATTGTTTTAAATGGAGAGAGAGAGAGAAAAAAAAAAAGGTCTGGTACTTAAGGCGGTAAGGAGGGTTATTTTCAAAAATCTTCTCGAAGCTGAGTAAAATCATCTGGATCAATGAAAAGTATAATAAAAAAGACATCAACAACATAAGGGGTTTAAAATGGTCAAAGAGTAACCTGTATAAATTACCCAAGTATTTTTATAGCAGCGAAAAGGTATCATTTATTTATTTTTTTTTTTTAATCATGTCTTTTGGTACATGTGTGTTGAGGTACTTTAGCTGTTCTTTGCTTCTGCTTTGGTTTCTGCTTGTTGTTTTTCAGGATTTTACCGACAAGGGACATGTTTATTTTATTATTATTTTTTTTTGTGCTGACTTTTTCATTTCTTTTTTTCTTTTTTAATTTTTATCTTCCGAACACCTCTTAAACAATATTTTGGACCAGCACTTCCTCGTTTCCAGATCGAAATTTTTAGCCCACTCAGTTCTACATCGTTTTTATTTTTAGTAATTAAAAAAAAATCAGACGAATTTGCTCAGCAAAGGGGAAAAAATAGACCGTAAAGAGGTTAATTGAGACTATCCAGGAGAGTCATTGCAGCTAATCGTCTGACCCATTTGTTGTTCGATCGAAGTCAATATTTTTGTCTTTAATTCTCTCTCTCTCTCTCTCTCTCTCTCTCTCTCTCTCTCTCTCTCTCTCTCTCTCCCTGTGTGTGTGTGTGTGTGTGTGTGTGTGTGTGTGTGTGTGTGTGTGTGTTTTGGCATTTTCTGGCTTTACCGCACAAGGTCTGCCGGTCGTATGTACACATCTGACCTTTCTCTCTGTCTATCTGTCTCTCAATTGCTATTTTCTGTCTCCCAAGTTCTCTGCTAATGCCTATAATTTTCCTTTTATTTTCCTCTTATCTTTTCTCTTTTTTTATTGCTACCCTTCGAAAACACAAAAGAATTTCTGTGTATTGCATGAATGTCTTCAGCCTTTTTCTCGTGGCGCGTCTACCCAATACAGTAACGCCAATCTCTTGTTTCTCGGTGCAAGCCTTTTTCTTTCTTACACTTTTTTTTTATTAATCTTCTTGGGTTTATGCACACTCGGTTTGTAAGAGCGGTACAGCATGCGACGAATGTATGTCTTATATCTCACCTCTACCTTTTCTACCTCTCCATTTCTCGTGCTTGATGATGTTTGTAAATTAAGGGATCTCTGTGTATTTCTCTGCCAATTGATGACATAGATGATGCCCTTTGATATAAGGTGTACAGGAGAAAACTGAAGGATATGTCCCACATTGTGATGTAGAGGCATTGAAATTTCTGTTTGTCTGTCTTGCTATCTATCAATCCATCTGTCTATCTCTCAGTCTATCTATGCATCCAACTATCCATCCACGTATCTATCTATCTATCTTGCTATCTATGTATCCCTTCATCTATCTATTTCACCTTTATTTTGACCAAGATTTTCGTTTCTTTGCAACTTACTTATATAGCTCAGTGACAGAAAGACAACACTACGGTTCTCCAAAATTTCCGTAGCACCTCCTCGTGATTAGCGTCATATTCTAGTGTGAATCACTTCTTAAAGTTCTGTATCTGAGATGGAGAGATGGTAGTTTTAGATCAAGTTAAAGTAGAGAGTGAATAGTAGATGATTATTTAAAAGGACATCTACGATCAATAATCCCTCTACAGGCCTGGGATTAGATAGGTAAATAAAAGAGAGAGAGAGAGAGAGAGAGAGAGAGAGAGAGAGTATAACCTACCATCCTGCTTGAATATTACAGGTTACATTCACTTTTTCATCTAAATAATTCAACTGACTTTATTCAACTGGGAAAAATCTATATCACTGGGAGATTAATCAAGGCTCTTTATGATCTCTCTAATTAAAAAAAAAAAAGCTTAATAAAATCGTTTACTGTTTGCAAGAACAAAGTAAAATATAAGTAATAGGACTAGAGGCATTATATTTCTTTTGGTCACGACTTTCCTTGTTTGCTTCTAACTTGGCCTAAAATTACCATCTCTCCATCTTGAATGTTGAGCTGTGACAAGAGAACTAGAATATGATACTACGGACGATGAAGTGCTGTGGAGAGGATGTGGAACCGTTGAATTGTCTTTTTCCTCTAATTATCCATGTGATTCAAGATAGAAAAATGTATAGGTCGAGTTAATGTGAAAGACCTAATTCCAGGTAGTTAGATAATAGTCTCTTCACCTGAGACTGGGTCATAGGAGCCTGAATGTTAAATACGATTTTACCAAACAAGATGCCTTTGTTACTCTGTCCATTGGTTACCAAAATTACCGGGGTCTATACACAACTTTACTTTGTGTGTGTGTGTGTGTGTGTGTGTGTGTGTGTGTGTGTGTGTGTGTGTGTGTGTGTGTGTGTGTGTGTGTGTGTGTGCGCGTGAGTGTGTGTGTGTGTGTGTGTGTGTGTGTGTGTGTGTGTGTGTGTGTGTGTGTGTGTGTGTGTGTGTGTGTGTGTGTGTGTGTGTGTGTGTCAATTATCAGGAAGTACTTTAGCTTCACTTACCTTCTTATCTAATTCTCTCTCTCTCTCTCTCTCTCTCTCTCTCTCTCTCTCTCTCTCAAAAGCAGCATACTGTGTTCACAGATTTTCTACTCGACTGCATGTGCTATTTCCTTGCTTACAGGTTTGCCACCACAATTTCCTCTTCCCATTTTTTCCTAATGATAATGATTTTTCGTGTCTATTGATTATTACAAACATCACGACCATTCATTGTGACAGTTTATTTGGTCCTCAGTCTGTCTCCCTAAATCAACATATTTTATTTATATGCTTTCTAGATTTATTTTTATGTATATATTTTTTTCTTTTTTACCCTGATTCCTTGATAATAGTTTTCTACTTCTGCTGAGTGTGTAGCAATGAGCAATGGTTCGTAGACACTTCTTAGGTTGCTATTGCAATGGAAGGAGTTAAGTGAAATATTATATGATAACACTATAAAGCACAGAAGAAAGAGAGTGAAAAGGAAGGATACTCAATGCCGTTTGAGGAAGAATGAGAAATATGGAAGGCAGGACACAATGCTGGCAAACGGCTGACGGAGAATTTTTGCTCCTGGCCGTACCAAACCAGGTATACAGCACTGTAATAACAACGGCCAGTGTTTTTTTTTTTTTCCTGTCTGTCTACCTCCAGTTTACCGTGGAATATTGTCAACATTTAAGTTTTTTTAATTGGTTGTCAAATTTTGTTTTACGATCTGTTGATTTCACACTCACTGTAATAGTTTTTTTTCCCCTCACCCTGTCCATTGGTTCCAAGTTTCCATGGTTAATTTACAGCATTTCCCCTCACTTAGCTTTGTGTTTGCAAGTCCTATCCACCGAAAGGAGGATGGTGAACTGCAGGAGAGAGGTAACTTCAATCTACAATCCAATGAGATCACCTTGAGATGAATTTGGCTCAGCAACAACAAGCTGCTGCTGCTACTACTGCTACTACTACCTAATTTCCATAGTCCTGGTGTATCTATCTTCAGATTACAGTAGAAAGTTAATAACTGTCCTTTCTTAATATATTTCTCTCAAGCAATATTTTCAGATTCATAATGTACAATACAAGGCCAGCTCATTGCTGTAACAAATTCTGATTTAACTACGCCCTTCAGTACCCAATCGCAGTAGTTTATTTAGCCTACAATATTTTCTCTTGCTTTGCCTATTTTTTGTGTTTCAAGCTTTCCTCAGTTTTATCATTTTACATGTTCAAAATATTCAACACAAAACACATTTATTGCCAGACGCCATTTTTCTTTCATTCCATTTCCATCAGCCCACCGCCCAAAGAGATTATTTACAACTTTTCTGCACACTGATGTGGAAGATTCTGTACGACCTTTTCCCAAATTCCAGGTTTTCACGGATTCAAACTTTACTTCACAAGGTCCATGCTTTGATGTCTCTAATTTTACCCTCACTCTGTCCGTCTACCTTCAAATTACAATATATTGCCCACGACATTTCTCCAAACTCAGATGCATCATTTTCATTTTTTACGGCTTTCCAAAATTTTACGGTTTCGCCTTTTCAAACTCCAGCCCACAAGGACCCATTGATTGCCGTCGCTAATCTCACAATCATTCTGTCTATCTACCTTGAAAAATTACCCTGCATCTGTACTCAATCTTTTCTTACTAGATTCCGAGGTCTGAGTCCGTAATTATGAAAGATCTTGACCAATTCTCGGGAGCAGCATTTCTCCCCAGATTTTTAATAATATCAGAACTTGTATTTTTGGTGTGTGTTTTTTCATTTGCTAATATTCGTCCTAGTTTGGTTGCTAAGTGTTTGGATGTGGTAGGATTTAAAATAATGTGTAATAAGGTATCATCAAATAACTTAGGCGCTATATATGCTAAAGAAAGTTCGTGAATACAGAGTCTAATGTTTTCTTTTTACGGCCTCCCTGATCTTGCCAATTACAGTCCTTCTGTCACTTCAACTTGTTTGTCCCCCCCCCCCTTTCGCCTCCCGGTCTGTCTGTCTGTCTTTCTGTCTCCTTCCTTCCCCCGCCCCGGTCTCTCCCTCCCCCCTCTGATTTCTCCTCCCTCTGTCTGTCAGTCACCACTTTACCCACCAGCCGGACCAATCATTATCTACTCCCATCTACCAACACAGTATGTGGTTTGGTGTACCCCCCCCTTCCTCTCTCTTTCTCTCTCTCTCTCTCTCACCTCCCCTTTCTTCTTCCACCCTCCCTGACATCCTCCTTCCTCCCTCTACTCTTCCAGGCCCACTTTTCTTTCACATATCTCTCTTTCCATCTCTTACGTTATCTGTCCCCCACATTTTCCTTTTCCCACCTACCCTTCTTCCTCCCTCACTACCATCCTTGACATTTCTGTCCATCCCATCCACCCTCTTCCCTCCTTCCCTCTCCCCCTCCACTCATACTTCCTATCTCTCACCTCTGTTTCCCTTTGTCACTCCCACCACAAACCAACTTCCTCCCTTCCTCCCTAATCTCCCCCCCCCTTCTCTCTCTCTCTCTCTCTCTTCCATCCCTCCTCCCCCTCTCCAGTCCCATCTCTCTCCCACCTTTCTTTCTCTCTCCCAGTGCCACTAACACTCCATTCTCCCGTGACCTATCGCCTGCAAACCTCCCCTACAGGTATTATCCCTCCGTCCACCCACCCTAACTCCACTCCCTTCCATGGCCCACTTCACTCTCCCTTTTTTTTTCTCTCTCTCTTTCTAAATTGTCTCCCCTTTCTTTAGTACTCAAATCTTGTTTTGCTTTCCCACCCCATGTCACTTCTCCATCTTCATTCCCCTCCACATCTCGTCCCCTTTCCATTTCCTTCCCCCTTTAATTTTCTCCCTCTTTCTTTCTGCCCCTCTCTCACCTCTCTTTCTTCTTTCTTCTTCCTCCTCCTCCGAGTTTCACTTCTTATTCCTCATCTCTTCTCTCCTCTCGTCTCCTCTCTCGTCTTACCCTCCCTCCCACTCTATCCCTCATTATTTAATTCCATATACCATACAAATAGTCTGGCTGGTGTCTGTCTTGCACCCCAAAGAGTCCACTTTTCTTCACCCCAACCATTTTTACCCTTCACCTAACCCTTGCCCTTTCCTTCATGCTTCTACCTTTCCTTCCCCCTTTTTTTCTTCCTTGTCTTTAGTCTGATCCATTTTCTCCCCTTCCCATCTTCCATTCTTCTGTTTCACCTGCACCCCACCTTTCTTCTCACCCAATTTTCACCCATTCCTCCCCCAACCTCTACTCTCACCCAGTCATGTCTCACCTCTCACCTCCACCACCCTCCCTGCTTTTTATACCCACTCCCACCCTCTCACCTCCTTCTCACCCCTCATCCCTCATTCCTCATCCCTCATCCCTCATTCAATTCTGCCCTTCTTTTTCTTGTCTAGTCTTAACCCTTCCTCTTCCCTCACTCTTATTATTTGCATTCTTTCTTACTTAAGCACCTCCTTCCAACCCTCTCCCTTCTCGTCCCTCCCTCTGCTCTCTCAGTCTCTCTCTCCACACCCACTCCTTTCCTCACTTCACCTCACGTTTCTCCTCATCACTCCTCTTTTGCCTTACCTCTCCCTCTGCCTCACAGCGTCACTCATTTTCACCTCTCCCCCAGTCTCACCTTTACCTCCTCACACTTCTTTCTCCCTCCCTCCTTCTCTCCCTCTCCTCACCCTCCACTCTCCCTTATTTGCAACCCTCCTTCCCTCTCACCATTACCAATCTACCTTTCCTCCTACCCTCGCCCTCATCCCTTATTCCTCCCCCTCTCCCCCCTCCTTCCTTTCCTCTCTCCCATCCTTCCCCCACCCCTCCCTCGTAACTCCTCCTCCTCTCCTTCTCTTCACTCCTCCATTTCACCCGCCATTCCTCTCCTACCTCTCACTTTCTCCACCCCAGTCCCTCAATCTTCCCTCCTTTCCCTTCTCTCACCCCTACCCCCCTCTCTCCTCACTCCTTCCCTCTCTTCCTCTCCTTGCTCTCACCCCTTCCTCCCACACCCATCTTTCCCCACTCATTCCTTCCTTTTCTCCCACCCCTTACTCCTCCCTCACTTCTCCCTTCCTCCCGTCAATCCCCCCACGCCTTCTCCTCTTCCCTCCAACCACTCCTGTCGCTCCACAATTCCCTCTCTCTCCTTCCTCTCCTCTCAGCCCTTACTCCTCCCTCACTCCTCCCATCCTCCTCTCTATCTCCCCCCTCCTTCTCCCTTTCTCTCCATCCAAACCTGTCACTACACAATTCCCTGTCTGTCCATCTCTCGTCTCCACACTTCCTCCTATTAGGGTTGTGTTTTTCGGTCGTCAGCCTGATTACGGGTTTGGCCTGTCTGATCGCCCTCTGGTTTGGGTTTTGCTGTCCGGAGACTTTATGTTATATTTTTACGTGATTTCGATGGGCTTGTCTGTGTGGAAGCTTTGGAAATGGTCGAGGAATGTGTGTGTGTGTGTGTGTGTGTGTGTGTGTGTGTGTGTGTGTGTGTGTGTGTGTGTGTGTGTGTGTGTGTGTGTGTGTGTGTGTGTGTGTGTGAAAAACTAAAGGATTTGATCTGGAAGGGAATGAAATTATTTATGTCTTTTCAGCCAAACCAAAATATTTATTTCAATTTCATGCGCGCGAGGAATCTAAAGTATTTTTTAGTGATGCGTGTTTTTCAACATACACAAACAAACATAACACACACACACACACACACACACACACACACACACACACACACACAAAGGACAAATATAAACATCTACGCAAATATCTCGCTCCACACAAAGCCACCAAGCAATAACTCGCCAATTTAAACCCAGCTCCGATTCCCTTCTCTAATTCTCCTATTAACCCAGAACAGCAAGGGTGTTCGATTCCACCTAAAGCCAGGCGTATTTTCTTCAGCTGAGGATAAACGTAAGTGTGATTATTTTGCCATCATTACCCCTCTCAGCATCTGGACAACTCCAGTATTCTCTCCTAGCTGGGTCAAGCGCTTCTGATCTGGAGTCTGATGTTAATTCTTTGATAAACGTGATACTCGTTTTTATTCTTATTTTTATTCTTTCTTATCCACCAACGGACGATTTAGTTCAGCTTTGTGGAGAAGTTTTGGGGGTGAACGGGTTAATGAAGATGATTTTATGTTATTATGAGAGGTGCTTCTTAACCTGCAAAAATCGTCTGGAGGCATCATAGCTGTATATGAGTCGCCATCGTGTTGAAAGGGCTAACTATACATCCACACAAGCACCTTTACACACATACTAATGCATGTGAGTATTAAAAAAAATCTTCCATATGCACAAAGGCTCGTAGTCTCGTCGGGTAAGAAAGCTCCCTAGCACCTCTTTCTTAGTAACTTATTTTTGGATATGGCTGGTTAATATCCCTTTGTTCGTTACCTATGCAGTGAATGGCGTATTAACAGTGATTTACGTAACTAGGAGAAGGACAGTAAGGCGTAATAATCATAATAAAGTTGCTTAGGAAAAGGTGTTAGGGAGCTTGTTTAGCAAAGGAGAACACGGGCCAAGAACATCCACGCCTAAAAAAAGTTTATACATACGCAGATACATACTTAATTACGTACGTACACACAAATGCACAAACAAACATTCACACATACATATCCACATTCAGTCGTACATATATATATATATATATATATATATATATATATATATATATATATATATATATATATATATATATATATATATATATATATATATAAGCATACACACGCACATATATATGAGTATTTACAAACACACACACACACACACACACACACACACACACACACACACACACACATTCACATAGGCATGCACACATTCGCTTAACAAGTACACCTTTTTTGCACCAAAATCCACACCCACACTCTATTCTCACACTCCCATACTCACATGCCCGTAGCCGTATTCACACCTATGCTCGCATCTACACCCACTTGCCCACATATCCAATTATCCACAAACAACAAACCCACACCCACACGCCCCCACAAAAACAAGAGCATACACCCACACCCAGAAACCCTCCTATCCACACGCCTACACCCACACTTACACACACATCCACGCTCATCCCACACCTCCAAACTTACATATCCACACCCACACTGAAATCCATACCAAAACTGACATCCACACACCTGCGCTCACATTCACTGCCACAGTCCACACTGCCACCCCCACAATCTCATACATGCATGTACCCACCTACCAACACACACACACACACACACACACACACACACACACACACACACACACACACACACACACACACACACCACACACACAAAGCAAACGAACTTATCCACACACACAAACACACACGATACACCCAACCCCACAGGCGAACCTCTCCACCCACAACCTCATCCCAAGCCGAGTGAAACCAATAATCCGCCAATTTAAAACCTCCGCCAAACCCTGTCCTCTGATTTCCCTATTAAAACTTCACAGATCCTTATTTCCGCGAGCCCCACGTTACTGCGAAACTTGGTCGCTACGGTTTGATTATCTCGGTTTTAAAGTTGCATTATCGTGGCCTTAAAGTTTCATTAGTAACCCCCCCGTGGCAGTTGCGTTTTCTGTGTGCACTGGGATGAAATATGTATGGTTCTCTGTTTGTGTAGATCTGTGTGTTTGTTTGTGTGTGTGTGTGTGTGTGTGTGTGTGTGTGTGTGTGTGTGTGTGTGTGTGTGTGTGTGTGTGTGTGTGTGTGTGTGTGTGTGTGCAGGGCTATGAATGTTTGTGTGGGTGTGGATGTCTGTGTGTCTGGGAGGAAAGTGGGTGTGAGAAGTTGGGACTGTGTGTGTGTGTGTGTGTGTGTGTGTGTGTGTGTGTGTGTGTGTGTGTGTGTGTGTGTGTGTGTGTGTGTGTGTGTGTGTGTGTGGATGCTTACGCTGGTGGATATGTGTACTACTCTCCATATACGGAAACAACTGTGAGAACATTTGTGCGTACCCACGGTAAACTTAGAACATTTACACCGCCACTGTTCACAAGACACAAACAACAACATGCTGCCCTAATGATAATAACCGGAAGAAGATATTGCTCCTTGATTAGCGTAGTGTGGCGTGGAAGGAAACGGCCATTAGTGAAGTTGGTGGGGCATTATACTCGGAGCGGACAAGGTGCCAAATACTGCATGTACAATCAAATACACAAGTTCGTTCTCCTCCTCTGCCTCTTTCCCATGACTGGATTCACCACGCACCATTTTTTTTTTCTACAGACCATTATCAGAGGAAGGAAAAACAAATAAAAAAATAACCCATACGCCAGATTACAGGTGCCCTCCGTTCATAAAAAATCTGAAGAATGACGAATTATAGGGCAGATATGGAATGGTGAAAGTCGTATGGAGTGGAATTCTCCTTTGAAATTTTCTATAGTTTCGGTCGAAAAGGTGGGGAGGAGTGATTCTGTAGGCCATTTTCTTAGTCATCGCTGCTCAGATATGCATTTGGGAGTAAAGTTGGAGTTACATTTCAGTTTACTGTCTTTTTTTTTTATTTTTTAATATAAAAAAGCGTGGTTACAAAACTTGATCCTCTTCCTCATCGTTCTAACCTTTTCTCTCAACTTAAAAGAAGGTGAGGAGGTATACTGGATCTTAATATTTTCATTGGAGTAGTAAGCTTCATACATATAGGTCACCGCAACACTTGGGCTCCTATGACTCATTCTCAGCCAAGTAAAGCTGTGTTAGCCCACATAAAATTCTAGATTTACCTCGACTACGACCCTCTTTCTCCCCACTCCCTACTCTCCCATATTCCTTGTGTTTCTTTTCCCTTACTCATCTCCCACGTTGTCCACCTCATCAATTTTCAAATTCCGTCACTATCGTTCAGCATTTCCTGTTACAACCATTAGTTATTACACTTTCTCTTGATAACAGTATAGGTTCCTCTGTCAGCAGCCAGCAGTTTGTTGATAGTAATGATTTTTATTTTATTTTATTTAAACTTCATATTTCATACATTTTGGGTTGTGACTAAAGCACTTGCGAGTTATAAGTTCTTCAGCACCAGGGGTATTTTTGATATTTTATTCTTATAACTCCTAACGATTTTACGCCCCCCCCCCCAAAAAAAAAAGACTGACAAAGTGTTGTTTACTGTTTTAGCCTCCTTGCTATATTGACCCATTATAAAAATATTTACTGATATCATTTCCAGGTTATTTGGATGGGGATAGACTGCGAAAGACAGAGATTAGACATACACTTCAATAACCCCTTCGATATAAAGTTCTAAGTTCAACTAATCCCTTCATTTTGATGCCGTATTTTTTATTGTATTCTTGCTAATGTTAAACGATTATATTTACGAAGGTCCCCAGGTAATGCTGGGATAAGTCATGGGTGTATCTAATCGCTCGTGTCCAAACAGTCAATTCCAAGACAAAGAAAATGTCTGGAGATACAAGCATAAAACAAAAAAAGTGAGCCATAGGAGTGAAGGAGCTACATCGTCCGAGGCAGCAATGGTAAACAGAAATAAGACTTCATCGTACCGAAAGCCAATGAAATCTTGTGGCTTTAACCTCACTGACCTGGTTTGGAGAAAATATATTAAAGGAGGTTTTTCATTATCCTGCAAGACAAAGGGTAGTTTGATGGGCTGTCCACGTAAGCATTGGTTAAATCGCACACATATTATTCTAAAAACTGTTATGTAAAGAGCAAATCTCAAGAAAGATCAGGGGATGCCTTAGTGGAAAGAGCTGTGGAGTAATGGTTTTATGATCTCAATTTAAACTGTCAAGGAAATACTACACATTTATCACAGTTCCGTTTCGATAATAGTGTTCCTTAGAATTCCTTAGCTTCTTAGATGCCGCGAAAGTGCTTAACTCAGACCGGGATGATTTTCAGTTGAGAGACATCCTAGCAGCTGAAAGATTTCCAAAGTTTAACTGTTTTGCAGCTATGGACACTTCTAGGTATGATTTTGTTCAACTTAGATAAATCCTACCAGTCACAGTGTCAAATATCCACCGAAATGTCAGGGATTCTATCAATCTACCGCCATATTCTCAGTCCTAGAGTTCATTCAAGCTGGAAACAGAAAACTCGTCCAAACCACTCATCTCATTAACACTTTCTCCAGCCTTTCCAAGCAGCCCTTACTCACCTACCCCTCTATTTTATCACTGTATTCTCTGATCTTCCTCCCTTTACTTCACCACCAAATGATTCACTGTTTTACTTTTTAATACGTATAGGGGGTAGCGTAATCAAGAGAGCGAGAGAATGTGTGTGTGTGTGTGTGTGTGTGTGTGTGTGTGTGTGTGTGTGTGTGTGTGTGTGTGTGTGTGTGTGTGTGTGTGTGTGTGTGTGTGTGTGTGTGTGTGTGTGTGTGTGTACGAGAATCTTTTTTCTTTTCCCTTTTATTCTTTCAGTTCAAAAGGTAGTCTTAATCATTCCTCCAACTGGCAGGACGAGACGATTAAAATGATGACCAGAGCCAGATGAAGCAAAAAAATAAATATATAAATAAAAATCAAATTACTAAGGCATTCACGCATCATCATTATCATCGTCCTCCTCTTCCTCATCGTAATCATCATCATAATCCTCACCATCCCAACGATATAACCATTACTAGTTATATCACCTCCAACATCATCCCACCATCATTATCACCACCCACACCATCAAAACCAAACTGCCTATACCATCAGTAACACCATTACCATCACCACCACCATCATTGTTATCACTCCCATCGCCGCCAACTCTATCACCATCACGCCATCATCGCCAAACTCATCATTACCATCATCATCATCATCATCGTTATCACTATCATTGCCATTAAAACTATCACCACCATACCATCACAATCGCCACCCTCATCACCATCACCTTATTCATCATCCAAAGCAAATTCTCCACATTTTTCCACTCATTAATAGAACTGATAGGATGGAGTAAGAATAAATGAAAAAAGAGTACTATTATTGGAGTCTTCAGTGAAATATGCAACACATCCATTCAGTCATCATACGAACCTTCATATTTGCACACACACACACACACACACACACACACACACACACACACACACACACACACAGTTACATCAAATAAATAACAGCAGAAATAAAATCAAATACACCCTTCAAGAAGAAAAAAAGAAGGTAAGAAACGGCCCAGACGACAAATAGCCAAGTAGCGAACATAAATAGCAGAGGAGGCAGGGATGGAGAATACTTGATGCGCTCACCTTAGCAGCTCCACAGAGGCGACATTTGACCAAACTTCCATGCCAGCCTCCCTCATTATCTCCCCTCCCCCCCTCCCTCTCTCCTGATTAACACCCCTCCAACCTACCCAGTTCCCCCCCTCCCTCTGCCCATCCCATTATCTCACCCCACCCATCACTATTTCGTCCCATCCATCTCATAATCTCACCTCCACCCATCATTATTTCTCCCACACCCACGTCATTCCTCCCCCACCCACCTCATCATCTCTCCCTTCCACCCCATACCTCCCCATCCACCTCATTATCTCACCCACGCCCACCTTATATTCCTCCCCCACCCATCCTCATTCCTGCCCAACCTATCCTCATGCTTCCCACATCCAACCCTATCCCTCCCCTACCCATCTCATTATCTCTCCCTTCCACCCCCATTTCTCCCCCATCCATTATCTTCCCCCTCCATAACACCAGCACCTAACCCCATTATCTCCCCTCCATTGCACCTTTCACCCACTTCATTCTCCCTCCACCCAACCCATTTCCTGCCCCATCCACCCCTAATATCTCCACACACCGATTATACCCACATTGCATTACACCTTCCACTCACCCTACCCACGCCATTATCTCACCCCCATCCACCCCATTGTTACCCCACCCAGCCCATTATCTCTCCACCCCTCCAACCCCATTACCCAGCAGTTACCTGGATTACCAAGGCACCTTCCACCATTACCTCACAAAAGGCCAGGGTGAAGGTGGGTTCCTGGCAAACCTTAGACGTTAGCATTCGTTCTTTGTATATATTAGTTAGCATAGGTCTTGACTCCTAATTTTGTGGGTATTGTTCGTCATTTTACCGAATATGTAGCCTACTTCTCACTCCCACCCCTACAAACATACCCCTTCCCCATTACGTCGTCCTCCCCCTCCCCATACACAGGTCATAGGTCATACATAAGGCCCTACAGGTACCACTTCACAATCACACTCGAGTTAGGATAGAAGCAAAAATGAATAAATAAATATAATAAAAAAGAAATAAATAAACATTAAAACAAAATAGAGCCCTAAAAAAACAGGAGACCATTGTTAATAATAATCGTGTGTGAATTTTTATTTTTAAATGGTGGGGTTCTTGGGTTCGTAATTCCCCATTCTCGTGAGTCTGGGTGGCTAAACGCATCTTACTTATCGATTTACTTTCTATACTACAGTTTAGTCTTCACTTTTATGTTGTTGATATAATTTTAATACCTGTCTACATTACAGAAATAACAGAAGAATACATTGACGTGACAGAGACAGACATACACAGGCATGGAAGAACTGCTAGAGAGCCCCCTTAACCACCGATATCCCAAATGCTGAATATTACTTGCAATGCAGGGAACGAACACTAATTCTTTCAGTCCGACGATGTATTTTCTTGGCTTTATTTCTGATCCCTCCAGACGGTTTTAATCAGCTCAAGGGATTTTCTAGGCAGGAGGGGTTGGATTTAGCCTTCATTAACCCTTTCGTTACTAGAGGTTTGTTCTAAGTTGCTTAAAATCGTCTGGTGGTAGCATGAATTAAATTACATAAAACGTCAGTGGATTCATGGGATTAAATAAAAGCAAGGTTAACGAGAATCAAGATAATTATCAGAAAAGTACGTAACTTTTATGGAAATAAAGCGTGAATAAATTATGGATTCAAATATGAAGGTGGTTATGAAAATACACAATTTAAGGTACGATATACGCAATATCAATGCAGTACAAAAGCACATTTATTATTTAGTATCTTCACACACACACACACACACACACACACACACACACACACACACACACACACACACACACACACACACACACACACACACACACACACACACACACACACACACACACACACACACACACACACACACACACACACACACACAGGGACAGATAGATACATAAGTTCCTGTCAGAAGTTCTCAGTAACAGAGGCGTAGGACTATCACACATCAGACATGATTGGGGTGGGGTGTCATGGGTGTGGGTGGAGTGGGGGTGAGCGAGTGGGTGGGGTGGGGGTGAGGTGATAGGATGGGGACTGGGGTGGGTGAGAGAGAGGTTGGGGGTTCGTGGGAGCATGAGGGTGGTATGGGTGAGGGTGGGGTGGTGGCGGGTGAAAGGGATGGGGGAAGGACTGAGGTGACAGGGTGGGGGGTGGGGAGGATGAGGAAGTAGGTGGGTTTTTTTTGGGGAAAAGAAGAGGGTGTTCGGCGTAGAGGGGATGAGGTGTATGTGTAGGGTGAAATTAGGGGTGAGAGTGGAGGAAGGGTGTGAGTTTGGGAATGATGTGGGTAAACTATGTGTGCAATTTAAGGGTGGGATAGGTTGTCAGGGTGTGAGATGGGGGTATAGGAAGATGAGGTGTATTGGTGTGGTTTTGGGAGGGTGAGGATGAGGCTGTGTGGCTGCTGTAATTGGTGTGGTAAGGGTGATGTTTCGGGATGGGTGGCAGGGGGGAGGGAGTGAGAGTGAGGGGTAAGGGTGATGCTGGGGATGGGTGTATGTGAATGGTCCTGAGGGTGGGGGTAAGGGCGAGTAGAAGAAGGTGGGATTGGGGATGTGAAAGGCCTGAACTGTGGCTTGTCATGTGTAAAAATAAAATAATATGAAATAAAAATATGTAAAACAGATGGTAAAAATGCCAAAAGACAAACAAATACATGCGAAAACAGTCCAAGATTATATATAGAAAAACAAAGTACATATGATAAATTTAGCCGAAAGTTCTTAAAGAATAACAAAAGTTAATTGGCGCACAGCAACAACGCAGACAAAAATATGTAGCGTAAATAGTGAAAAATATTTAAAAGATGTACGGTCTGAAACAAGTAAAACGACAACTGACTACGTACTGAAATTGTAGTAGAAAATCTAACAGCAGTTTGGTGAAGGCGAGAAAAAAAAAGTGAGAACGCACTTCCATTAAAACAATAAAAAGATTCAGAAAATGTTTAAAACAACCGAGAAGACCCGTTGATAAAATAAATAAATAAATACACACACACACACACACACACACACACACACACACACACACACACACACACACACACACACAGACACACGTACAAATATATATATATATATATATATATATATATATATATATATATATATATATATATATATATATATATATATATTTGTGTGTGTGTGTGTGTGTGTGTGTGTGTGTGCATACACGTTAACTCACTGGTTGTCAGAGTCCATTAAGAAGGATGGACTTAGGAGGATGGACTTAGGCGTATACAAACCTTGATAGAAGAAGGAATCCCAGTGTGCGGACCTCCGGACTTCACGACCATGGGCCGATAGGTGGAAGGCATTTTGTTAGGTACCCTTCCGTCAAAACCCCTCTATACAGGAACCCTGGCCACTGACAGGTTATGGTGCAAAGGTTAATATGCCATGAAAGTCTGTTCTTACAGGATAAAGAAAAAGAGACCTGGGAAGAATTGGTACCTGCGTCTCGTGTCCTTCCTACAAACCCAATTTTAGGTCCGTATTCTAAGTGGCATCAGAGACTTCGATGCACCCTTTAATAAAGGATTTACTTTGAATATTACATCTGAGCATATTCTTCTTTGGTATTTATATCATCTTAACATCGACATAGTGTGCATCAGCAACATGCAAGAGGATATAGAGGTGCAATGGGTAGAACAAATTGCTCAGGGGAAGGTGTTACGGAATCTCCAAAACAAAGAAGACAGTTATATTAGTCAATTAACTCGTGAATCTATGCAGTTAAATTAAAAGAGATCCAAAGGCAAAATCAGTAATAAAAACAATAAATGGTCAGCAATGCCAAAATTCTGACGGACAATTCTTACTCGATAAAAATGTTCTGGCGTTCTCTAAATAAATACTAAAAAATGCGAGCTTATAAAAATCATCCACAAATTAATAGGTACCTGTGTAGGAAAAAAGTTGGGAAAAAAATTTACAGGCTCAGAAATTCCTAGTCGTGGCAAACAAGAATAGATAATAATTTATATCACAAGCGGAATTCAAGGGAAAAAGTGAAAATGGGATTGAAATAAATGTTGGATCCGATAAGACAGAATAGATTCCCCAAAGAAATAATTTTTTCGAAATGTTAATCCTTTCAGCCACAACACGTCAACTGTATTTTCTTATTTATGATACCAGACGGTTCTACCCAGCTGTAGGGAGTACTTTTAAGATGTTGTTGCTGTGTAACCCCGATCTGTCTTACATAGCAGACCTATCAACCGCAGGCAAATAACCACCCACGCAGGGCCGTCCCATGCAGTGAACCATTATTCCCCTGCGGCAGACAACACATGGGAACAGCGAGGCACGGAGAAGAGTGAGGAGGCTTGTTTCCCGGATGGACGCCGCATTTACGTCTCTCCGCCCAGTTAACAAGGGCACCATAGTTGGCTCCACGTCACCCCGTTACTTGGCGAAAGGGTTAATGAAGAATAAATAAAACCCCTCCAATGCAAAAGATCTCTTGAGCTGAAAAAATAAATATCATCTAGAGATAGCAAAAATATAAACAAACGCCCTCAGCCTGGAGTGGGTAAAGGGAGAGCGGATTTTCGTGCAGTGTTCATTGTTCACCTTCACTGCAACGATTACGTCCTTCTCTTTTTATTTTTGGTACCGTAAGACGATTGTATTGGTCTTAGGGGAGGCCTCTTACACCAAGGGAATTAAGTTGTCAAAAAACATAAGCACACACACACACACACACACACACACACACACACACACACACACACACACACACACATCATCCATCCATCCATCATCCACACACACACACCAAATATCACATCAATCAACAATCAGAAAATCCAAACACCAGAGCAGGTCCACAGGCATACCGCAATAGCCACATAAAAAAAAAAAAAAAAGCATTGAAGTATTTTGAGCAGCAGAAAAATATTATCTGGTAACGGTGAGAATGAAACAAAGATAGCGTCCTCTGGCTGAAAGGGGGAGAGGGAAGTACGAGACACATTTAGCGAAAATATAATGGGAGGACAGGACGAAGAGAAATGAAAGAGGTAAAGACTGAATAAGAGAAATAAATAAAACAGAGGACAAAAGGAAGTGACTGGCAAAGAAAAAGATGGAACTGGAAGGGAAATAAAAGTGAAAAGAAAAGGTTTAATTTGTCAATACGATGACATTATTTTTACTATTACTGTATTAATATTTTTATTATTATTATTATTATTATAATAATAATAATAATAATTATTATTATTATTATTATTATTATTATTATTATTATTATTATTATTATTATGTCATTTCTCCATGGTTGTTCAATCTGTTTATAGATAGGGTTATAAACAAGATGCAAGGTAGGGCAGTGAATGTTGAAGCGGCCCTAATGAGAAAGGGCAGCGTTTGGAAACTTCTTGTACTGTTGTTTCCAGATGATACTATATTGTTAAGGGAAGGGGAAGGGGAACCACAAGGCTTGGTGAATGAGTCTGGGAGAGTGTGTAAGAAACAGAATCTAAAGGTGAACAAGGAAGAGAAAGGTTATGGTCTTCGACAGAAATGAAGTCACTGAATGTACAGTGAGGTTGGACGATGAGGAAATGGAAAATGTGAGTGCATTTAAGTACTTGGGTAGTGTGATGAATTAGTATTGATGTTTGGAGGATGAAGTGCTTGAAAGGGTACAACAAGGAAGAAAGGTTACTTGTTTTTCGAAAGCAGTGATAAGAAATAGGGAAGTAAGCATGGAAGTACAAAGTCGCTGCATGATAGTATTGTGATACCAATTCAAACGTACGGAAGTGAAGCTTGGACCTTGTTGGTAGGACACAAGTCAAGTGTGAGAGCAGTGGAAATGAGTTATATGAGGGGAGCATGTGGAGTTACATGGAGAGACTGACTGAAAAATGAGAAAGTGAAGGAGTGTTATGGTGTGGATGTGGATGTGATAGAAAGCGTTAGGTGAAATGCAATGAGGCGGTTTGGCCATGTGGAGAGGATGGAGGGTGAGAGACTAACGAGTAGAGTGTATGTGAGTGAAGAGGAAGGGGGGGAAGAGGGAGGGGGAAGCCATTGATGAGATGGAGGGATGGAGTGGAGATGTATACGAGAGAAGGGGATGTGAGCTGGGGGGAGGGCAATGAAATGGCTGGGGACAGGGCGACATGGAAGCGATTTGGTTTGTGGCCACCCCTTACGGGATTAAGGCGTCTGGCAATTTGATAAATAAATAAATAATATTAATACTAATACTAATTATTATTATTATCATTATTATGATTATTATTATTGTTATTATTATTATTTCTATGACGACGACGGTGATGATGATAATGATGATGATGATGATGATGATGATGATGATGATGATTATCATCATCATCATCATCATTTGCTGTTACAGATGATTCCCTTATATTACGTAGACTATCGACGTAGTTAATGGGTTGATGGATGCCTTATCAAATTCCTCCATTTCGAAAAGTCTGTCCTTAGCTGAATAAAACTGTCTGGAGCTGGTAGGACTAAAATATAAAGTCATTCTCTGATGAAGGTGTTAATCACTTCGCAACGATGATTACTTTTATGCCTCATTCCTGCTACCTCCAGACTATTTAACTATATTCTTGGGGAAGATTTTGGCTTGGAAGAGCTAGAATCAGCCTTCCTTAATTTTGTCTATCGAAGAAGTTTTTCCAGAAGCTTAATAAATAAATACGCGTTATGTAGAAGTCAAGGAAAGTATCTTTAGGCCACGTTAGCGTAAAAATGATATAACATTTTCTCTAGTAACACTATCCTTCCAAACCCCCTTTATTTTTACTGTCAAGATTAATGCAGTTTATCTTTACTATTTTTTACTATCTTTACAACTGTCTTTACTAATATCTCTTCTATTAACACTTTCTTTATTAATACTTTACTATCTTCATACTATCTCTGTTAATACTTTACTCTCTCTCTTTATACTATCTCTGTTAATGCTATACTGTCTCTCTTCATACTATCAATATTAATACTTTACTATCGCTCTTTATACTATCTCTGTTAATGCTTTACTGTTTCCCTTACTACCGTCTATAATAATACTTCGTCCAAGAATATTCCTTCTATTAATTCCATCTCCATTAATATTCTCTCCATTAGGTCTGCCTCCATCCATACCAGTTACCAATACTGTCCGAGTTGACTATTAATATTCTCTCTCTCTCTCTCTCTCTCTCTCTCTCTCTCTCTCTCTCTCTCTCTCTCGACACAAGCGCTTCCAAATTATAATATACCTTCCAATCACTCTATTTCAAAATAAAACAAAAATCGTCAGCTTCCAATTTATTAACACAAAGCCTGCCGGATAAATGACATAAAATATCGAAATAAACAGTACCGAAAAGACAAGGTGCCGAATGCGTCAGAAGGGGGGTCGATAATTCACGGTATTTTAGGTAGTTGGTGTCGAGCCGAACTGGGAAATTATTCAGGGGGAGAATTATCTGAGTCCTCGCTTTGTCTCTCTTTGTCTCGTCTCTGTCTCTGATTTGCTTTTATCATTTTCTCTTTTTATCATTTTTCTCTCGGTTATTTCTTCCATTTTTCTCTGTCTCTTCACTGTTTTTAATTTCTTTTATCCTTGTTTCTGTTTTTTTTTCTTTTTTTTTATCGATTATTTTCTCTCCACTTTGTCTTTTGTTTTTTATTTTCTTTTATCTTTTTTCTCTGTTTTTCTTTCTTTTCTCTCGGTTATTTCTTTTTTTTTAAATCTTTTTTGTTATTTCTTTTCCTATCTGTTATTTCTTCTCCATTTTTGTCTTTTCTGTTTCTGATTTTATTTTTTCATTGTTTTTTTTTTTATCTTTTTTTCTCTTGGTCATTTCTTCTCTCGTATTTCCTGTGTCTTTCTGATCGTCTACCTGTCTGTCCGTCTCCATTTCGGTCAATATCTGGCTGTATGCCTCATTCCCTTTCTGTCCCTGTTTCTGTCTGTCTGTCTGTCTTTCTGTCTCTGTACGTATGTATATTTGTATGTATGTCCCTTTCTCTGTCTGTGGCTGTTTACTTCTTTCTCTGTCTCTGTCTCCGTCTGTCTGTCACACACACACACACACACACACACACACACACACACACACACACACACACACACACACACACACACACACACACAAACACAAATGCACTTACTGACTTCACTCGAACAGAATAATTTAATTCCCAACGCTAAATGTGGTTAATGCAGAAAAAAAAAGCGATGCCCAAAGATAAGTGGTTCTCTTTGTAAAGGTCAGTAACCTTCGACTTTACCTAATTACATTTTACTGATACTTTTGTCCTAGTTTTTATCCTCCGTCATTTGCGTTAATTTTCTTTTTTGGGGGGCCTGCCTTTCTCATGATTTAACTTGATTTTTTTTTTTTTACTGTATATTACTTTGTTAATAATTTGTTTATCTTCACATGTGTTTAAATTTTGCATTTTTTTTTTTTTTGTCTTTTGCTTATACTTCTTTATTTTTTCTTCGTTTTTTTCTTTGTTCTTTTTCATTTTACATATGTTCTAATCCCCTTCAGATCTCCCCTCCCTCACGCTCACTAAGACAGAGTCAAACAGAAAAAGAAAGAGTTAAAAAAGAAGAAAGAATAGGGAACGAGCTGACGAAAGAAAAGAAACGAGAAAGATAAAACATAAGTGGAAAAAAAAACAAAAATAAACAAGAAAAGGAAGATATGAAAAACAAAAAAAGAAAGAAAAAGGGAAATGAGAGAGAGAGAGAGAGAGAGAGAGAGAGAGAGAGAGAGAGAGAGAGAGAGAGAAATTCCGCATAATAATTCCCCCGGCTCGACTCGCAGGGAATTATCATCCCACTGGGGGCGGTGAGTTTCAATGAGCTGAGTAAAGTCATTAGTTAAATAAATAAAATGCGTAATTAGTTGATGCTGGAGAGGGACGCCTTCATGGGGTGGCACCGACATAATGAAGTGGCTAAACTACCTGGAAATACAAACGTCTCTCAATTGGTTCCCTGTCCCCTGAAAGGATGATGGTGGACTACTCAAAAGGGTATCTTAAGCCTGGACTTGTTTCATGTTTCAGAGGAGCCTGAGGTCACAACAGCAGCAGGAATAACAACAATAATAACCACAGCAACAACTACTTCTACTGCTGCGACGGCGACGATGATGAAAACGACAAAGTTATGTACTATACTGTAGGTCAAAGAATATACTGTAAATTTGCTGGTTGATGTAAGCTGGAATGAAGGGGAAGTTCTTTATGCTCGGCCAAAGAGTTAACCATCGTTATCCCGGGGACGTAATGTGGTATTTTATTCTTGCTGCTGCCAGATGATTTTGAGGTGCGGCGCTGTACGTCCGTCTCTCACTAATGATTTTTGGACCAGAGGTTTCACACTCCCGTTGACTTTGGCGATTTAAGCAATGCCACACCACGCCTCACCACACCACATCACGCTACATCACACCTCACCATACCAGACTACACTACACCACACCACACCACAGAGATGTAAGACGAGGTGTTAGACTTTCGGGGATATCGAGGCCTTCTACTGCTTTCTGTCTCACTTCTATCTCGTTTGTATCTCACTTCAGTCACGTTTCTGTCTCACGTCTATCACGTTTCCTTCATAGTCTGTCACGTTTCCATCTCGTTTCCTCCACCACAGTGACGCTTCATAGTTCTTTCTTGCTACTCTCAGACGGTTTCATTCAAAAGAAGGCGAGGGTTCCTTCGTAATGAAAAGGTTATTCTCTCTCTCTCTCTCTCTCTCTCTCTCATTTCGTGTTCATGACCTCTACTTTCAATTTTCAAACTCATGCTACTCACTTCAGATGCCCTGCAATTTTGGTAAGCTATTTTCACTTTTTTCCTCCCTCTGGCTTTCAATTATATTTCCATTAGTCACATTCCTCCCTCCTTCCCACTGATATATTAGTTACGCATTCCTTCTCTCTCTCTCTCTCTCTCTCTCTCTCTTTCTCTCTCTCTCTCTCTCTCTCTCTCTCTCTCTCTCTCTCCTATATTTTAAACATAACACATTACATTTAGATCCACATGATGATCCGTTTTAAGACCAAATATATAAAGCTGCCGCAGAATTTACGTGATTTCAACAGCTAAATGCGTCTGTATAATAATGAACCGCTGTCTGTCTGTAAAAGGGCTGTTTATTCAGCTTCTCCTTCTAGACGCATAGGCCGATTTTGATGGAACTTTGCAGGAGTACCCTCTAGGGCTCCAGAGTTTGTATAAAATTTTTCGGCCTCAAAGTACCCAAATATAGCTTAGTTGAAAAATTATTATCGTTACCGTCGATAGTTAGTTTTCTGTAAAGGTACAAAAAGGAGTGAAGTACATTTTCTTTGGCCCATACCATACTAGTTTTTCAAGAGTTTTCAGTTCATTTCAGAATTCCTAAAAATAAACAAAGAGTGAAGGACCAAACGAGCGTAGGCAGCCGTAGGCGGGCTTAAGCCAGTTAAAATAATATACAGTTATTTCTGTAGTGGCGATGCGGTTCCATACATTTACACTGAAAATCCTCTAGGGAATTAATGTTTTTTTTGAAATTTCGTTTTTTCATTGCCTGTTGACTTTTTGTTTTACTGAGAGCTTTGTTTTTCGACGAGTCTATACAAAACACATGATAATTCTCTCTCTCTCTCTCTCTCTCTCTCTCTCTCTCTCTCTCTCTCTCTCAGCCTTATGCAACTGGAAAATAAGTCTTATTAACTCATGGCCATCACGTGGCTTTCCCGTTCGAGCAAAATCGTTTCGCTCTAATAAAATACGCACGTTCGTAGCCAATGTGAAGGGATTATTTGAGAGAAATTTTAACAGAAAGGCCGGAAACTAGTTTGGACCGTAAAGTCTGTGTGTTCTGGTATTTATGTGACTCATTCTGCAAAGGAAGGCTTGTCGAGGCATCCTTTTTCCTTCTCTTTTTTTTTTGCATCCTTTTCTGTCTGTTTCTTGTCTTTTGGTTTTATATCTTAAACTGCATGTCTCCCCCTCTCCTCCCTCTGTCCGTGTATGTGTCTGTCTGTCTTCCTGTGTTACTCCGTCTTTCTGGATGTGTGTCATTCTCTCTGTCTGTCTCTGTCACACACACACACACACACACACACACACACACACACACACACACATACACACATACACACACACACACACACACACACACACACACACACACACACACACACACACACATCACTCCCCCTTCATGTCCTCAATTTCTGGCACTCATTTCTACCTCGTCCGCTCATCCCATCAAGGCAGTATTTCCCTTGACCATTACCCAGACTAACACACACTCTCTCTCTCTCTCTCTCTCTCTCTCTCTCTCTCTCTCTCTCTCTCTCTCTCCATAAGGTTAGGCTCTGTAGCATTCACTGTCACCTCTCACTCGTTCCTTTGGCTTCTGTTTTCTTCCGCCAATTTCAGGGTTGATGTGACTATATCAAAGATAGTTTATATGTTGAAAACTGATTTGAACGGTACAGATTAAAAGTTTCGTTTTATGTATATGGTTCCTTCAACATAATTATTGTGGTAAAGACCCTCAACACTTTTAAGCTCATTTGACTGCCAAGTGTAGTTGGACTTCAGAGTTGATTTCACTAATAGTTAGGAAGATTGAGATCTTACCTCATATCGAAGCGCCATCGAATTTCATGCAGTCACAAATTAGTATTTGTGTTGAACGAATTTTCCAGTTCTTTTAAATGAAAACAATTCAACTATAATCGCTAATACGAGAGTTCAACCTAGTCAACTATTACGAGGATGATTATATGTCCCTGGAGCCTGTTCAGATAAGTACAGAGGAGTAACTGACTTCAGCTCTACTTTCTTAAAGTAAAGGCAGGTGGACCGAATATATATATATATATATATATATATATATATATATATATATATATATATATATATATATAAAGACATGCGCGAAGTACCGGTAAGCTTCTTGTTGAAAATTAATCAAGAAACACACTCTATAGGAGTATAATCTAAGCAACTATCCAAGGAGTCAGTCAGTCAGTCACTTAATTCATTGCTCATTAATGCTTTCATGGAGGGGGCAACTCTGGTATTGGATTGCAGCTGTAGTTGAAGGATTATATTCAGTGGATATTAAGCCACTGGAGGTAAGGACCGTTAAATTCAGTAAATAATTATTGTCATACGGATGGACGAGAGAAAATAGGTGTACCGGGAAATTAGGTTAAGTTGATTATGCATCAGAGATAAAACGAACTGGCGCAAAATATAAATTCAACCGGACTGATAGATTTAATCTAACCACTTGCACTAATAATTACCGTCTCATCATGTCATCCAAAGCTCATATTAATCCTGTCATGCTAATTAATGAACATAATTAACCCGTCCAGCATCATGGCGTTAGTCGTGTTTTTCCCCTGCTGTCACCTGGCGTATTTATAATGAACCCTTTCACTATGCTGACGTATTGTGGAAAAATTGTTGCCTTTACAATACATAATGGTTTGTCACACGAGAAACCTTAAGTGGAGAAGAGCCTAATGAATGCTATATCTATGCCCCAGTCCAAAAATCCTAAGCAAAGGTTAATAAAATCGTCTGGAGGTGGTTTAAAAACTGCCATTGTACTAAAGAATTTCAGAAAGGATCAGCAAGGACCTACATTAATTAATTCAGCTCATGACGTGAATTTTTTACTAATGCTTGCTATCACTAGGAGATTTTACTCAGAAAAAAAAAAAAAAAAAAAAATCTTCATCAAGCCGTCTTTATGCATCCGACTCTGCAAAGGTTCAGCAACCCTTTCCCTAAGGTCCAGCAGTCCTCCTATCTACCACACACCTTCACTTGTTACCACTTCGGCGTTAACAACTACAGACCATACTGAATATTTGCTACGGCTGTCTCATACAGGTCAGGTACCGTAGCGCTAGCAGGGGTGTTTTTATGCCAAGTCGTTGGGCCTTACGGAGGATCAGTAGAGTCTGTTTTAGTGAAATTCAGATCCCCGGACTGTTCGCGACGCTAAGCTGGAATCGAACTACCGTTCATGACGACAGCAGACCACCTCTCTACCGACTGATTATGCTCTTATTGGCCTAAAATTTCCGTCTGAGCTGTATTAAGTGATCTAATATGAGATGTCCAACTGAGGGTATTGTTAAGTGAAACGCCGAAAACTTCAGTACCACTATAGATAGGAATATTGGTTGCACTGAGGGTAATATAGGAATCAGGCAGTATATGTCTATTAGTAAATTGGATATATCGGGTTTTCCTAGCATAAAAAATACATGAACAATGTTCTAGGACTGAATTTTGTATGGATATACTCACAATTTCCTACAGAAGATCTGAGAGGCCACCGCAGACAAGAGGGTTGTGGCAGATGGATGGATTCCTCAGGAAATTCATGGGAACCCTGCAAAGACAAATTCTCCTCTGTGGGCCGTGGAATGTGTCCAAGGTGTTGTGGTTATACCAGTTGTCTGTAACTTGCCACTTGCCACCGCCAGTCGAGCTGCAGAAGTAAAACAATGTAACATATCACTTCTTACAGATTTGGTTATTATATCTATTAATTTACTCATGGAAATAATACCATGCAGCATTTCTTGTGAGTGAGATGGAGAGGGGGAGGAGAGGGAGGGGGAAGCCAAGGATGAAATGGAGGGATGGATTGAAGAGGTTTATGAGTGAGGGGGGTGTGAGCTGGGAGCAGGGCAGTGAAATGGTGGGGGACAGGGCGACATTAAGGAGATTTTTTTGTGGCCACCCCTTACGGGATTAAGGGGTCTGGCAATAGATAGATAGAACATTTCTTATATATCTACCAGACACAGAGTATTATGTTTCTAGTAATATAGCCACAGAAATAAAACCAGTTAACACCTTTACCCGATATAGATCATAATATATCTATCAGTCTAGTTAAAGGAATAAAACCAAGTAACACTTCTGGTAATAATTTCCTCTCCTTCTCTTTTTGCCTTTTCCTTTTCTTCATTTTTTTTTCATATTTTCATTTTCCGGCCCTTCTTTGCTTTTATCGTTTCATTAAATCTATTTTTCTCTCCTTCATTTTCGTGTATTTCCTTTCATTTTCTCCCTTTCATTTCTTTGATTTTCTCCTCTCTTGGCATTCCTTTCTTTCCCCTGTGTTTTGACCCTGATTAAGCGACATGTGTGGGTTGAGGAGGGACCAGAGGAAAAGAAAATCATTTGCCTTCCACGCCAGTCACTTCTTCCCATGAGAAATTTCTGGCTTGCAGTCACACGCGTCAGGAGAGTTTTTGTGGGTTAAGTGAAATCGTCCATCGTAAAGCGAAATAATATGCGATTCTTTTTTAAATTCATAAAATCTTATTCGTCCAATTTAAGGAAAAACAATATACGAAACTTTTTTTTTAAATCCTGGCAACGAAAACCTTAATCGTTTGTCTTAAGGTGAAATAGTGTTTTATTATCATTTTTTTTTTTTCATGAAAATCTTAATCGTCCCTCTAAAGGTGAAACAATATACGAGGACTGTTTTTTTTTTTTTTTTTTTTTAATTCAGGGAGCGAAAATTTTAATCGTTCGTCGTCAGGGCTTGCTGCTATAAAAGTGCTCAATAATTTTCATGCTATACATAATATAAGTACACAGAAGTAGCAAATACTAACCCTTTCACTTCAGTGACGTATTTGTTGCTGAATTACTGTTTTTGCCATGCGATTTTATTTTATTTACAGGTCAAGCAGTGATGAGGCTTGTGCCCGCTCAATCATCCTCAGTTCGGAAAGTTGTCCAGAAACTGAATTAAATCGTCTAGCGGTGTAACAGAATGAAGAAGGACGCTGCTGGATTGAAAGCTTAAGTGGAAATAATTATGTGCGATAGGAAAAGGAAAGGCTAGGACAAGGTATGGCAATTAATATTAAAACATGAAAGTAGAAAAACAAAGAGGAAATGAAACCAAGTATTAATGAGAATATTAAGAAACAGAAATTTAAAAATGCAATTTAATGGGAATAAAAGAAAGAAACAACAGCAAAAAGGAAAGAGAAATATAATAAAGAACATCAAGCTGTAAGAGAAATGAAGAAAGATGAGAAAAGGGAAATATTAGAATAAAGAAATGTATAAAATAGTGAAAGGTTAAAAATACGCCAGGAAAAGAAAATGAAAAGATGGCAAGCAAACGGAAAGAAGAAGAACAGAATAAGCACACGTCTCTCTCTGACGCCGCATCCTGTAAGGGGTGGTATAAACATTAGAATCCTCCAGCGTTTTAGTCCCTACTCAGCAACAACCTTTACATCCACGGCACACCCACTGTCTTTCCTTATATGGTCTCCTCTCATACCGTGATTCTCCACCTCGTTCTCGGTCTCCCTCTCCTTTCCCTTTGGGAGATAAAAGACCGTATTCTCTTCGGTTAAGGAAGCACCCTAACACCTTTACTTAAGCGATTTATTTTGCTTATCTTTGTTATATAAAGCCTTCAAATATCGTCATACTTTGCGTAAATAACGTACAGAAGATATTACCTTGATATATATATATAAAAAAAAAAAATCGCTAAGGAAGAGGTGTTAGGGAGCCTCCTTAACCGCCAAGAATGCAGATTAAAGATCAAGGGCGGTATTATCGTGCGGGGGGAAGCTTACCAACACCTTTTCCTTTGTGATTTATTTCTGATTCTGCTCCGTTACTATATTCTTGTGTGCTCTTCATGCAAGCTATGTCTGCAGTAAAATAATATAAAAACCACAATAAATAAATAAATAAAGAAAGAAAGAGGCTATTAATGGGGAGCTTAAAAAATAAATCGCTAAAGAAGAGGTGTTAGGGACGAGAACACGCACCCCAGACTCTCCCGAGTAAGAATGGGGTGAGGAGAGGTAATATGATAAAGGGATAAAAATGAAATACGTAAAACAAATACGGCAAGGAAGTCAAAACAAGGTAAATGGAGACGAGAACAAAGAAGGAACATTAGGATATAAAAGGGAAGATCAAGACAAAGAAACAGTACGGGAGACGGAACCCAACGAAACAGTAAGTCGAACCACAGAGATCAAAAGAGAGGAATTGTGAAGAAAATACTACTGCCACTACTACTACTACTGCTACAGTTACTACTACTACTACTACTACTACTACTTCTGCTACCGCTACTGCTGCAGCTGTTACCACTACCACTACTGTTACTACTACCACTATTATTACTACTACTACTACTATTATTGCCACTACTGTACATAATAATATTGATGATAATAATAACAGCAACAACAATAACAACAATAATAATAGTAGTAGTAGTAGTAGTAGTAGTAGTAGTAGTAGTAGTAATAATAATAATAATAATAATAATAATAATAAAATCTGTTTATCCTCCCATCGATGATCCATCGATCCATCGATCCATCCATCTATCTATCTGTCTATCTATCTATTTGTCAATCTGTCTGTCTGTCCGTAAGTTTATTTGTCTCCCTCTCTCTCCCTCTCTATTGATTTATCTATCCATCCATCATTATTATCTATCTATCTATCAACACACGTTATGCCAGAAGTGAACAAACATGATCACCCGTACATATACCTGTTCTTGTTCATTACCTTGACACAGGCAGTTAATTAGTGTTATTGATGGCAGGGAAAGGTGAGGTGTCAGGGGAGCAACGCATCTATCTCCCGGGCTGTGTGTCTATATATCTACTTCTGTAACCCTTTCTTTCTCCCCTCCTGTCTCTGTCTTTGTCTGTTTCTTCTGTCTGTCTGTCTGTCACTGTCTGTCTGTCTGTCTGTCTCTGTCTCTGTCTGTCTGTCTGTCTGTCTGTCTGTCTCTCTCTCTCTCTCTCTCTCTCTCTCTCTCTCTCTCCCCAAGGGTAAAAAAAAAGAGTTAATATTAATGGGAGAGAATAATTCGGAATAAATATTGTAAGTGAAGTGCCTCAAGGTACAGCCCTGGACACGATTCTGCTTTTAATACGATTGGTAATGTCGAAAATTTGTGATGCGAGATATCAAAATTTTCTGATAAGGTAAAAGTAGGTATCACAGTATCAAATACATATACGGAAACAGAAAAAAATAAGATATTTGAATAAACTCTTCGTTAGAACTGAGGCGACAGACAAAAATTAATTCTGGTAAAAGCAAGGTTTTATGATACTGGAAATAACAAAGTGAAGAAAATTGACAGCAGTGTAAATAATTCCCACTCACGAATGTAAACAAAATAGAAAGGTTATAGAAATAATTAAAACAAAATTATTCAAAACTTCGTGGACAATACACAGGAACAGTAAAGAAAGTTTAAAATAAAAGTTGCATTCATAAGTAGAGCATATGAATTCCAATAAGAGAATATCATTTTGCAATTTTTTACTTCCATATCTTGACTACTTTGTTCAGCTTATGTCAATATTAAAAAAAAAAAAAAAGTAAAGAAGCTGAAGAATGTGAAGGGAAGGATAACAAAATCTCTACCCTGATGAGAAATATATCATAAGTGGAATCTCTACAAGACAGAACTCCGCTTAACTTAACGCAGATCAGATTAGGAGCGAATCTTACATAGAATTTATATAATGGTAAGTTATATGGCACTTTAGAAGTACTTTACAATATGCTGGGCGAATTACACAGTAAGTACTAATTACAGTATCATCAGAAAAATATTCCAGTCGAAAAAAAGAAAAAAGCCTCGAATATGGTTGTATGTGCAACAAACTGCCTACCAATGGGATAGACTGCAATTTATTGTAACAGGAGATGTCGCTTTAATAAGTATCTGATTTCTGATCCCCATCTACACGTATACAAACTCACGCTGAATAAGTACAGAGGTATTAGGTGTAGAAGCTTCAGGGCTCTTCGGTTAATGCCACTGATATGATGTGGAATGGGAGGATTTTGTGTGGTGGGTGTGGTGAATGAAACATCTCGTGTCCGTAAATCACCAGTGAGAGACGGACGGAGGAAGTCGCTCACAGAAAAGATTCTCACATAAAAGAATAGTATTTGTTTTCCCTCATCCAGGTAATGGGGAACACAATAACAAAGCAATACCGTTAAACAATTAATGTGCCTTTTCTCTTAACACTTTAGGATGGTGCAGAAAATAGATTCCCATTCATTCATTCTTCCCCATGAAACTGCCATGGAAGTTTTTCTATGCAGAATGGCAGTCCTCACTTTTGCCTGCCGGTTTCAGCTGGAGAGATTGGTGGGTGGATGGGGGGCTTCCTCCTTTACCTTTATCTTCCACTGACAGAGAAGATATCAGTGTCATGCTGCAGTATTCTCTGTAAAAATCAGCTGCTTGCTTTCCTTTACACACCTTTGTATTCTCTCTCTCTCTCTCTTTCACCCACATATATACGATTCATCTTGTTTTCTATCACACACCCGGTCTCTCCTCTTCCCCTTCACATTCAATTTCTTTACCTCTCTCCTCTTCCTTTTTCCTCTCTCCCCCTCTGTTCTGTCACTTCTCCTTCCCTTGCCTTCTTCCTCTTTCATCCTGGTTACAGAAGGGAGAGGGAAGGGAGAAAGAGTGATAAGGAGAGGATAATTAACAAGAGATCTAAATTATATAAAATGTTATTCCTTTACAATGTACACACCAGACGGGTTTATTATAAGGCAAGGATCCTTTTGTTTTAACATAGTGTGAGTATTATTTATTTAAACGTTTTTTTTATTTATCTATACGTTCGTTCATTTTTTTTTATTCACTTATTTATTCATGGTAGTGTCAGTCTTTCTAGTCAGCTCAGGAGAGATTTTAAGAACAGGGGGAGGTTAGATAAATCCAATACTGTTTCCATCACTACTACAGTACTCTTTTGAGCTGAAGAAAATCGTCTGATGTTGTAAAAGTGGCAATGGATGGTAAAAAAATATTGTATTGAGCGAATTATCCCTTTCAATTCGATTATGTCTGTTTCATTTTTAATTAGGCCATCGCTAGGTTATTTCGTGTAGCCTAAGGGAATTCTTTTGATGTGAAGGTTTAATTTTAGGTTATATTTAACCCCTCCGGTTCGAGAAACTTCCCTTAACCTGCAAAAAATAGTCTGAAAATAGCAAGAATACACTGAAAAAAGGCGTCAACGGATAGAAGGGTAAGTATGCTTGATTTATTGCAGACGAAGATCAAATATTGCGTAATATGTCCCATCATGTACTGCTTCTGCACCCTGACGGCGTACTCTGATGATATTTACTGATATTTGCTGACTGCAATACATACAAGCAGAGTAATTACAAAACTTTAACTTTCAACTGCAAAGCGAACACATCACAAAGAGGTTATTCACAGCAGTCACTACAAACAACACATAGAGAGATATAAAACACAAAGGACACAGCACACAGAGAGAAACACAGAACACATAAAAACATCCAAAACACGCAGAAACATCCAAGACACAAACATACAGACCAAACATAAATATACACAATATACAGAGACACCCACAGTACACAGTGAGACATACACAATATACAGAGAGACAAACTGCACAGAGACAGAGAGATCCAGTGCACACAGAAAAAAACATGCACAACACACACGGCAGTGGGAGACAACACGCTGTGGCTTCTCTATTATTTTTCAGCTCGCACCCCACAAACCACCTCACCTCACCACCCCATCACCCCACCGACCACTCCATCCCACCATCAAATTAAGTTACCTCATCACCCCACCCCACCACCCTACCATGCAACCCATTCCCCATCACCCCATCACCCATCCCATCATCCCACCAAGCACCCCAGCCACAACCCCACTCCACCCCACCCCATGTCACCACCCCACAAAGCACCCCACCCACAACTCCATTCCACACCCCACCACCCCACCCCACCACCACAACCATTCCATCATCCTACCAGCCACCCCATCCCACTACCCCACCAACCAATCCATTCCACTTCTGCACTAACAATCCAATCCCACTACCGGACCACCCGCCCCATATCCCACTACCTGCTCCAACCACCCAACCCAATCACCACATCCAACCAACCAACCACCCCATCCCATCCCACTATCACCCCACCCCACCACCCCACGAACCATCCCACCCCACCCCAGTCTCCCTGCCAATTAAGAGCGGCGGAGGGCCCTGTGTCTGCCGCATCAAAAGACCCATCGCTAATCACCTTTTTCCTGACCCATGACCCCAACCATTAGTCCCTCTCTTTATCAATAGCCCGGGATTCGACGATTCCATGAATACAGTTGCCACGAGTACCAGTGCATCTCTCTACATGTACCCCTCTGCATACGTACATAGAGCGGATATTGTCTATGAACTTGCCATATTTTGTTTTTACCACGGGGGAAGATTAAAAAAAAAAACGTGTTTCCTTTTGTGTGTGTATGTATATGCATGCGAATATACTGCTGCACCAGTTCATGAATTTGCCGGAATATTACTTCTTTCACTATGATTGCTTACAGAGAGGGGCGGAGAAAAATGTCCCTTTTACTCTTTACGTGTGCATATCTACGTAAAGGTGCTGCATACGTATACGAGGGTATGCAGCTGCACCAGTCTATGTATGACCTTGATAAAATGTTTCGCTTTTTACCACTCCACAGAGACAGGGTAGGAAGAATATAACTTTCATGTTCTCTGCATGTGCAGTTTTGAAGCATATAATCACGTGTGTATATTATGATGCATAGAGTGTGGCACATGGTGTAATCTTATCAAAAAATATACATATATTTTTCGCACTATTCAGAAAAGGGAGGGGATTAAAATTGAAATCCTTGTATCCCTTCGTGGTACAGGCAACTTAAAAGGACGAAAGCTTGGGATAGGCCACAATTCCTCCCCGCTCATCCCAGTACCCCCCCACACACATTCCAACAAGCCCAACACCCTCCCACCTCCCCATCCCTTGATACTGTTCTTCCCCAGACTTTAATTTTCCCTCCTGCAGCACTCCGACCTCCCAATCTCCCACCCTGCTCCTCCCCTTCCACCTCTCATCCCCACACACATATCTATTCCCACCGCTTAACCCCTACACACATATCTACCCCACCTCTCAACTCACCTCCCCCCTTCACACACACACATCTATTTCTCACTTCTCCAACCCCTCTCACTCCTTCACCACCCTTCCCCTCCACCGCACCTTCTTAGCATCCCTCTCCACCACCCCTTCTCAGCACCACCAATACCACCCCTTCCTCCCCTCCTTGTACTGGGTGGGGATGTTCTGACGTCTCCCCAGACCCTCCTCTTGGGGTAAAAATAGCCACTATCTCCTGTCGCATTGGGCGGGACATGAAATTAAGGATTCTTTTCTTTGATTCACGTCCCGACAGAGATCAAGAGATATTATACTGGCTACCCACCGCCCATTGTGACTAAATGAAACATAGCTTAGAATAAAGATGATGACTGTAATGATTACTGTAGTGGGGAAGATCTGTAATGATGATGGCTGTAATGGTGATGATGGCTGTAGTGGTGATGATGACTGTAGTGGTGATGCTGGCTGTAGTGGTGACTGTGAATGTAATAGTGATGATAACCTACCTTAAAATTCTGAAAAATCTTGCAGCAATCTAGGAAACTAATTGTGCCTAGATTGAATGCAATTCTGGGTGCGTACGTGTATGTGTGTGTATGTCTGAATGTGTTCGTGTGTGTGTTTGTGTGCTTATGTGTGTTTGTGTGTGTGTTGTGTGTATGTGTGTACATAGGATGTATGAATGTTTGTTCGTGTGTGTGCTTGCGCGTACTCTTATGTGTGTGTGTGTGTGTGTGTGTGTGTGTGTGTGTATGTGTGTGTGTGTGTGTCGGGGTGGTATTGGTGGCTGTGAATCAGTAGTTAGGGCCCCATAAGCATTGCGCTGTGACGGGATTAGTTCAAGCTGGATGGTCCCGGCTGGCTCCAGGCAACATCACCCTGTAATTGCCACTGCACCACCGCCAACAATAACCACAACAACAACAAGCGCAATAACAAAAATAACCACAACAACAACAAGAGCAATAACAAAAATAACCACAACAACAAGAGCAATAACAAAAATAACCACAACAACAACAAGAGCAATAACAAAAATAACCACAACAACAACAACAAGAGCTATAACAAAAATAACAACAACAACAACAACAACAAGAGCTATAACAAAAATAACAACAAGAGCAATAACAAAAATAACCACAACAACAATAGCCACCAAAACCACATACATAACCACAACCACAACAACAATGGCCACAACAACCACAACTACATACATAACCACAACCACAACAACAACAAGAGCAGTAACAAAAATAACCACAACCACAACAACAATAGCCACCACAACCACAACAACCACATACATAATCACAACAACAACAACAAGAGCAATAACAAAAATAACCACAACAACAATAACAATAACCACGACAACCACATACATTACAACAGCAATAGCCACCACAACCATAACCAACAATGATAACACTAACAACAGCATCAAGAAAAGCCACCACATTCACAAAAATGAACAGCTCTAACGAAAACAGCAGCAATAAGAATAATTAAGAACATCAAGAGCAATACAAGCACTAACAACAACAATACCATCATCAACAATAACCATCACAGTCACTATATATAAAGTCACCCCAACAACAAATATACTACCATGACTACCACCACCACCACCGCCACCACCACCACCATTAACAGTAAGTACCACAAACGTAATCACAACAAACGCAACGAACAATGACTCCGACAGGGAAAAAATAAAATCTCCTTCACCACCACCACACCGTCTCCACCACTAACACCACCACCACCAACAACAACAATAACTACACTATAACACCCAACAATAACCAGTGCCACAGCAAACAAACAGCGACAATGACAGCAATCAAAGTACCACACCAACTACAGTAACAATTTTAACATCTTTATCACCAACTTAAACACCAATAAGAGTATCAACAATGAAAACAAGAACAAGAACAAGAAGAACTACTATAATAATAATAATAATAATAATAATGTCACTTCATCTCAAGATACGAAACTATTATAACACTGAAGGTAAGAATCACAATAACAATAAAAACGATAACAAAGTCGCAATTAACACAAGCACACTGATCGCTCCATCCATCATTTCCACTTTCCTCCTCCTCTTCCTCCTCCATTTTTTCTTTCTTCCTCTCCTTCATCTTCCTCCTTCTTTCATCACACCCTCTTCCCTTCCTCCCTCATTCTTATCTCCCCTTTCTCCTTTGTCTCGCTCATGGCGGTGATTATTGTGTGTGTTTTTGTAATGTTTTTTGTAATTCGAAGTGGTGGTGTTGGTAGCTGAGATGTTGGTAAATGTGCTGGTAATTGTGACGGTGTGGTAGTGGCGATGGTTGTGACTGTTGTGGTGGTAATTGTGATGGTTGTGGTAGTTACGCTGTTTGGAGGATTGTGTGTGCGGTAGTTGTGATGGTTGTGGTAGTTACGCTGTTTGGAGGATTGTGTGTGCGGTAGTTGTGGAAGTTGTGGTGTTCGTGGTTGTGGTGATGTGGCAGTGGCGGTGTTTGTGGTTGTGGTGATGTGGTAGTGGCGGTGGTAGTGATTGTGACGGTGGTAATTTTGATGGCTGTGGTAGTTACAGTATTTGGTAGGAGTGGTGTGGTAGTTGCGGTGCTGATGGTGGTAGTTTGTACGGGCACTTTTAATGGTGGTAGGTATGATAGTTGTTGTGATGGTGGTCTCTTTGTTCTGGCGGCCGTGATGATGGTGCAGGTAGTGACTGTTGGTGGTGCTGTAGCTGTGGTGGCGGTTGTTCTGCTGTAGTGGTAGTACTGATGATGCTGATAAGGGAGGTGCTGGAATATTAGTGGTGATGGTGGTTCTTGTGGTGGTGATAGTGAGAATGGTAGTCGTAGCTTAGTAATCAGTAGTGATGATAGTGATAGTGGTGGTGATAGTATCTGTGGCAGTGGTAGTAGTGGTGGTGGTAGTATCTGTGGTAGTGGTAGTAGTGGTTGTGGTAGTGTCTGTGGTAGTGGTAGCTGTAGTAACTGAGGTAACAGTACACTAAAGCTGTGGTAACACGTAACAGGATTTTGGCAATATTTTGGAGTGCTATTTGTGACAGGACGCCAAGGCAGCTAGTAAACGATTGTAACAGTTGTGATGCCGGTGGTGGTGGTGGTGGTGGAGGTGCGGGTGGTGATGGTAGAGGTGGTGGTAGTAGCTTTAAATCCTTAACTATTAATGGTGGTAGCAGCTTGAAATCCTTCACTATTAATGGTGGTAGTAGCTTGAAATCCTTCACTATTAATGGTGGTAGTAGCTTGGAATCCTTCACTATTAATGGTGGTAGTAGCTTGAAATCCTTCACTATTAATGGTGGTAGTAGCTTTAAGTCCTTCACTATTAATGGTGGTAGTAGCTTTAAATCCTTCACTATTAATGGTGGTAGTAGCTTTAAATCCTTCACTATTAATGGTGGTAGTAGCTTTAAATCCTTCACCATTAATGGTGGTAGTAGCTTTAAATCCTTCACTATTAATGGTAATAGTAGCTTTAAATCCTTCACTATTAATGGTGGTAGTTGCTTTAAATCCTTCACTATTAACGGTGGTAGTAGTTTTAAATCCTTCACTATTAAGTACTTGTGTAGTGGCTGTAATAGTTGTGATGATGGTGGTGGTGATGAGGTGATGGTGGCAACTTTTAAATCCTCCACTAAACTGACGTCTTGCTCGTTTTAGTCACCCTACCACCTAATGACTTCATCCAACACACAAAGGACTTTATTACTTAAGGGAGCAGTGATGGCGATATCTAATCATTCCCGATCGAGAAGTCTCCTCAGAGCAGAAAATATTCATCTACAGGCAGCATGAATGAAATTTTTTTTTTTTTTTTTTTTTTTTTTTAGCAATGCAGTTAACACCAGTAACAGTAATGGTACCGTGGTGTGAAAAAAATAACATAGTAAATGGTGTTGTGGTATGAATGGCTAGAGTTGTAGGCTAATCATATTTTAACTCTATGGCTATGGTCGTAGTGTGAAAGGATTTATGAGACCAGTAGCTGTGCTAGTGTTGTGGTATGAATACTTATGGCAGTTTATAATGTAGCGTCATGAATGGTTATAGTGAGATTTATTCTGTGGGGTGATTCACTGTTGTGTTATGTTGTGATGTGAATGGTACAGTAGTATGAGAGGTTGTAATGGTAGGTAAAATGAGATTATAATAAGTAGGACGTTTAACATCAGTTACAGTAATGGCATTATGGGTGTGAAAGGTTATATTGCTTATGATGCCCGAGTATGAAGCTATAGTGATATTATGAAGTGGTCTGTACAACTTACATGGGGGTATCGTGCAACTTAAATCTACGGAGCACAGGTGGTACTGCGGGGTGAGAGCTTATGTTGTAATAGAAGTGGGGTGTGAATGGTTATGGTGGTATATTGTGGTTTTGATGGTTGTCCTGGCAGTGTATATAATTTACTATAATCCTTGCCGTGTGTCTGTCTGTTAGTCTGTGTGGCACAGACGAAACTGGAAAAAAGGATTGTGATGAAACATGGCAAGATAGGTGCAACGGGGTCACAGACGGATCCATTTCAGTTTCATGTCGACTGATATTTTCCAAAGGGGTGTTTTTGTCCAGCTGTTCCCGTTGGCTTTACATTACGCGGAACGGGTCCAGCAGGGACTGACCGGCGTCGAAGCTGCTATACGTCAATTTCGGGCAGTGGGTGGCGTGGTTGAATAACGGGCTTCATTTGAACAGTCAAAAATTGCGCAGAATCATCATGCTTTCCTCAAACAATATGTATATCACTGGCATCCCCATACCATTCTTCATGCAATGGTGCAAAAAAGACCTGCAAGCAGATGCATAGTTTTTGTGTTAGACGTGTGTAACTGAAATAACTCCTGCTGGGTGGGGGAGGAAATATAAATATCTAAAAATTGGTCATCTTCAAGACACAATTACGACCCTTGAAATTTAAATATAGAAATATAATTTAGTACTGTTGGAAACGGTGCTATGTTGTGCGTTCGGCTGTGTAAAAAGATTCCCTATATATTCAGTCATTCTCTTTCAGTTGCAAGACGATTGAAGACTGAATCCGTGTAGCGGAAGCGTCAACCCAAATCTATCTGTTCTGTTCAGCCGATGTCATGCTGCAAAAGACAGAGATTCGAGTGTGAAGCCCAGAATCCCTCCGCAGAAGCAAGCGCACAGCAGCCAGGTAGGGCCATTAAGCACTTGCCAGTTTTACAACACCGACTGCAGTAACAGTATTGTGGTGTGAGTGCTAGTGGGGATCAAAGAAGTGTTATATGATTGTTGGAGTATTAGTTATATTGTTGTAGGACGGGATGTGTGCAAGAGTGGTAGGTTAAATAACACCAGCAATAGTGAGAGCATTATGGTGTGAATGATTTGGTGGTATACATGGTTATAGTGGGAATTATGAAGTCATTGTGATGGCAATGCTTGCATTGTTATATAAAAAAATAAGCAGTAATATTATCGTGGAATGAATATTTTACTTGTGGTGTGGTAGATCATAATAACAATAAAACTAACACAGTCGGTATTGTGGTGTCAATGAGTATAAATCTTGCTGAGTTGGGAAAACGATTTGGTAAAATATTTCTCATAGTAACATCAACGAGATATAAATCATATGGGTGGTGTGGTAAGTCATAAAACACAAGCAATAATGCACTAAAGAGAACTGGTATTAACACCGGCTCGGCTGAAAGAGAACTGGAATATACTCGTGCAGATGAAAACATAACAACATCGTGGTATTAAGAATGAAGGTGAGGAACGACTGTAATACCCTTGCAGTGTGACCTGGTATTATTCATGATGGACTAACTTAGGAGAGTGAACTGATATTGTGTCACTGAGTGCTTTGATGTGTGTGTGTGTGTGTGTGTGTGTGTGTGTGTGTGTGTGTGTGAGGAAGAAACAGGTTTGGGTGTATGCCTGTTGACTACACAAGGCTTATCAAGGCAGAATGTAATATTTGATATATCAAAATTTCTCTTCAGTACAACTTGCAACAGTCGGTGTTACCGCTACGTCCCTAGCTATCGTGCTGAGTGAATAGGGAATAGGGAGAGCCCGTGCCTAATGGCCTGACCGGTCCTGAAACTGAACTCAGGCTCTTTCACATGTTAGGTTTATGTGCAAACCAATGCAGCACTCCCTTTTCTTATATTTATGCAAAACTCAGTGAGAAGCCTCATATTAATGCCTGTCGACTGAACGAGGTTTTATTGGTTCTCTGTTACTTTACTCTGTTATTTTGTTTTAATTTTTTTTAGAGGGGGAAAAGTTTTGCAGCCTTCTGGCCTTGGGTTCCTTCTCCTTGCATAAAAAAATGACATTCAGTTCCTGCTAAGTCTCAATCTTGCCCCAGACCACGACAATCAACCATCAAATTTACAGCTGAGGTCCCCATTTTAATTCTAGGTACGAACAGGCAAGAGAGAGAGAGAGAGAGAGAGAGAGAGAGAGAGAGAGAGAGAGAGAGAGAGAGAGAGAGAGAGAGAGAGAGAGAGAGAGAGAGAGAGAGAGAGAGAGAGAGAGAGAGAGAGAGAGAGAGAGAGAGAGAGAGAGAGAGAGAGAGAGAGAGAGAGAGAGAGAGAGAGAGAGAAAAGGAGTGCATTTGTAAGACTAAGTACGTATGACTAACTCCTGATACTCGTAAATCTAAGAAGGATGTTTTCTATGCTCAAGAAAATCGTCAGACAAGTAGCATATTGCTATTGTTGCCGTTCTTGTTGCTGTGGCCCCAGGCTCAAATGAATCGTGTACTCGGTGGACTACATGCTTAAGCTGCCGTTCTTCCTCAGCTTCCTTTAGGAGGAATGGAATGTATAACAGATGAGCAAAGTCTGTATAATCAGGCAATGGAGCCGCCTGTTTATATCAATGCCAACTCATGAAGGCGTCCCAATCGAGCACCGGACAAGCAACGTGAATATAACGTAAAGGGCGCCATCGTATTTGAAGAGGTAACTGAAGCAGAGCGATTTAATCTGCCTGTGCGTCACTCGAATACGAGAAATGTCAAATAAATATATGTAGTGTAGGATGCTCCCCACTATGTATCAGTCCTCTGTATCTCTAAGGCTATGTTGGTGCGATGACGTATTACATATTTTTCCTATGCTGCTGGAGAGCAACGCCTTAACGTGGTGGCGCCGATATAACTGGGCGGCCCACCTGTCTGGTTATACAAAAGTCCCTCGACTACTTTCCTATCTGCGAAACTAGGGTGGTGGACTGCAGGAAAAGGGCAACTTCAGCAACAACAACAATAACAACAACAACTACTACTACTACTACAACAATAACTACAGCAACAAAAACAACAACAACAACAACAACTACTACTACTACAATAACTACAGCAACAAAAACAACAACAACAACAACAACAACTACTACTACTACTACTACAACAATAACTACAGCAACAAAAACAACAACAACAACAACAACAACTACTACTACTACTACAAATACTACTGCCACTGCTACCACTTTTGCTACTATTTTATCTCCTCTTTTCTTCAGCTTGTTGAATTAGTATTTTCGAGCTGTGAGGGGTTAGTTTCAGGGCATATTAATCTTTCACGTCCTGAGGGCCACTCCTAAGCTGGGTATGTTTGTCTGGTGGCAGCAAGAATAAACACACACACACACACACACACACACACACACACACACACACACACACACACACACACACACACACACACACACACATCACGGTACTGATACTAAGCTCATCACTATACCACGTTCACCTTAACTTAGGTGAGCTGATTTTCATCCTTTTGCATCTTCCTTCACGTAGTGGAGTGACAGAAGCAGACGACACTTCGGTTCTGTATCCCTTCCATGGCACTTCTTCATTACTAGCATCATATTCTAGTGCTTTCAAGGCGGTGATTATGGTAAATTTGGGTCAAGTTTAAGTGAAAGGAATATACCATGCGTCTGATGGCATGGTAATAATAACGAACTAATGGCATGGGTTTCTCCTTCATTTTCTTCCCTTCTGTATGATGTATTTATTTTGATTCTTACTGTTTGCAGGTGTTGTTGGAGAGGGACGCCTTCAGGTTGTGGCACTGATATAACTGAGCAGCTCCTTTGTCAAATAATAAGAATGACGATGATGATTTTATTGTTATTATTATTATTATTATTATTATTATTATTATTATTATTATAATTACTATTATTATTATTATTATACTTGTTATAGATTTTGTTGCCTCTGCCCTAAATACAAGACCTACAACCCTCACACCATCATTAACTGTTCTCAGCGACGGGAACCCTTATTAAAATCTTGCACCAATAATTTCTGTTGTTATTGTAGGCTCCATCATTGATAATATAGCTTTTTTTTTTTTTGGACGTTTTATTGTCTCTGTTTAAATGTCATTTTTCATTTTTGTGGAAACTATATTTTTTTCTTTTTTAGCTCTCGGTGATATTGTGCATGTTCTCGAAACTTTTTTTTTTTCTGAAAGAGTGTTTGTAGTTGTTGTTGTTGTTGCAGATGTTGTTGTTATTGTTATACTCTTTGTCATTGTTTAATACCATTATCTATCCTGTTTTTCTGCCTGTAGTTGTTGTTCTAACTGCAGTTTTTGTATTGCCAGTTCTTTTGATGTTAATGTTATCATAACTGTTATTGCTGCTTTTGCGTAGTTGTCACTGTATCATTGTTATTATTATTATTATTATTATTATTATTATTATTATTATTATTATTATTATTATTATTATTGTTGTTGTTGTTGTTGTGGCAAGAACCAAAAACCACCCACCCACTCATCCATACACACACACACACACACACACACACACACACACACACACACACACACAGTGTTACCGTCGCTGGGGTCCCTGATTAATTCTTGGACCAATAATGGCAGTGGTACGCCCGATTATATTATTCATTTTTCAGTTGTGGCTGTTGATTGGCCTGCGGTAGGGGATTAGTGAGCGCTGAGTGGCTGATGGGATTAACTAGTGAGGGGTGGGGGTGTGGAGGTGCTGGGGATGTAGGGTGAGTGTAATGAAACCAACACGTACAGCTCTGGACAATAATATCAGTCCACATTTTTACCTGAACGTATCTGATATTCTGGCACGATATTTTGAAATGTTTGTTGGACATCAAAGACTGCGTTATTAAATTACGAAAGTTATTGTTCGCTGTCTCGTTGTATACTGTTTTGAGGTGGATAGAATTTATGGCTGAAACTGTACATGCATAGAGACTTACTGACCATTAGTTATGCTAGCGTGGTTGTTTTTTGAGAGACGCGTGTTTCATTTTAAGAGCGACACGTGCATGCCTGGTGATGTTCTTGTTACTCGAGGTATTGAAAAAAGCCCCTGCCACACTCAAAACGACCAACCTGGAATGATCATTATTGTAGGATGTAATACCTTCGCTAAACTCCATCACCGACCACCATAACTGTCCATCCGCTACATCGTCTCTTCCCGCTCTGTCCGTGTTCAAACCCCAAATCGAACTTTTTGAAGAAACCTGTACCCACTGCCAACACCCCCTCGTACCACATCCATCTTTCCAGGGTGTGCTTGTTCTGCCCTATCATACCACCCACCACAGTCTCTGTCCATCCCGTCTACCCGGTTCCACACATCACACGCTTTTCTTCTGTACCCTTCCCCTATTGCAGCGACTAAATGCATAAAGTGTAGTCGTTCCCTGTTGCAATGAGTAGATTCAAAGAGTGTACTCGTTCTCTCTTTCAATAATTAAATCCATGGGGTGTAGCCGCTCCACCTTACACCCACCTTACTCGCCACTAACAGCTGTCTTAACCCACCCTGCCCAGCCTACCATTTCCATCCCGCACCTTTGACCTGAACCTTATCGGCCAACTTACAAAGCCCATCTTCACAGTAAATACTTCCCTCGGTATACCCCAACCACCAACCATCATTCCAGCCCATCCCAACCACTCCTTTCCACCCACCCCATCCATTTATACCTTGATGTGTTGAATACCTCAAAAATCATCGCATCACTACCAGCCAGTCTACAACACCCAAATTCACATTGTATACTTACCCTACTGTGGCCACGTAATAATAATCTACATCGATCTTCAACTTAGCGGGTTTGATGGACTTGAAGAGACCTGAAAAAACCAAATACTGTATATCTAAAATTGTTCTCAAGATCTTAAATACGTGCGTCCGAACAAGGCTAATATATATACATAAATGACAGGAATGAATCTAAGCCGGTCTGGGTGGGTGTGACTGGATCTGAGTTGCTGTGATTGGGTCTGACTGGATGTAAAGGCTGTGAATGGTCTTAGCTTGACTTGAATGGCTCTAGGAATGTTTGTGCTGGCCTGACTGAGCCTGAATGGAGAGCAAAGATCTGAGTGGACCTAGTGCTGGTGGTGGTGGTGGTGGTGGTGGTGGTGGTGGTGGTAGTAGTAGTAGTAGTAGTAGTAGTAGTAGTAGTAGTAGTAGTAGTACATTAGTTGTTATAATAGTAGTAGTAATTATCATCTTTATTTCGTAGTAGTAATAGTTGTAGTAGTAGTAGTAGGAGTTGTTGTTGTTGCTGTTAATGATGTTGTTGTTTTTGTTGCTGTAGCCCCAGGTTCATCTGAACAATGAAACTAATGGACTGCAGGCTGAAGTTGCCCTTTTCCTGCGGTCCACCATCTCCCTTCCAGGGGACAGGGAGGGAGGTGAGGGACATTTGTATAAATGGGTAGTGGATACATCCGGTGATATCGGTGCCACCACGTAAAGGCGTCCCACTTCAACACCTAAGTGATATGAATGGGCGTAATTAGATCTAGGTAGGCGTAACTGAATCCCTAGGTAACTTATCTAATTAGACCTGCATAACCCTGATCGGACCTGGAATAGCATGACTGAGGCACAGTGGATGTAAACAGCCTGAACTGATCCAACTGGACTTAATCAGATCTAAATGGACCTAGCAGTAGGATATGTGGTTCTCAGCTTCACCTGAAACGTGAGCCCAGTCGGCTGATGGCTGAAGTTACCCTCTTCCTTCAGTCCACTTTTCTCATTTCGGAGGGACATTTGAATAACCGGGCAGTGGAGCTGTATGGTTATGTCGGCGCCACCGTACGAAGACATCCCTCTCCACACCTAAATGAATCTAAATTATCATACTGGACTTAAGTAGACTTGTACGGACCTTACTGGACCTTAACGGCCTTGAGAGGACGTAAATTGACAAGACTGGTGGCCCTAGGTCTATCTAAATGTGAACCTGGTGGACTGCAGGCTTAAGTTGCCCGCTTCTCGTAGTCCATCATCTTCCTTTTAAGTGATGGGGGGGGGGGTTAGGAGGTGTTTGCATAACCCGGAGGTGGATCCGTCCGGTTATACTGGTGTCACCACATGAAGGCGTCTCTACCAAGCGCTTAAGGTCAATGCACCCAGTTGATCAAAGCCGACACGAATTGACCTGAGTAAATATGAATGTGAACTGACCCTAGCTGACCTTACTTAGCTTGGATGCATGCGAACGAGCTGGATGGACGTGAATGGCCTCAATGGGAAGTGTATGGGACATTGCAATTACTGTTTTTATTAGGGTTATGCAGGAACGACGTAGGCGATGTGTCTATGAACGCACTTTTCTTTCAGTGTTTTTTTTTTTCTGTTACGTAGCGAGGTTCGTCTATTAATCATCGGGTTATTGCTGTGTGTGTGTGTGTGTGTGTGTGTGTGTGTGTGTGTGTGTGTGTGTGTGTGTGTGTGTGTGTGTGTGTGTGTGTGTGTGTCCATTCCATTTCGTTGCAATTCTCTCCCTTACTTTCCCCTTTTTGCACCAGCTACTCTCTCTCTCTCTCTCTCTCTCTCTCTCTCACACACACACACACACACACACACACACACACCAAGTAATCAGTTAACAACATTTCCAACGCTCGAAGTGCTTTCAAATTTCCAATCAAAGGCGCACAAAAATGAACAGCCAAAAATGTATGTTATGCAAATCATCAATGTTATTTTTTATCGTTCAGTGCTTTTCCTGTGTTCTCCCCGTGGCGTAATTAATTGAATAATGGAAGTGGGATGTGTCACCGTATTGTCGCTCCGGTTTCACTGTATTCACTGTATTTTCGACGAATTTCACTGTTTAGTTGTATTTTTTTTTTCAAGCTATGCTCAAAGTTTCATTGTGATTTAATTGTTTTCACTGTATCTTCACTGTGTCGCTGTATTTAACCTGTTTCATTACCTGCTTCACTGTATTTCACTGTTTGCCGTAATTAATTGCTCTGCTATGTTTTCACTGTTTACTTTGCTGTACTTTGGCTGTCATTATTTATCTGTGTTCGCTATTAATCGATGTATTAAGGCTCACGTTTTCAGTGTATTTACCATGCTTCCCTGCCATCGTTTGTTCACTGTTGTCAGTGTTTATTTCAGTTTAGTATTCCTGTTATCATAGTGTCTCCTCATTTTACTCCTGTAATAACCTATCACACTGTCACTACGTTTTATCGCCTTCGATCCTATGTTTTCACTTTTTCACTCTAGAAGCACTGAGGTTTCCATCATGTTACCCACCTGTCACTGTCAGCGCCATATTGTTACTGTTATCTTAGTATTTTCACCGTATTCCTCTCTGATATTTTCTACCTGGTATTACCCTCAACTGTTAGTTACTGCACTCTTCACTATAACAGTAAACTATTACTGCTTTGTTTTCAACCTTTCGCTTTCTTGTCATTGTTTTCACAATATTCCTTGTGTTCATTTAATAATGTCCACAGTATTATATCTACCGTCTCACCTGCCTATCTGTCTATCTATCTATCTGCCTGTATATCTACCATCTAGCCATCTATCTATTGCCTGACACCATATACTTTGAGGGAGTGGCCAAAACAAAAGGGCCTATATAGGCGTTCTCAACTCCACTCACTAACGACCTCTCTTCCCACGACCCACCATCATCCTCCCGCACTTACACTCACACCTTGGCCCGTAGCATTGACAGTTTGAAAGATTGTGTAGCACCTCTTTCTCAGCGATTTATTTTCCATATAACACTTTACTATTGTATGTTGCCTATACCTTTTAAATACTGGGGGGGGGGACCCTTCATGTGGTGGCACCGATATTACTGAACGTTGGAGCTGCCTGGCTATACAAACGTCCCTCAGCTCCCTCTCTATCCCCCAATATGAAGATGGTGAACTGCAGAACAAGATAAGCTGTGGTTTCCAGTGCACCAGGTTCACGTTCAGATGAGCCTGAGGTTGCATTATACTAACTACTACCACTAAAAATATGGACGCACATTGCAAAATATAATAACTTACAAGACATTTATAACCTGACACAGGCAGAGGTAAATGGGTAAGGGAAAGGAACTGGAGAGCTTTTTTTAACAGACGACAAAACGGGCCCTGCCTCTCCAAGTCTTTGTCTGTCACTGCATCCCTCAACAAAGTAGGTATTTTTCACTGCACTGTTACTGGTGTTTCAATTTTGCTTCTTTCTTTTATCACTGCCCACTAAAATCAATCCTTTTCACTGCAGTACTCAGTGTCTTAACGTCACATTACTGTTTTCATTGTGTTGTAGGATACTGTCTCTGTAGGATTCGCTGTACTGTCACCGCTGCTTCACGGTTTTAAGATATACCTGAAGATTGTCACTGTATTTTCATTGTAACCAAACCATGCTGTACCTTACCTCATTCTCTTTACGGTATCGCTCACTACTGTCACTGTAATTACACTATTTTATTACAGTAATTAATCTTTCAATACCTCATTATTTCCCAGCATAACTAACTACTGCCATCACTATACTTTATCAGTGTTACTGTACTGCCATTCCCCTTCCGTCCCTGTACTTTTATCACAGCTGCTACTGTATTATCATTCCACTATCACTGGACTTCCATCACCGCTTTTACTGTGCTAGAATTTGACCATCACTCTACTTCTGCCACTGATGTTACTGTACTAGAATTACTGTAATCTATGTACCCACACCACAGATACTGCTG
>NC_137049.1:27324769-27434769 GCF_032717465.1 Coenobita brevimanus | reverse complement strand
ATGATTTCGTGTGGGTTGTGGACAGGGCTAAGTCAGTGCTATCAATGTCTGCCTTGCTTCATTTATTCATTTCCATCTCAAAATCCCTTACTTGCGCCCAGACCAGCAAAGTGGGACGTCCTCACAACACATAAGACACATCAGACGAGTTTCTTATGCAGTGCTATTTATGGATCACCATGTATTATAGAATGGGACAGAAGGAAAGATTAGATGGTGAGGTAGTGAGAGTGAGGATCAAGAACCAAGTGCCAAGATTCAACTCCTGGCCGAGAGCGTCCGCCATTCTCTCATTCGATGTCGTTTTGTCTTCAAGCCACTCAATATTGGGTGAAATGTCAAATGATTTCCCGTAACCCAGATAATCATGTAATATTCTAGATGGCAATCATATAACTAAATGGACGCTTGGGGGTTTGGTTGGTTAAGATGCTCCTATACAAGAGGTCTTATGAAGTTTATATCCAAGGGTTGGTTTGGCTTTATTGCTCACATAATCCCACTCCGAGGCAAGTGGGTCTGGTCACCCTTGCAATAAGTGTTGGGAGTGATATATATATATATATATATATATATATATATATATATATATATATATATATATATATATATATTTTTTTTACCTGTCCGACTCTAGGCAAAGGCTTCAGGGCCTATTCCCAAGTCCCAGTGGTCCTCCTTGGGGCCGAGTAGTTCTCCAGCATCTCCACATGTCACCACTTCGGCGCTAACACCCACCACCCATATTAAATACATGTTAGGGCTGTCTCGTACAAGACTGGTGTACTGGTATTAGCGGCGGTACTTTCATGACATGTCGGCGGGTCATTTGGTAGATCAGAAAGGTCTGATTTTTAGGAAATTCAAATCCTTAAACTGTTCCCTCCCCCAGCCGGGATTCGAACCTGGGTCCGTTAGGACTGCAGGCCACCTCTCTACCGATTCTGCCCTAGACTCCTTGTGGAGAATGAAAGGACATGGTGATACAAGATAATATTTAAATCAACACAACATGGTAGGGATGTATTGAGTCAAATTGTGTGGATAGGAAGCCATCACACGTACAAGAGTCAGTGAAATGAAAAGCATCCAGATATTCCCTCACAACTCGACACTCAATTGTTGCTTTACATTCTGGTTCTTCTCTTCACTTGTAGCTTGTGTATGGGATGGGTTGTATGAGACCCTTCCCAAAAGTACGGTGATTACAATAGGAACTGAGCCTGTGATATCTCTCGTAGTATTAGTATGCCTTGGTATTAATATTTATGTTATAATTATCATTATTATTGTTATGGTGATGATAATTATTATTATTTTTGATATTGTTGTTATTGTTGTTGTTGTTACTATCATAATTACTGTTATTATTACTATTATTATTATTATTATTATTATTATTATTTTCATCAATAATATAAATGTTTTTGTTATAGTTAATTCTGTTCTTTGTGGTACAACTCTAGGCTCATATGAACGTAGACATGTCTGACAGCAGGCCGCCACTCCCTCTGTAGAGATCAACACCAGATGACTAACATACTCCCCCCACGCACACAACTCCATCACTCCCACGTCCATTAAGCCATCAGTGATTACAACGAAATTATTCATATACCCCCAAATTAACCTGAATGTCAAAAAAAATCAAACTAATTAAATATATAACGACAACAGGAACCACATACATTTTACACCAGTGGAAGTTATATAACATATATTCCTCAGAGAGAGAGAGAGAGAGAATATATATATATATATATATATATATATATATATATATATATATATATATATATATATATATATATATATATATATATATATATATATATATATATATATTACAAAAAGAATATATTGTGCGAAATGCATCGTACTAATCCACAGGGAAAAAGGTGCCATTAAGGTAGCCATGCCATCTAGAAAACATCCCTGCCTCCCAGACTCATCAACACCACCACAACTCACAGTCCATCACTGCCCCCTGGCTACCACATTTATCATTGAGCTCACCACCACCACCAACACTACCACCACACAATTCATCTCTCCCAGCTGCCTTCCACACTCATCAGCACACCCACCACCATCACCACACACAGTTCATCACTCCCTCTTGACTCACACAGTCACCGACACACCCACCACCATCATCACCACCAACACACACAACTCGTCTCTCCCAGCTGCCACCCACAGTCACCGACATACTCACCACCATCATCACCATCACACACAACTTATCTCTCCCAGATGCCTCCCACACTTACCGACACACACACCACCACCATCACCACCACCACCACACACAACTCCATCACACCCCGCTGACTCCCACAATCACCGACACACACACATCATAGGTTACCACACACAACTCCATCACACACCGCTACCTCCCACACTTACCGACACACACACACACACACACACACACACACACACACACACACACACACACACACACACACACACCGCTTGCTGGTGCAGTGGTAACGTTCCCGCTTGCCAACTGGTGGACGGGAGTTCGCTCCTCGCTCAGGTTGCGAAAAGTTTCGCTGAGGAAGTGGGTGGTTACTGTCCCCCTTGAGCAAAGGGACGGGTGTGTGCGTGTGTGAAGGTCACAGCCTTGCCCTTAGATCGGACTATATGAGCTCTCAGCTCCCTTCCGGGAGGGTAAAAGCTGACCATCACGACCATCAAGTGATCCTGACCGACCCGGTGAATTACACACACACACACACACACACACACACACCATCACACCCGCTGCCTCCCACACTCACCGGCAAACACACATGCCACCACCACCACACATAACTCATCTCTTCCAGCGGCCTCCCACACTCATCACCACACTCACCACCACCACCACACACAACTAAGTCACTCCCCCCTGTCTCCCACACTCACCAAACTCACCATCACCACCACACACAACTCCATATTTCCTCTTGTCTCCCACACTCACCGACACACCACCACATCCAGTCCATCAGTCCTCCCTAACTCCCCCCCCCCACACACTCCATCACTCCTTCCTAACTCATACACCTAACACCACACACTACTCTAACACTCCCTCTGTCTCCCACACTCATCAACACACTCACCCAGACCATCCAACTCTATAACTCCCACGACCATTGCGGCATCACTGATTAAAGCAAAATTCGACATATCCCCACGCAAAAGGGCTATAAAAAAATCAATCATACTAACAGGTAAATAAAAGTGGTACCAGAAACCACCTACATTTCCACCAATAAAGGTGATATAGCATAAATAGAAAAAAAAATCAGGTGAACAATGCCACGGGTCCCTTTGTGGAGGCGTTTTAACACATGAAGCTCTGGTGTTCAAAAAGAGTGTGGATTTTTTTTTTTTTTTTGACCTGCGTGATTCAATTATTCAAGAGAGATTGTGGGATTGTGGCTGGTTCTTTTTGTGACTGTCTTTCCATCTGTGTGCCTCTTTGTCTGTCTGTCTTTCTGTCTAATGTGCACTGCATATTTTTGTCAATCTTTTTCTGTCTTTTTTGTCTGTCTCTCGGTCTGTAAGTTATCTCTCTCTCTCTCTCTCTCTCTCTCTCTCTCTCTCTCTCTCTCTCTCTCTCTCTCTCTCTCTCTCAGTCCGTTTCTGTGTATCTGTGGGTCATCATACAATATTTCTTAATCTGTTTCCCTCTGCCCTTCTGTATATCTGTCTTTCTGTCTGCGGGGCACTGTAATACTGTTTTATTGTCTTTTACTAACCTTACGAAGGAGTGTTGAGTTTCTTGACCTAACTGCTTCAAGTTATTCAAGGCGATGTGGCTGATCCGTTCCGTCTATCTGTCTTTCTGTGAGTCTGTGTGCAGGAAATGTAATGATCTGTTTCTTTGTTTCTGTCACTTTCCTCCCGTCTTGAAAGGATGCAGTCTTATGCTATACGTCTGGACAAAAAGACGTGACTTTCTTTTCCGTGGCTGGTTCGATTATTCAAGAGGGGTTAAAGGTGGTTCGGTCCGCCTGTCTGTCTCTCTGTCCCTTGTGAGTCTGTGATATTTTATTTCTTAGTCTCTCTTCCCTCGCTGTTGAGGCTTTACAGTTTTATTTCATGCGCCAGTACAAAAGGGCTCGATCTTTAACAGTTTTATTTTTAACAACCTGAATCGAATATTTACAGTTGTGGAGATGTGGGTGGTTCGTTCTCAGCGGCCATATTCTTGTTGGGCAAGGAGGCTCCCTAACACTTCTTCCTTGACGATTTATTTACCAAACTCCTCATTAATATCCCGTGGGTTGCTTTTTACGTCTCTTCAGTATCTACGTAGACTGCATGAATAACACACAAAAATATAGTAACGGAGCAGAATCAGAAATAAATCGGTCAGCAAGAGGTGTTAAGCTTCCTAACCGTACTAGAATACCGCCCTATATCTCTCCTCCCTGTCTTATGTGAGGTGTTGCATTATTTTGTTTCTTCATTCTAGTTTTGTCTTTGCTGATATGTGGAGCACAGTAAAAATTTTGTTTCTGAGTCTGCTGTTCCTTCTGCCTATTCTTGAGCATTGTGGTAGATTCTTAACTCTGTCTTTCTGTCTGTCTGTCTCCCCGCCTATCTATCCATCTATCTCTTTATCTATCTCAATTTTTTCAGGCTAATTCATTTTTAAAGGAGCCATGGGGAGGTTCTTACTTTGTCCATCTGTATATCTGTCTGTGTCTGTGGCCTTATATATATATATATATATATATATATATTTATTACCCTTTCAGCGAGGTGAGGTTATTTTCATCGTCCTGCCACCAAACGAATGTACTGAGCTTTGGAAAGTCTGCTCTACTGTAAGTGACGAGTTTGAGACAGCGTTCATTAACCCCGTCACCCTGTGAGGTACCCCTGAAGGTGAGCAAAAATGTGAGACGGAAACTGGAATGAAAAATTATATTCAAGGGTTAAAGTAATTTCTATAACAGTCTGCCTTTGGGGAATCGCAATGTTTTCCCTTCTTTTATCTATTTTTAGTTTATTACATGTGCGTCTATGAGTCATCGTACTACTGTTTATAAAATGATAGAGTATGTCAGCTATTTCGACAATCTTTAACTGCATATGAACTGATAGCCATATTGCTGTTTAGAAGGTTTGTGCCATAGTAGATTTCTTAGAAGAACTGGCTGGCTTGAAAAACAAAAGATCGTATGCTGTTATTATTACCATTACTATTATTATTATTATTATTATTATTATTACTTTTTATTAGTATTATTATTGGGTCCATATTAAATTAAAGCGAAGTTGCCCATTAAAGCTGCATTGGTTCCTACGACCTTGATTTTCTAACTTCTACCAAGTTTCGCTGTCTGTACTGTGGAAACAGTTGACATTTTGCGACACATCCTGGGTGCAAAGACGGGTTTGTATGTGTGTGTGTGTGTGTGTGTGTGTGTGTGTGTGTGTGTGTGTGTGTGTGTGTGTGTGTGTGTGTGTGTGTGTGTGTGTGTGTGTGTGTGTGTGTGTGTGTGTGTGTGTGTGTGTGTGTGTGTGTGTGTGTGTGTGTGTGTGTGTGTGTGTGTGTGTGTGTGTGTGTGTGTGTGTGTGTGTGTGTGTGTGTGTGTGTGTGTGTTCCTAACAGATTCAATTACTGGAGTGTATGTGGGGGATTCATTCCCGGTCACTCTGTATGTCTGTCTGTATTCCCAACGAACCCCCTCTTTAATTCCTGCTCCCACTAGGCGATTATTTTTTTTTTCGGAAATGAGGGGCCTTTTGGACTGGAGGGAATTATATGCACGACTTATCCCCGTAAGTACCACGACCCTTTCTCTTTTTATCCTCAACTGGTTTTTTAAAATTTAATTTAACCGCAACCTCACCTACACTGCTAAAGAACGAAACAGAGCTTATTTTCTCGTTACCCCTCCCATGAACAGGGCAACTCTAGTAATGTAATTCAGCGAACGCCACAGGTTTTCATTTAGATCAGAGAATGAAAAAAAAAAATGTTAATGTTGGTACCAATTAACCATCACACGATAAGGACAACTCTGGTATCGCCAGACCCATTACTTTCAGGTGAGAGTAGGAGAGTGGATGTTGATACTGATTCCATTACCCATTACACAGTCGCCATTGCTCAAGTACTTAATAGCGTTCCACTTTGCGACAGATGATTTTATTCAGCTGAGTGAGTTATAGAAGCCTGAGAGTGTTAACCCCTACACCACTAGATGTCTCTCAGAGCTTAAGAAAATCGTCTGGGGGTAGCTAGAATGAAATGTAAAGAGAAATTTACTTTTTCCTTTGAATCCTACCACAGTTTTCTCCATCGGCACTCTCTTGGTGAGGGAGTACAGATAGCTCTCTCTCCAGCTCCTTGATCACCATGACATACTTTTTTCTTTTTTTTATCCTTGTCCCAGTCAGACGGTTTTATCCAGCCTGGGGGAGACGGCATGAGCTGAAGGTGCTAAAGTGTTCGATAGTCTTGCAGGGGGTATTGCACTGCCCCTCACCAATGGCTTTCTGGGGTAAATTGATGGACACATGGTATAAGGACCAGAGCACCATTAATGTCACGAGGGAAATTACTTACACACACTCTCGCACCGATATCCTCGTAAGGTAAGGAGGCTCCCTAGCACCTCTTCCTTAACGATTTATTTAGCAAACTACAAAGTAATATTATCCTTTTTGCCTCTCGTATCTTGTTACTATCGACACAGATGGCATGAACAACACACAAGAAAATATTAACAAAGCAAAATCAGAAATAAACCGGTAAGGAAAAGGTGTTAGTAAGCTCCCTAAACACAGGAAAATATCGTCCTCATAGTTCCTTTTTTCCCTTAGAACGTAACATCTTTGATAACTCACATGGAGTGTTGTTGCCCGGTCTGGAAATTTAAGGTCGGAATGACGTGAATGGCATTAGTTTGAGCGATAAATCCTATCTACCCCTTGGATTTATTATGAATGAGTCACGCTTGGTTGAAGCACCTTAACCCACTAGACCATCAGGCATGTACCTGTTGGATATATAGTTTCCATCTAACGTGGTAAATGAATTTTTGAGATACTGGAAATCAATCTGCCTGGAACTTGTAACTACTAAAAATTCCCAACCTTCCTAAAGTTATTATTATTATTATTTTTTTCATTCAGACTGACACTAGATGATTTCGTCTGCAGCTTAAGGTTTATTTTGAACCCCAAGAGAGGTAGCCAAACCCCATATAACTGTTATGACCTTCACTACGAAAGCTTTCCTCCAGGCTCAATACAGTTTCTTCTAATCTGAACAGTTCCTTTTTAGCTGGACTTAATCATCTAGGGGTAGAAAAAAAAAGGTGAAAAGGGTGTCATCGCACTGAAGGGGTTGGGCATCTCTATGAGCCTACCTCAGTATGACCTCCCTCCATAAGCTGACTGATTGACTGACTGACTGACTGACTAATTGACTGACTAACTGACTGACTGACTAATTGACTGACTGACTGACAAGGATAACACCCTCATATTTCCTTAAATTTCTCCACGCAACTGTCGATACACAATCCAAGTCTCAGTTTTCAGTCCTAGGTAAAGGACTGACCAGAGGGAAAAAAAAAAGGGGGATATTGCCCAGTTGCTCGACCCTGAGTGGCATTAAGTGAGCAATACACCAAAACCACTCCTCATATGCCAACCCTTACTGGCCATATCCGGTTAGAGAACCTGGACCCATTGGAACACCTGGCGCCTATGTGGCTATATGTTTACCACTCAACTTAGTAAAAGGGGAAAAAAAAACGAAGAAGAAGTTAAAGACCTGACTGAAAATAGCAGACTGAATGAGAGAGAGAGAGAGAGAGAGAGAGAGAGAGAGAGAGAGAGAGAGAGAGAGAGAGAGAGAGAGAGAGGAAAATAGCAGGCTGGTAGTTATAAATGAAGACCTCAGAAATTTCGTGCTATTCGCTACCACCAGTGCTCTGAAAAAAATAAAAACAAAATACTGACACACGTGCTTAAAAAAGAAGATAGCAAAAATAGATATCACTAGCGATGACAGGACGGACGAAAAATATTAACAGGAGAGACGAAAAATATTAACAGGAGAGACGAAAAATATTAACAGGAGAGACGAAAAATATTAACAGGACAGACGAAAAATATTAACAGGACTGACGAAAAATATTAACAGGAGAGACGAAAAATATTAACAGGAGAGACGAAAAATATTAACAGGACTGACGAAAAATATTATCGTCTGGTGGCCGAAAATATCTACAAAATAAACAAATCAGTAACTAAATAAAATACCCATAAATAAGAGTTAGTGAATAATGAATGAAATAAGCAATATATATAAACAGGTGAATTAATGTATGACTCAGGAAATAAAAATAGGTTGTATAGATAACATGGTAGACGTTTCCTTGTTGATTCAGACGCCGTGGTTAAATGCACTGAATGGCTATAGATTTGTAAACAGATAGGCTAATAGAAATAGACTCATACAGACATGCAAGCACACACACACACACACACACACACACACACACACACACACACACACACACACACACACACACACACACACACACACACACACATAGGTCCTTGCACCGTACGTTCACATCAAACCCCAAGACACAAATATACATACAGTATACAGCAACACACACGCACTTCCCAAACACAAGCATATGCACTTCACATTACTGGAATCACACACATACATACACACACACACACACAGACACACACACACACACACAGACACACACACACAGACACACACACACACACACACACACACACACACACATACACACAAAATATTCACCCACCCACCCACCGACCCACACACCCACCCACACACACACCCACACACACACACCCACCCACCCACACACACACACACACACACACACACACACACACACACACACACACACACACATACCGTCAGGGATCATAATTACTCATCACATATGCAGCGAATATGATTTAATGTAATCCTACACTAATTGTTCACTGATGGAAAAAATATATTACCAAGGAAAAAAAAAAACCTTTCTAGCTTCCTTCAATGCAATGACTATTATCCCAAAACCTGTATTAGATATTTTTGTTCTTGTTATTAGTTATTATTTTGTTCTGCGATTGAGCTCAGATTAAGACTGGGGTTTATGGTTGATGGAGATTAATTAGGCTTCATTATCTCTTTGGAGACGAGAGGTGTGTCCTGAGATGAATATTATTGTCATGAGAGAGAGAGAGAGAGAGAGAGAGGGGATATACATAACCGGACTGAAGGAGATAACCCTGTTTTCTGTCTGTCTCTATTTATCACATCCTTTCCTCTTTCTTCAATTTCTCTCTCTTTCTCTTTCTTTCTTTCTCTCTCTCTCTCTCTCTCTCTCTCTCTCTCTCTCTCTCTCTCTCCTACAGGGTGGACTGAAGGGATGTGAACAAATGACGTCATCTGTTCATGTTGTACACCGAGCCAAGACAATAGGCGAGGGAGGGAGGGAGGGAGGGAGGGAGTATGGGTAGGGTGAAGGGGAGAGGAGAGGGAAGGAGGAAGGAGGGGGGATGAAGGGGATGGGGAAGGAAGGGAGATTGGATTGTTGGATTGAAGAGGAGGGAGGGAAGGAAAGGGAGTGGGGGGAGTAGAGGGGAAATGAATATGAAGACATTGATTGGGAGATTGGAGAAAGCGAGGGGACGAGGAAAAATTAGTGGAGAGGAAACTTATAGGGAAGGATTGGAGACTTGAGATGAGGGAAGGATGAGGGGAAGAAAATATAAAGAAAGGAGAAGAAACATGTTCGTAGGGAGTGTAGATTGGACTCTGGGAGGGAAGATGGGAGGAGAAAGAAGAGTATGGAGGGTGGGAGGGGCGAAACGGTGGGGTAAAGAAGGAATGAAGGATTTGAGAGCTATGAGGGAGAGGGGAAGCAGGGAGATAAAAGAGGAGAGAAATAAGAAGGGATTCGAGGTAGGGATGCAGGTAAGCGGTGGAGGAAGACTGGAAGGGAAGTTGGGTTTAGGAAGGTAAGGATGGAGGGAGGGAGGAAGGATGAGAGAGGATATTGATATGGAGGGGGTACTGTAGTTTGAGGGGGGAGGAGAAGAGCAGGGGGAGGGGGGGAATGATGGAGAAAAATAAAGCGAAGGAGGAAGAGAGAGAGAGAGAGAGAGAGAGAGAGAGAGAGAGAGAGAGAGAGAGAGAGAGAGAGATGGAAGAAGAATGACAGCAGATAAGGAGAACGAGGGAAGGAAGAGGAGAAAGAGGGGAGAGACTAGGAGGAAACTGAAGAAGTACCGAATGATAAATGAAGAAAACGAGAGAGAAAGAGAGAGAGAGATGGAAGAAGAATGACAGCAGATAAGGAGAACGAGGGAAGGAAGAAGAGAAAGAGGGGAGAGACTAGGAGGAAACTAAGGAAGTACCGAATGATAAATGAAGAAAACGAGAGAGAGAGAGAGAGAGAGAGAGAGAGAGAGAGAGAGAGAGAGATATGCAAGTAGTAATTGATATTGGCCGAGGGGGAAGCCACACACACACACACACACACACACACACACACACACACACACACACACACACACACACACACACACACACACACACACACACACACACACACACACACACACACACACACACACACACACACACACACACACACACACACACACACACACACATTTGGATATAGAAGCGATATACTCGGACAAACCGACACACAATTAGACAAATAGACAAAATGAAGGGCAAACAAGCATTCAGTTAGACAACACAGGTTAAGTAAATAGTCAGAAAGAGAGATAGAAAGAATATATAAGTGGGAAATAATTTGGTAGGTAGGTAGATGAACAGATAAATAGACAGACAGATAGATAGACAGAAAGACAGACAGAAAGACAGATAAATTTGAATAGAGATGAGAGGATTAATAGAGTTTGAGAACTTTGGTGGAGATGGACAATGGAACGAATGGAAAAATTAATCGACGGTGATAAAGGAAGAGGGAGGCAGAAAAGACAGGGAAGGGAAGAAGTAAAGGAAGAGGGAGACAGAAAGAGATAGGGAGAGGAAGAGGGAGAGGGAAAGGGAGAGTGAGAGGGAAAGGTAGGTCGAGAAGAAGAGGGGGACTAGGGGAGAAAGGGGACGACAAGCTTAGAGGAGGAGGAGTGGTGGAGGAAGGAGGGGGGAAGAAAGAGAAATGGAACGGTAGAAGGAAAAGTGTGAGATGAGGAGGGAGAAGTATAAAGAAAGAAAGAATGGAAGAATGAACGACAGAAAGAAAGAAAAATGAACGAAAAAGAAAAAAAGAAAGAAAAAGAAAAAGAAAACAAGATATAGATATAGGTAGGTAGATATGCACAGAGAGAGAGAGAGAGAGAGAGAGAGAGAGAGAATGCATAAATGGGAAAGGCAAGGAGAGAGGATGAGGGCGAATTGGAGGGAAACGTAAGAAAAAACTCGAAGCAGCACTTAGCCAATGCAATACCGGTCCGCCAATTAGTCTAAGGACCAAACAGCGTTGCCCTTTGACCTTGACCTTCGTTAATTGCCCTCATAATCGAATCTCGTCATCCTTGTTTTTACCCTTAACCCTCTCACAGATTGATGGTCGAAGTCAGGTCGAAATTGATAAAGTTAGCCTTGTCACTGATCTTAACCTTTGACCTATCTCATTAACCCCGACATTTCCTATTTTATTCTTGTTACCACCAAGCGGTTTTTATTTCATTATTGGCCTTATAATTTCTGGGTGCATGAGTTTCCTCCTTTAACCAAAAAAATATTCAGCAATTTTTCGTCACTTTTATCTGGAAGGAATAATTTCACTCATGTCTGTAAAAATAGCTGAAAATAATAAAATCAATTCCTTCAACACAAGAGACTTCCCCCCACAATGAAGAGTACCATTTAGCCAGTAACCAGAATAAATGAGAGTGTGAATTAGTTACAGTCAAGGAGGGAATCACGAGGTCAAGGAGAACTTAGGGAGGTCAAGAGGTATTGATCAGATACTAAGACAGGGTGGGTCAGTGAGTGAGAGGGAATCACAGAAGGTCGGCAGGAGTGGTGGAGAATTGGGTTAGGGAGGAGCGCGAGAGTGTCTGGGAAGAGGAGGGAATGCTAGGGAATGTAAGGAGCCAGAAAGCAGCAGGGAAAGCCAGGAAGAGAGTATCTGGGAGAGGGAGGGAGTGCCAGGTAGAATACAGAACCAAAGATGACTAGATGGAGCCAGAAAGGGAGTATTTGGAGAGGAAGGGAGTGCCAGGGAGAATCGGGAACCAGGGTTGACCAGAGCCAGGAAGTGGATATCAGGGAGAAGAAGGGATTACCAGGGAAAATAAGGAGCCTTGAGGGACCACGAGAAGCCAGAGAGAGAGAGAGAGAGAGAGAGAGAGAGAGAGAAAGAGAGAAAGAATGAGAGGGGGGGGGGAAGCCACCGTGGACCAGAGGAAATCGCCTAAGGAGCAGAAGGAGCCAGGGAAAACTAGAGAATACCAGAGAGAGAAAGAGTATCTGGGAGAGGGAAAAAGAGCCACAGAGAGCAAGGAGCCTGGGAGGGAATTGGAATGCCATGGGAGCTCAGTATGTCAGGAAGAGAAAGGGAGAGCTAGTGGGTTATGAATGTAAAGACGAAGTGTGATTTAAAAAAAAAGTTCAATGTAAATATGCTGAACACTAGGCTCACACTTCAGTTATTCCTTTCAAAGTATTTGCATCTTACATCCACATGCTTGTTCCAGTGGTCCTGCCATTAATGGATGCATCACTGGAATACTTTTTTTTTTCTGTATGCTTGTTATATCATACTGGAAGTTTTGAGTCTTGTCAAAATGATTCCATTTCGTCAAAATTTTCAGTTTGGGGATCAGCCGGAAGTCAGAGGTCAAACAGTTCAGAGGTCAGCTACGTATGGTGGATATGAGACTGCTGGATTTTTTTCCTCTCAGCCCAAAACTGCTGAACAACGACTACTGCCCATCAGTGTGCTTTGTCTCTGTAAAGTGTCCACCCGTCATTCTGCTTCTCATGCATATTTATGTATTTTGTGTCACTGACCCATGTAAAAGATCTCCATGTAGAAAGGTGCATTAACTGTGGTATATCTGGAAAGAATTTTTTTGTGGATAATTTCTTCTAAATAAAAAATGTGAGCTGTCAGACCTTCATTTGCGATCTTGGCTGGCGAGTGTTTGGGTACCTAGGTAACTTTGGTATCTTCAATTAGGGACTACATATTTGAACCCATATTTCATTCTCTGAACATTGAATCCGGTGCACAGCAATAAATCAGAATGGAAGAAGAAATAACACTGTTCTTTCTGGTCGTCTATGAGGGTACGTGATATAAAGTAGGCTGCGAAAAATTAAGAGTTTGCCTGTCACACAGCTTAATCTTGGCCTCGCTATGGTGAACTATGCTTGGTAACGTGTTGTTGAACGATATGTGGCGACTGAAAGAGTGACTGATGTACTAGTCTCCTTGGTTATGAGTCAAATTAATCCTCCAGTCTCGCTACATTTGCCCATCAACTGGGCCGTAAAGAGTTAGGACATGCACGCAATGGCAACAAAAACAGAACACAAGTACGTCAACTGGTTGACGGGGTTAAACAGCCACGGAGAGGAGGGAAGGAGCAAGAGAGAGTACGAGAGGGTCTGGAAGAGTAGGGGAAAGGAAGGGAGAGTAAGGAGAGTGGGTAGGAAGAGTAGGGGAGGAGTAGGGAGAGTAAAGTGAGTGGGTAGTGAGAGTGAGGGAGGGAGGAAGGGAGAATAAGGGGAGGGAGTAGGAAGGGTAAGGGAAAGAGATAAGGAGCGTAGGGGAAGGGGGCAGGAAGAGTATGGATGGCAAGGAGAAGGGGTAAGTAGAGTACAGAGAGGGTCAGGGAGAGTAAAAGGAAGAGGCGGGTGGAGGAAGAGGGAGGCTGGGAGAGTAATGAAGAATCAGGGAGAATAAAAAAATGTCAGGTGGGGAACGGGAGGGTTAGGCAGTGGAAAAGAGAGATGGGGGGGGGATTAAGACAGAACCAGGGAGAGTCAGAGAGGGAGAAAAAAAGGGACCCAGAATGAAGAAGAAAGAGGCATGGGGAGGAAGGCGAGTGAGAAAGAGAGACAGGGAGAGTAGGAAATGCCAGTGAGAGAAAGGGTGAGGCTGGGAGGGTAAGAAAAAGCCAGGAAGAGGAAGAAAAATCCCAGGAAAGAAAAGGTGAGGTAGAGAGAGTAAGGAGGAAAGCAGGTAGAGTAAACAGAGGCAGGGAGAGTAAGAGGAGGAGGGAGGGAGAGTAAGAGGAGGAGAGAGGGAGAGTAAAAGAGGTGGGGGAGGCAGGGAGGCCAAAAATTCCCTCTCCTCCACTTGCCCCTTATTTACGGGTTGACTCCTGTCCACTTTCTTATCAAGACGACCTGCCAAGGAGGGAAGAGGAGGGAGAATTGGAGGAGGGAGGGAGAATTGGAGAAGGGAGTGAGAATTGGAGGAGGAGGAAGTGGAGGAGGAAGATTGGAGGAGAGGGTATAATAGGAGATTTGGAAAATGGAGATAAAAGAGAAATTGGAGGAGGAAGAGAAAACGGAGAACTGGAGAAGGATGAGAAAACATACTATTGGAAGATGAGAGAAAATGGAAGGAGGGAGGGAAAATGGAGTATGGGAGGAGGGAGGGAGGAAACGGGAGAGGAAGAAGGAGAAACAGAGGGAGGACAAAAGGGAGATTTAGAATAGGAAGGAGGATAGGAGGAGGGAAGGAAGAGGGAGCACTAAAAGAGGGAGAAGAATGTATAACGCGAGGAGGAGGTACTGAAAAGGATAATGTAGAAAAGGTGATAAAAGGAAATTCTACAAACTTCAGTAGGCAATTTTTGGGTAAATTTTTGAGTAATAAATGCTATATAAAGATCGGTCCACGTCTCAACTGTTATGGAGCTACAATTATTGGTGACCTAATGGGCGAAAATGGTCTCCCTCATAATTAACCCGTAAGGTCATCAGTAACCGCAACTCCTAACAGCTCAAGACTGAACCCATGTTAATATAGTGTTCTTACTCAAATTTAGGTACTAGAAAGGGACGCCTTCACGTGGTGGCATTTATATAACCAAGCGGCTCCTAAACTTGCTTATTAAAAAATCCCACAACTCCCTCCCTGCCTTTCAATGGAGGATGGTGGACTGCCGGGGAAAAATAACTTTAGCCTGCAGCCCACCGGGTTCACGTTTCAGTTGAACCTGGTGCTAAAACTACTACTACTTCTACTACTACTACTACTACAACTCCTCCTCCTCCTCCTCCTCCTCCTCCTACTACTACTACTACTACGGTACTACTACTACTACTGCCACTACTACTACTACTACTACTACTCGTACTACTACTACTGCTACTACTACTACTACTACGGTACTACTACTATTACTGCCACTACTATTACTACTACTACTACTGCTACTACTACTACTACTACTTCTATTACTACTTCTGTTGAGACTTAGCCCAAAAATAGCCTCCTAAAATTTCTTATCCATTTCCCTGGACACTCAATATAAAAAAAACAAAAAAAAGGAGAGAGAGAGAGATAAGGCAAATACCAGTCAGAGTGTACCAAGGGGAGGTAAAGAGGTAAAGATTAAAGGGAAGAAAGGAAGAAGGAATGAGGGGAGAAGAGAGTATCGAGAGAGATCAAGGGATGGAAGGGGAGAGGTGAAGAGTGTGAGAAGGGGAGGGCAAATAAAGGAAGAAGAGGAAGGGAGGAGGGAAGTGATTAGGAGATGAAAGCAAACCGATTAAGAAAAGTGAATATAATGAGAAATAAAGGAGTAACGAGAGAGGAAAGAAGATGGGAGAGGAGACGAGAGGAGAGGAGAGGAGAGGAGAGAGGAGCAAAGATGACAGGAGAGCAAGCAAAGAAACCCCTTCACAGCGATGATGGTATTTTTTTTGTCTAGCTAGTAATGTTACCTCCAAACAAATTTACTTCAGAATTCTTGTATTTAGTTCTTACTGAAGGTTGGATTAAAAGCCTAAGGTCGGGAAGTATTCTTAAGATGTGATATAAAGAGATTGTGAGAGGGAATAAAATCTGTAATCGAACTGATGGGGTTGAGGAGTTAAGAGTACGAAAGAGAAGAAAGGAAACGAAAGAAAAAGAAAAATGGAGAGAGAGAGAGAGAGAGAGAGAGAGAGAGAGAGAGAGAGAGAGAGAGAGAGAGAGAGAGAGAGAGAGAGGGAAAAGAGGAAATGGAGAGAGGGAGAAAAGGAAATGGAAGGAATATTTAGGAGGAAGATAAAGGAAAAGTAGGAGAGAGAGAGAGAGAGAGAGAGAGAGAGAGAGAGAGAGAGAGAGAGAGAGAGAAGGAAGGAGAGAGTGGGAGAGGGAGGCTTGACTGTGAAAAATATCTAATCAATAGTTTCTGGAGTCAAACAGAGCGAGACACACGAAGAGGAAGGGTGGGAGGCAGAGTCAGGATTCGGAAAAGTGTGAGGGGAGAAGTAGCCTAAGTGAGAGGGAGAGGATGTAAGACAGCAGCCTGAAGGAGAGAGAGAGAGAGAGAGAGAGAGAGAGAGAGAGAGAGAGAGAGAGAGAGAGAGAGAGAGAGAGAGAGAGAGAGAGAGATTTCCATATATATTTATAGAGATATATAGATAGATAGATGGACAGATAGACAGAAAGATATATACCATCCATTTTGCCTATGAGATATTTAGACTGACATGCACAAGCACATCCTTTCACAGATGCCGATTTTCCTACGCATCTCTCTCTCTCTCTCTCTTTCTCTCTCTCTCTCTCTCTCTCTCTGTTCATTCGTACTTGGCCAGCATTTTGAAGGGTTAACTCTAATCATCACTCTCCATCTAAGGAGAATGTCAAGTCCTGCAATGAACCATAGATTATGGACTGTTAGTCTACACATACAGTTACCTCTCAATAAGTCATCCTACCACACTGCTTCTCTCGCTCACTCATCCTCACTCTCATGCTCAAATACCCCCTCATCCTCTCACCCTTATCCAGTCATCCTCTCACGCACACCCACTCACTCATCCTGTCACACTTAACCAGCCTCTTACTCACTCACTTATCCTCTCTCACTGAAGCACTGAACCATTATCTCATTCTCCCACTCACACTCCCACTCACACACGCACACACACGACACACGAGGACTGAGAGACTGACAAACAGATATACTGATCTATTCGATGACCCAAGGAAGAAAGGAGTCAGCTCTGAAGAACACGAATTAAGCGTTGATTGAGTGATGGGGTGATTAAAAAATCTTGCCCTGGTATTTCATCATCAAAGGTCATTGCCGGCGACTACCATAACAGAAAGTGAAATGGTGGTGGTAATAGTAGTAGTAGGTGTTGTTGTTGTTGAAGTTGTTGTTGTTATTGTTTTTACTGCTTAGCCCCATTCTATCTGGTCAAGCATACCAGTCGACCACAGGTAAGCAACTGCTTCTATGGAGCCGTCCTACAGACACAAATATTGTACATACTTTGTGAAGGGATCTGGAACCCTTTTGTGATAGACACTTCGTCAGGGTCGAACCATTGGCCTTTCCACGGCGGGCCGCAGAGAAATATGAGGATTTTTGACTCCCGGGTGGACGCCGCAGTTACTCCACCAAAGTTGCACGCCTTCACGTGTAGGCTTCTCGCCAGTACTAGAAGTAGTAGTTGCAAGCACAGGCTCAACTGAACGCGAACCAGAAGGACTGCAGGCTGAAGTTGCCCTCCCCTGCAGTCCTCGATTCTTCTTTCAAGGGATAGGGAGGGAGTTGAAGGCATTTGTATAACCGAGCAATGAAGCAGCTCGATTATATTGGTGCCACTACAAGAAGGCGTCCCAAGAAGTGCAACAAAGGAAATACACACACACAAACTTAACAGGTCCACTAGTAAGCCAAACTTTAGGTTATGCTCACAAATACACAAACTTCCCCGGAACACTAATGGGCTAAAGAGTTCATGCTCTCAAATACACAAGCTTTACAGGAACACCAATGAGGTGCATGTTCTGCCCAAAAATACGCATAAATCACTGATAAACCCCAGTCATGTTCAAAAACACACAAACTTCACAGGTACACTTGTGAGTATTCGTTTATTTTCACAGGCACAAAGCTTTGCAGGTAAACTTGTGAAGTATAGTTCCTTGTTTACAAAAATGCAGACTTCAAAGGTGTACCCGTCTGCCAAAGAGCCAGTTCTTCCTTTACCGTCATCCCTGTCCGAAAAAAAAAAAAAAAAAAAAAATGTTACCGGTTTTACGAGAACTGGTGCTGGCAGTTTTTGGAGCTTTCCTTGACGACGTGAGTGAAAGTGTCCATAGCAAACTACTCGTGAAGTCTAACCAGGCTTCGAACTACTACCTTAACACGAAACAATAGGGCCTTTGTTCAGCGTTAAATTTTGACTGTGACTTCTATTCTTCTATGAAAATGAGCAGAAACTTTGGTGAAACTATCTCTTTCGAGCGTCCAGCCACGGGCAGAAATTCGCCGACAGTTTCCTACCGGCTTTGGATGTGATGTTAAATGAAATACATTTGTGTGATAGCAGTATGAAACACACAGCAAGAGAGTATCAAAAGGAAAGTTACTCTGTTTTGAGAGGAATGAGAAATATGCAGGGCAGGACACAGTGCTGTCGGAGGACCTTCAGCGAAAGTTTGCCCATGGCTGTACATTGCCGAATCACACACATGAACCTATTTTCGGTGGTAGGCATTATCTATTTTTTCTTTGTACCTACAGACGATATTAAGCAGTTTATTGAGGACATATTGTAGTACTTGTGTAATGAAGACAAGAACTAACCCTTACACTTCGAAAAATCTCTCCTGAGCAGAATAAAACTGAGTGGTTGCAGCAGAGGCAGAACATAAACTACGCCCTTGGATTGAAAGGATAAAAAACTGCAGCTACTGAGAAAGGTTACACTTGTAGCCTCATCACCAGAATGTCGATTTTTCATTCCGATCGCTCTCTCCTTAGAAAACTGTGCTCAAGTCAGGAGCGATTTTTTGAACCAGAAAGGTCATTTAGAGCTTTCATTAACTAAAATTGCCTGGGTATATCAGGGATTATACTCTTTTCATTCACATTTGGCCTAAGTTTCTGTCCTTTTGCAGCTTATTCCATGCGGCTTAGTGACAGAAGACAATGCAATGACTCTACATCCTTTCCAGAGCACATTTTCGTGACTAACTGCATACTCAAGTGTTATTCTATTATTACAAGTCCGCATTCAAGATGAAGGAAGGATAATATTTAGCCAAGTTAGAGATGGAGAGAGGATAATTTTATGCCAAGTCAGAGATGGAGAGAGGATAATTTTCTGTTAAGTTTGAGGTGGAGAGAGGATAATTTTAGGCCAAGTTTGAGGTGGAGGGAGGATAATTTTAGGCCAAGTTTGAGGTGGAGGGAGGATAATTTTAGGCCAAGGTAGAGGTGGAGAGAGAGAATTTTTGGCCAATTTATAGTAAAACGGACATAGTATACAAGAGACTTCATCATGTTCAATACGTTAAAGGAATAGGACAAATTCATGATGCTACTTTCGAGACCAGAAAAAAGAAAAAGTTACCCATACACATCATCAACTCTTACGTACATTAAGAGACCAGCTGAGTCAGAAAATCTCTCTCTTTTTCAGTATTTTCTTTTTCCCATTTCTCGACAATTTTCTTCACTTACAGCAGGCTTTTCGAAATGGAGAGGTTAGCTAAATTCTTAATAAACCTCTTCATCACTGGAGGTTCTTAAGCAGAAAAAAATCGTCTGACAGAAATAGGACTGAATTAAAAGGGATGTCACTGGATTCAAGGGCTTTTCTGTCATCACTGAGGAAGAGGCAAAAGGTAAAAAATTCTGACATCAGTTTTCAGACATATGATGGAAAACAAGATAAACCTGACTTTTCTCCCTCGTTACTGATGGCGTTATGTAAGGTGAAAATCAGACTTATAATACAATCTCTTTTCACAAATTAGGGACCTGCTTATACCATTGCATGTTCAGATTTAATTATACTGAAGTGTTAATCTTTTATACATGAAAGCTGTTTCTGTCATTCGTTTATTTTTCCAGCTTCCCCTCTAATGGACTTTCTTCAGTTTTACCTTTATCAAATTTTCTGTTATCTTCTTTATTTTCTCTATTTCATCTTTTATTATTTTCTTATCCTTTATTTTGTCTTATCCCATCTTTAAATATTGTCTTTCCCCTGACTTTTAATTCCATCTTCCAGTTACTTAGCTTCCTTCCTTATACCTTTTCAATATTTTGTTTTTTCAGTCTTTCCTTACATATGTTTTCTTCCTCCTCCTTTAATTTCTCCTTCATCTCAATTTGTTACTTTACTTTCAATCTTCATTTGCTTCTTCCTTCTCCCTTTTTATTTGTTTCTTCTGTCTAACTTTATTTCTATTTTCTGTTTTGCCTTACTATTTTCATTATTAATTTATCCTTTTATTAATATATTTTTTCATCATTCCCTTCTGTTTGTTTTCTGTCATCTCCAGTTAATTTTCTGTTATTTATTTCCCTCTTGTGCTCTGTTTCCACCAAATAAAATCCATCACGTTAGTCAGTTTCAAGTTCTCTCTCTCGCTCTCTCTCTCTCTCTCTCTCTCCTTTATTTCCCTCCATTATTGTCCTTTCCTCTCCAGTCCAATTTCCTCCTCAGCCTCCCCCTCCTTCCTACCTTCCTCCCCTCCCCACCACTCTCGGACTTACCTCATTACCTTCCCCCCTCTCCCACCCTCTCTCCCCTCCTCCCTTCCCTTCCTCCCTCTCATTTCTTTCCCTGGCTCACCTACCCTCTTTCCCTCCCTTTTATCCTTCCCCCCTCTGTATTTTTTGCTGTCCTCTCCCTCTTGATTTTTACTTTACTCCCCCCTCCCAACACTCTCTGTCTGTCTGTCTGTCTGTCTGTCACTGTCTCTGTCTGTCTGTCTGTCTGTCTGTCTGTCTCTGTCTCTGTCTGTCTGTCTCTCTCTCTGTCTCTCTCGATGATTTCCATTTCCCTTTTTCCCTGAGAAGTTATCTCTCCCTCCACTACTACTTTCTCTCCCTCTCCCTTCCTACTGTCTTTTCCACCTTCTTTAATTCTCATAGCTTTTGTTCTTTCCACTCTGGTCCAATTTCCTCTTCAGTCTCTCCTCCTTCCCCCCTCCTTACCTCGCTTTTCTCCCTCTCCCCCAACCCATTCCACCCTATCCACTACTTTCTGTCTTACCTCATCACCCACCCTCCCTTCCCTCCCTTTACCCCCTTCACTCCTTCCCTCTCTCCATTTGTCACTTTTGTCATTCTTTCCTTTCCAGTATTTACTTTACTCAGCCTCTCTGTTTCTCTCATGCACATATACTATATATATATATATATATATATATATATATATATATACACACACAAGGGTTATCTTCGATATTAGGTTTTGAGCACAATTTTCTACCCTTACTTTGGAATACCCATCGGCTCTTCAAGGAACTGCGTTTTTCTGTTTTCGTGTAGTACTGATTCCCAGCGAGTTAGGTGGATGTAGAGAGCCTTTGACTTTGGTGGCCTGTCACTTAAACTTATACACTTATCGACTCCGCCATTTTGTTATCATTAAGGCTGAAACGCATAGAAAGAACCATAAGACCTGTGTGATCTGTATATTTATGTTACTGTGTATGTTTTTCCTTTGAATTACAGGTACTTCCCTCATTTCCTCTGTCATTTCTTTTCTTTCAAACTCACACACTCTGCACAGCGTCCCCATCCCTCCCCCTTTATCCCCTGCACTCTCTCTTTCCTTGACAATTCTTTCCTCTCCACATACTACTCTTTGCGCCCCCCCCCCCACGCTCTCTCTCTCTCTCTCTCTCTCTCTCTCTCTCTCTCTTTCCACCCACAACCCCCTCCGCCCCACCAAATAATCACCAATTAGTTGCTACAAAAGCGATATTTCCCCTCCTTCCTTTCGCCTTTTATCGTTTTTCTGGACGGCTGACCAAACGCTGCTTTTATCCTGGCATTATTGTACGATATAACATTTTTGGCCCTCCTTGTACCAGGGAAAGTGGTTACTCTCACATCAGGTAAAAGTGGTATTGTGTAATTGCAAGTATACGCTACCTGTATGTCTGTGTCTATTCTTATATGTGTGTGTGTGTGTCTGAATTTATGAACGTGTATATATATATATATATATATATATATATATATATATATATATATATATATATATATATATATATATATATATGTATGTATGTATGAATGCGTCTGTCTCTCTCTGTCAGTCCATCTGTCTATCAAACTACCTACCTACCTACCTATCTATCTTTTCATCTATTTGTCTATTTATTCATCTATCTATATATACGTGTCTCTCTATCTATCCATCTACCTATCTGTCTATCTATCTATCTTTCAATCTGCATGTGATATTTTGTCCGATATGTCACTAGATAATTAACAGGAATGAATTAAAAAAAAAAAAATAAATCCACCTTTTTTGTACCAACATTTTCAGTGCTCACAATATTTTTCCTCTAAGCAGCTCCAAGAACATGCAACATACGTAATCAGAGTTGAGAACTGGGTGCAATAAATTTCGAAATATATGTATATGTATCAAAATGCACGATCTTTGTAGTTACATTAGCACTGAGAGAGAAAGACGTCAGTACTTAAACAATATGCATATCTTTTTGCTCTATTTCTGAAACTGGTATAAGAACAAAGACGGTGTGTGTGTGTGTGTGTGTGTGTGTGTGTGTGTGTGTGTGTGTGTGTGTGTGTGTGAGCTAGGAGACGGTGTGTGTGTGTGTGTGTGTGTGTGTGTGTGTGTGTGTGTGATGGGGAGCAGGTGGGTAGGTAGGCAGGTGGACCGCCGGTGGGCAGTGGGGAAAGAAGTTAAGTTGGCACAGGGATCTATACTCTCTCCACTTTAACCCTTTCACTATGATGACCTGTTTTTAAAGAATATTTCATCACCACACGATTTAATTCAGCTCAGGAAAGACGTGTCGAATTGAAGACGCTAAATTTTGCCTTCATTAATATTTTTGTCATTAAAGGTCCTTCGTAACTTGAAAATAATCATCTCGTAATAATCTAAATGTAAGGAAAAACAAGTCATTAATGGAAAGCAACTAACGACCTGAAAATTATCGCACTTCCATCTTGAATGCTGAGTTGTAGCAAAACATTAAAATAAATATATAGGATTAGTTAAGAAAAATGGCTTGGAAGAAAATGTAGAACCGTGGTATTGCTTTCTCCGGCTACTAATCTACTGGAAATAAGCTGCATAAAGACGAAAATCTTCCTCGATATTTTAGATGAACGAACAGCGGCATTCGGGAGACGAGAGGTGAGGTGTGGAGAGTGGAGGAGTGAGGGAATGGAAAAGGGATGAGGGAAAAAGGAGAAAAACTGGAGAAAAGAAATGGATGGAAAGAGTTGGGAGAAGGGTTGGTGGGCAGGTAAAGGGTCAGATGTTACGAGTGGGAAAAGAAGTTAGCGGACAGGGGGAAGCAGCTCTGAGGGACGGGTTGGGGAGAAGACAACAGAAGAAGAGTACAGAGAAAGAAGGTGAGAGGAAAGGTAAGGAGAGAAAGGGAAGAAGGGATGAGGAGAGAAGGAGAAGGGAGAAGGGACGATAGGAGAGGAATGGACAAAGGGAGATAAGAGGAAAAGAATGAAGGTAAGGGAAAGACAAAAAAGAACACAGGAAGTGGGGGAGAGAAAGGGAAGAGACGAGAAGGAGAGGGAAGGATGGAAAGAGAAGGAAAAAGGACGGGAAGGATGTTGAGAAAGAAGGGAAGAGAGACACTGAAAACAATATATATTAAAGAGGGGAGGGTAGAAAATGGGAAGGAGGGAAGGAGAAATACTGTAGCAGGGAGAAATGAAAAAAGATAAGGGGAGACAAACCGAGAAATGGATGCGAAAAAGGACAGCAGAAAGGAAGAGAGGAAGATTAAGGAGGATGCAGGAAGTGGGAGGAGGATCGAGGAAGAGGGAGGAGGAGAGGGAAAAGAGAGGAAGAGAGGTACAACGAGGGGGAGGAGGAAAAGAGAGAGAAAAAGAGGCAAAGAGAGAGGGGAGAAAGGGACAAAGAGAGGAGGAGAGAGAAAAGAGAGATGTTAGCTGACTTTGTGCCCAGAGTCGAGGCAAGGGAGGGACAATATTGCGAAGAAAACTAGCACTGAAGGGAGAGGAGAGGGAAGGAAAGAGAGGGGAGGGGGAGAGAAAGAGGAGGGAGTAGGAAGGGGAAAGGTAGAGGGAGGGAGGAAGATATTAAGGGAAAAGATAGATGGCAGAAAACAGTGATGGGGGGAAGGATAGAAAGAATGGAGACTGGGAGATGCGAAAAAACGATAAGACAGGGAAAGTGAGATGGGAAGAGTTGAAAGAGGTGAGGAGTGAGGAAGAGGGAGGAGAAAGGGAAAAAGGGTAGAGGGGGATAGGGGGAGAGGGAGGAGGAAAGTCAAGGCAAGAGAGGGGTGGGGAGCGAGGAGAGGGGGGAAAAAGAAAATAGAGGGAGAAGGAAGAGAGAGGGAGAGGGACCAGAAAGGGGAGAGGGAAAAGAGGGGGAGAGGGAAAAGAGGGGGACAGGGAAAAGAGGGGGACAGGGAAAAGAGGGGGACAGGGAAAAGAGGGGGACAGGGAAAAGAGGGGGACAGGGAAGAGAGGGGGAGAGGGAAGGGAGGGAGAGAGGGAAGAGGGAAGAGAGAGGGGATAGGGAAGAGAGGGTGAAGAGTATCAGAGAGAGTAGAGGAAAGGGGATAGGAAAGAGAAGGGAAGAGGGATGAAAACGGGAGAGGGAAGAGAAGGGGAGTGGGATGATAGGGTTATAGGAAATACAAAGGACAGAGAAGAGAAGGTGATAATAAAGAAAAGGGGAGAGGGTAAAGAGAGAGAAAGAAAGGGGCCAGGAAGGGGAAATTGAAGCCAGGGGGTGAGGGACGAGAGACGGAGAGGGATGAAAGAGGGGAGATGAAAGACAGAGGGAGAGAGACGATAAGGGGGTAGGGAGGAGATGGAGAGAGGAACGAGAGAGGGACAGGGAAGAAAAAGAAGGAAGGATGTGCTAGTTGGGAGGGGACGTAAAGTGAGGGAGTGAAATTAGCTGACAAAGTGCTTAGAGCCGCGCCAGAGGAAGCGAGGTACTGAAGAGGAAGGTTAGCGTAGTAGAGAGGAAAGAGAAAGTGTAGGAAGAGAGGCAGAGACAAGCGAAAGACAGCTGTGAAGAGAAAGAGGGGAAGGAGATAAGTGGAGAAGAAAGGGGTGGAGGGAGGGAGAAAGACAGAGGAGGAAAAGAAAAGAGGAAGGAAGTGGATGGAGAAGAGAAGGACGAAAAGTTGAAAGGAACGGAAATGAGGAAAAGTGAAAGAAATGGGTAACGGAGATGAAAGAGAGAGAAAGGAAAGAAAAATGAGTGACATGTGAAATGGAAGAAAGTGAGGGAGAGTGACTGGAGGACGGAAAAGAGGGGAGCAACCAGGGGAAAAAAATGAGAAATGCGGAGAAGCAAGTGGGAAATGAGGGGAAAACAAAAGGAAGAATAAGAGAAGGGGAAGAGAAGAAACGTTTACCTCATAGAAATATTAACCCCTTCATTACGACGGCGTTTTACTATAGTTCCTGCTTCTTACCTCCAAAGGGATTATTTAAAAACAATCTTGACTAAAATCTTTATTAAGTCTGTACACTATGAAGGGTCGCCTCCCCCTGCCCCACAAGGGTAAATAAAGTGTCTGGTGGCAACAATAAAAAACGAAAAAAAATCCTTGGACTGAAGTGGTTTACAAGGGAAGGAGAGAAGTGGAGGGGAGGGGAGGTGACAGGAGAGGAGAGGAGAAGAGAGAAGAGGAGAGGAGAAGTGAGGAGAGGAGAGGAGAGGAGAGGTGATGCGATGACAAGAGAAAAGAGGGGAGATAAAGAGATACGATGACGTGAGAAGAGAGGACAGGAGAGGAGGAAGGAAGAAGAGGGGGGGGGGAGGAAAGTAGGAGAGTGTTCGACGAGTAGATAAGGAGGTGGTATTTATGCAAGTAGGTTTAGGGATATATGGCTTAACGATACTATAGGTGAATTATAAGGCCCCACAGCGTACCCATCCAGGCGTGCACTCAGATAAGTAACGTAGACTCAACCGCCCTTCAATGCCGGACCATTTTTTTTTTTAATGTATTCTCCTTCTCCTACCGCCACTATACTGGAGAGGGACGCCTTCATGTGGTGGCACCGTTGTAGCCTGGTGGTGGAGCTGCCCAGTTATACCTATGACCCTCAGCTCCATCCCTATGCCACGAAAGAAGGATGGTGGATTGCAGGAGAGGGGCAGCTTCAGCCAGCAGTCCACCGGGTTCACGATCAGATGAGTCTGGGGTTACAGTTTCTTGTTTTTCTTATTTTTGTTCGTTTCTTCTCCTTTTCCACTTTTTCCTCGTTTTCGCGTCTCTTTTCTTCCTCTTCTACTACTACTACTACTGTTACTACTACTACTACTGCAGCTGCCGTCAGACGCCTCGTAGTGAAAGGAATATGCATAATTTCTACCTACAAGTATCACGCATTCTTTTATATCTGATTCTTATACCTAGACAATGCTGCTCATCTTAGAATAGACTTATTTTTTTAATACGGTATGGGTTTATACATGACAGTGCATTTCCTGAGGCCCAAAAGTCCTCCTACTTGCCACCCACCTTCACATGCCACCACTATAGCGCCAATACTCACCGTCTATATTGAATACATGCTAGAGCTCCCCCCTTCTCTCTCTCTCTCTCTCTCTCTCTCTCTCTCTCTAAACGCTGGGGAAGGCTCCTGAGATACTGCTGGGGTAATAAAGAGAAATTAGTGGTGAAAAGTTAAAGAGTAGCTTATTAAGGGAAGTTACTCACGGTGGGTCTGGTTCTAATGATGCCGTTGCTGGTCATTACGGTGGAGATATGGCTGAGAGAGAGAGAGAGAGAGAGAGAGAGAGAGAGAGAGAGAGAGAGAGAGAGAGAGAGAGAGAGAGAGAGAACATGGTAGTGGAGGAGGGGAAGAAAAAGAAGGGAAAGAGAGGGGGATGGGAAAGAATGATAAAGAAGATAATGAAGAGAAGGAGAGAGAGAGAGAGAGAGAGAGAGAGAGAGAGAGAGAGAGAGAGAGAGAGAGAGAGAGAGATAAGAACGAGGAAGATCGGGCGACAGATAGAGGGAGGAGATGAGAGAGAGAGAAAGGTAGAGTAAAAGAGGGAAGAGTTGGAGCTAAAAGGGAGCCGGAAGGAGGTGGAAAAAACAGGAGAAGTATGGTACAAAGGTAATGAGAGGAAGGAAAAAAAGGGAAGGGGAGGAGAGAGGAGGGTGAGAAACGACATATGGTAGAAAGGGAAGAGGAGGTCATAGGAGGAGAGGAAAGGGAGGGATAAGAAAAGGTGGAAAAAGGAAATAAGGGAAAGAAAACCGAGAGGGGGTGGAGAGGAAAGGAAAGATATAGATGGTAGGGAGGAAATGGAATAGGAAGATGAAAAGAAGGGACATGAGAAGGGCAGAGAAATGAAATAAGAAATATGAGCGTGAGAGAAGGGAAAGTGAAGAAGTTAGGGTGGAGAAGAGAGGAAGAAAGAAGGGAATGGAAAGTCGGCTAAAGGAGGGAAAGGGAGAGAAAAAACGCAAAGGAAGAAGGGGAGGAATGGACGAACGGGAAGGAAAGATTGTGAAAAAGGGAGGAAGAGAGGGGAATGAAGAATGGGGAAATAGAGGGAAAAGAGGGAGAAAAGGGGGAGAGAGAGAAAGACAAATGAAAAATAGAGATATGGGAATAAAGGCTAAAAGGTTGAGGCAAAGTGTGGCGGGAGAGAAGAGAGGAAATGCCAATGGCGAGGGAGAAAAGAGGTAGAAAGAGTGAAAGGAGAGGAAAGAGGATGGAAATAAAAAAGAATGCAAACGGTAGATGAGCAAGGGGGGAAAGAAATGAAAGAAAAAGATGAGGAAAGGGATGGAGGAAGAGGAAATGAAGCGAGGAAATGGGAAGGAAAGAAAAGAGGAAACAGAGTAGAGCGTTGAAGAGGGAGATGGTATGGTAGGGAGAAAAATGTAATGTTTTCTGATCACTGTCCTGGAAATTTTTCGATCTCGCGATGGTCGTCCTAATATCCATGAGCTGTTTTTGCGTTTGTAGTGTTATTTGCAGGCCACGTATGTCTGCTTTCTCGTGCCCGCGTGACGATGTACGAGCGACGTATCTGTAATGTACATTATATTGTAGTCCTTGCATGGAAGGAGGTCATTGCTGATACCATTTTTTTTTTTCAGCCACGACACCCAGCTTTTCTCATCATCATCATCATCATCATCGTTATATTGGTCTGTGTTCTCGTTCCCTCATGTCAGTATCCAGCAATGTATCTCCACTGACCATCTTCTTGTAATCCTTGTACGAAATAATGTACAGTACAGCTATGTATACTGCTTCACTCTCAGTACTTAGCTTTGTCTTCGTCATCACCATTATCATATTTCTCACCAACAAATGTGATTACTATACGCCCACAATATTACTTTAGTCACAACACTTCCTTTCTCGTTATCATCATCAAAATATTTCCTAGTTTTAAACAGGGCTCGTCTCTGACTTGCTGGTTAAAAGAAACAATACTTAAAATTACACTACTGGATGCCTGAGGAAGTAAGGTATGTGCGTGTGGTGGTGTGTCCTTTCGGGAAATTGATTAATTTAATAGGTCCGCTTACATAGTCATCATCGTCATCATCGTCATCATTAACAACAACAATGAGTAAGGCTGTTCTTACATCTACTCTTGCTGGTGAATAAAACAAACTCTGCTTTAATAACACTATGACTGAGGGGGTAGGCTATGCTAATGTGGTGATGATGTGTCCTGAGGGAAAAATGATTAATTTCATAGGCTCACTTTCTTCCCGAGGCAGTTCGCGAGACACCGTCGTTTGACATTCATTGATGGCGTGCCGAGGTGAATTTAATTTTGCAGATGTTTCATTAGCGTCCTGAGGCTCTTGTGATAAATGTTCATGGCTACATATTCTGGTGAATGTCCTTTGTTCTTATGGCCTCAGGAAAAATGCAACACAAACGCCTCAGTGTGTCTGTCCTCTGTTACCATGGTGAGCAGAGAGAACAAAGTCATCTGTCACTGACCTTTATGTAAGCAGTTGTGTTTCAAAGATATGTAACTATATTGATAGAGCAACTTCGAGGTATATGTTGTGTCATAATAATGGCTTATTCTTATAGTTTATTTTCTTAATAATGTCTGCATTCATTGTCTAATAATTAGTCTTAAGGCTGATTGCTAGGATGAGTTTCGAACTTGGTGTTGAAACATGATGGCTGAAGAAAACTCGATAACTGATGGTGTAGACAGGCAGCTGGACCACCAACCCTGCTTCAGTGGGATATATAGGGGCACCCTGCTTCAAAATGCACTTGAACATCAGGTTCAAAATTCAGACTTTGAAACTCAACTTGTATACCAGCGTTTAGTTACCGATAACATAATGCTTTTCATTTTATATATACAGGGTATCTATAGCCATACCTATATCTATATCTATATCTGTACGCATATATATGTATATCTATCCATCTATCTATATGTCTATCTGTCTATCTATCTATCAATCTATCCATCTATCTATCTGTCTATCTATCGATATGTATCTATCTGTCTGTCTATCTCTCTACCTATATAGATAGATAGATAGATATACACACGCCAAGATAGGGTTGCTAGAAAAGTAAGTCTGTGATAAGAGTCATATAAAAAATAGGAAAAATATAATTATGTTAAAAAAGAGATACATGAGGAATGCACTACTGCTGTCCCTAGTAGAGTAAGGTTATCAGTGTGTCCTTCCCTCTCTAACTCACGAACTCTTTCTAACTAATGATAATGATGATGACTTCCCGTCTAATAAAGTCCTTCGGCTTAGAACACTTAGGAAGGAATGAGAAGCTTTAGTCAGGTAGCATAGTCGAGGTAATGTCGAAAGTTTGTTATCAGGCGTTCATGACCAACTTCCAACTGAAAATAACAGTTTGACGTCCGCTGGATTTTAACACCAGACATAAAAAGGAGCGTGAGAGGGTTGACAGGGGAAGGGAACAGACTCAGAAAAAGTGCACTTAATACAAATGGACAGATGCAGGTCACGTCTTCCGTAATGCAGATACCAGACAGACAATTAAGGTAAAAGGCTGGCAACATTTTGACTGATTGAGACCTCAGGAAAACTAAAAAAAAAAAAAAAATACATAGAGGGAAGAAATGAACATATATGCCAGGCAGCAGAGGGAATGATTAGCAACCATTAACCAGAGTGGAAAAAGTATGAGAGTGATTTTTATCTTGCAGTGAATGGACACAGACTAATGATGATGATGATGATGATGAAACCTCCGCGACTGATGCCTCTAACGACAATAATAATAATAATAATAATAATAATAATAATAATAATAATAATAATAGTAGTAGTAGTAGTAGTAGTAGTAGTAGTAGTAGTTGTAGTAGTAGTAGCAGTAGTAGCAGCAGTATTATTATTATTATTATTATTATTTTTTTTATTATTATTATTATTAGTAGTAGTAGTAGTATTAGTAATAATAATAATAATAATAATAATAATAATAATAATAATAATAATAATAATAATAATAATAATAATAAAGAAAAATTAAAACAGTAACAATTATACTTTCTTTACTCCATCAAACACCTAAGGGTAGATGACCATTCTACTTCTCTGATAACCTTGTGTCATGTGCTATAACCTCCAGGCATCTGTCGGATATTCGAACCTGCAGAAAGAACACGTACAATCACTAGAACACCAGCAACGTGAAATTAAAGCATGAATGGCACAGCTGCACCAAACCCTTTTCCTCTCCTAATAGCACCTTTCTTTTCCCCCATCTCCTTCCCCTCCCCATACCTCTCTCCCCACTTCTCGTCCCTGCTTCCCTCCTGTTTCTTTATCGTCCTCCTCTCCCCTCCCCTCTCCTTCCTCCTCTCTCCCTTGTACCCCTTCGCCACTCCTCTCTTCACCCTCCCCCCCTTCCCCGCTCTCCTCAGCCCTCTCCTTCCCCTTCTGACCCCAGCACTTCCTCAATAAATGGGTTGGGACACACAGAAGCATTACAGAAGGTAAGAATATACACTCCAGGAAAATCAGACAGCTCTAGCGTGGAAGTGTGTATGTGTGTGTGTGTGTGTGTGTGTGTTTCGTTATATATCTTAATGAAGCTTATCTATCTTTATGTTCGCAACTGTGCAGCTCGGGAAAACACTGAAAAGCAATAGAGTTCATAATAGGAACACCACTACTGATAGGTTTAGAGTCAGCGGCGGTCTGCAACAGCGGCTTTATATCGACCAGAAAGGAAATTTAAGGTGGGGAAACAAAAGACAGCTGCCTCAAGCTATTTCAAAGGCAGAGGACACAATTATGTCTAGGAGAATAAAAGTTTCTATTGAATATTATGCAGGAAGATAGCCAAGAGACGGAAAGGGACTTAAACTGATCGCCACTGGAACACCCCTAAGAGAATTCATACTACTTTTTCAGAGACAGGTTCCATTAAGCTCTTACTCTTAGGATCTACTAAATCGACCAGAGTTATAGGGGTGGAAACAGCGACCTATCCTGTGGTTGAATAAAAACTAATTTCAAGCAAGAAGGGATGGTAAAAGTTGCTGGACAATGAATATAGGGTTTGTTCTTGGCACGTTGTCAGTTCAGAAGCACAATTTTGGCGATTAGCGAGAAATCCCACCAGGACCATATTCCTTATTCGTATAAGAGCTAAATGTGGCAGAAAACAGACAAAAGGATGGGCATGCGAAATTCGGAGAGGGAAGAGGATGGAGGAAGAGAACCAAAATCACTGAGGCTGGATTTAAGGTAAACGTTTGAGCAACAGAATCACCCAACCAGAAAAGAGGAGTGAAAAAGTGCAAGCCAAATTGTTGGAGAGGCTTTTGCCTGGGTGACAGAAAAGTTGGAAAGAACTGGAACTGGAGAAAACAACACATTTCAAATCGGACAGAAGCTGTTTTGGGAAAGTAAAAGAACTGATTTTACATGAGTCAGGGGAAAATCAATAAATGCAAACGATTCAGTGTTAAGTGCCCTTTAACATTGAAGCGTCATTCATGCCCTCTCAGCTGAATGAAATAACATGGCGTTTGAGGGAAGATTATGTTAGAGTTGTCCCGACCATGTAAGGTCTGTTAGTAAAGGTAATTACATTCTAAAATTTTTGTGACTCACTCTCAGGAGAATAATAGCGTCTTGCGTTAACTGGACCATTGTGTAGGAGATGACGTGACCATGAGAGGGTTACGAGACAGGATAGCACAGGAACGAGTGCATTGCCCTTCTAATCCGAGGACTATTTAATTTTTTTTTTCCAGACGATTTACTTTAGCATAAGAGAGTTAAGAGACGATAAAATCATCTGGAGGCTACAAAAACAAACTAAATTATTATATCACTAAATTCAAAGAGTTAAAACCCGTGGCAGAAAGACTATGGCATTTCAGTGAAGGAAATGTCGGAATATCAAGGATTCAGTTATAACAGTTTTCAATGCTTTAACTACTAGAATTTTCCTAAACCTCACGAAATCGTCTTTTGGTCGTCTGTGGAAGATAACTTGACGCTTGTATAAAGGGAAAATGGTTAAACCAAGGCATTGATGTTTGTGTTCTTTGCATAAAAGAAAAAGATACGGTACCTGATTCCATGCACGACGAGATAGCACTGGTACAACCTGCTGGATTTCTAGCCATATTAATCTCTATTTCTTTCATTTTCGATCATTTTCATTTTTTATATCTTATATTACTAGCATTCAAAATAATGTCAAAGAATCATGCGCACAGACAGACAAACAGACAGATAGACAGCCAAAGATTAGGTAGATGATAGATAGAATGTACAAGGAAATGTGGAACGTCTTCATTCGCCAGCCAAAGATATGGTTTCTTTCCAATAGCTATTAAGGTAATCCCCTTTAAGTTATTGCCAGGCATTTTCCCTTTTCTTAATTCTTCATATTTCGTATATGCTCCTTCCATCAGCCATTTCGTCTCCTCATGTGCCTCACCAACCATCCTTTTTAATACCTTTCTCTAGCAAGTATCATGACGTTTTGTTACCTGTTAACCTAAAAGATGCCTACGTACATCAGAACTGAAAACACGGCTTCCTTTTCAATCTATGTTTCGTTTTCTTCAGTTACTAGCCACGAACGTTGTTCTTTTTTACCCTCCACCTGAGGAAGTCAGAGGAGGGTACTGTTATCACTGGGATCAACAACATTATAGTCGTTCTATTTTATCAAGGCAGTTTGGGTCGGGCCCTCTGGGACCTCACTCTGTTAGCTCTGTTGCCACATCGTCGCCACACACGTGCGCTCTCTCTCTCTCTCTCTGTCTCATATTATATATTAACTACTACTAATTGTATTTTCTTAATTTTTTCGCTTGTTTTCGACTTTTTTTCCACACCATCCCTGAGGTAAAAGTCTATAGGTGCGTTTTTTTTTTTTTTTTTAATAGCTTCCATGGCGGGAGACTGACCGAGTATGACCCACTCACGCAGGGCTGTCCCTCGTGTCACCACCTGACAACGTCTCAAAGGCAACGCTGACAAGTCTTATGAGATTTATACTATACTATAGCTTTTTTATTGAATTACATCTATACAGAGTGTTTAAAATTCATTTATAAGTAGTTACTAGCTTAAAATAGGAGAGTGAGAGAGAGAGAGAGAGAGAGGTGAGCACAAATAATTACACGTGTGTCGGCGGCGATGTGACAGCAGAGCTAACAGTGCGAGGTCCCAAAGCGTCCCACCCAAACTGCCTTCATAAAATAGAACGACTATAGGTGGCGTTGAGATTTCGTTTACGGGCCAGAACTCAGAAAATATTCATTGCAGAGTCATGAAAATTCAGATAGTTACGTGTCTTATAGTGAACCGGTGCCTTTTGGTAGGTAGAATGCTGTCTTATTTTTATTTTTCAAATAATGAAAAGTAAAATATATATATATATATATATATATATATATATATATATATATATATATATATATATATATATATATATATCAGTGCGACCTGCGTAAGGAATCTCATGGGCCCAAAGCATTTTTCTGTTATAACTTTGCAACTATTACACCTAGGAGGCAGAAATAATTGTATGACAAATCATTATATGAATATCTGATTATATATGAAGTTTCATGACTGTACCGACAGTATTATGTAATAATAAAAATGGCTGCCTAAAAGAAAAAACTACAAGTCATAATTTCATCAAATCTTTTCATAACTTCTTTTTTACCATGAATAAACTGCTGAAATTTTTAAGTTTTAATGTCTCTGTGTTGTACAGAGGGGGAGGGGGTGAGGTCCGTTATTGGTATGCACTTCGGAAGTTCGTTAGGTGCACAGGGAGGTGGGGGTATGTGTCTAGTCAGATGGAGAGTTGTAACAGCGTAGCGTTGCCAATGTTTCTGTCAACTGTCAGCTTATTTGCTTTTCATACTTTTCCATTTCTCAAGTTTGCTTCTTTGTGCTAACCTTGAACATGTCATTTTTCTTTCAACTCTTATTTGTATTCCTTCTTCTTCATTCGCAAACTTACCTCACTGTCTTCATTATCCTCTTCTATAACTTTTCTTTGTTAGTTTTTGACGTGCATTTTTCTCAGGTCTCACTCACCCCAGTACATCTGTCTTCATCCGTTATCTCTGTCACTTCCCTAATGTGGGTTCCCTCCGGCAATCGTCAACACTGCCACCTTCCGTCTAATTAAATTTATGCAAAATCCTGTTTACTGAGAGTCTGATTATCCCTCCTCCATTCCATCCAACTTAATATAGCCACCCAAAAATTCTCCCTCTCCTGTGCCTGATTCAAGTCTTATATCACTTAGCTAATTGAAAAAAAGTTTGGCACTATGAAGCTCTTTAATTCTTTGCACAAACTGCAACCTCTTCACTACGATGACGACTGCTTTATTTTGGTCTTCTTGTACCTGACAAAAATAACTAAATTAGGTAACCAAATTAGGTGGGAGACTTCTTGCTGTGTAATTGTTTTGCATATATATATATATATATATATATATATATATATATACCAATAGAAAAGTAATTTTCATACTGAAAAATTGGTTGGTGATGGCAAGAATAAAGTAAAGGAGATCTCATCAAACTGAAGGGGTTAGCCTAACCAGCCAAAAAAGCCCTCTCTTCTATTTCACTTAGCTAATTAGAAAACATTTGGCAATATAAAGTTTTTCTTTCCTTTGCACATATCTCAGTTCTTCCAGTACGATGATATCCGTTTATTTTGGTCTTGCTTCTGCCAGACGGTATTATTATTAGGCGTGGTACTTGATGTGGCAGGAGTAGCAGCAGCAGCAGCAGCAGCAGCAGCAGCAGCAGCAGCAGCAGTAGTAGTAGTAGTAGCAGTAGTAGTAGTAGCAGTGGATGTCGTAGTAGTAGTAGTAGTAGCAGTGGATGTCGTAGTAGTAGTAGTAGCAGTGGATGTCGTAGTAGTAGTAGTAGCAGTGGATGTCGTAGTAGTAGTAGTAAGAGTAGTAGGTGTTTGTAGCCCCAGGTTCATCTGAAAAGCGAGCACGGTGAACTGCAGACTGGAGCTGCCCTTCTCCGGCAGTCCTATATCGATCCATCGTGTGATAGAGAGGGAGTTGAAAGACGTTTGTTTAGCTGTGCAACAAAGCTGACCGGATATATCGGTGCCACCTCAAAGAGTCCCTCTTCGGCGCCACTGATGCAGTGAGTGTGAATGATGGCTATATCACCTCGCCATCAAAGACTGAAACCTCTCTCACAGCCACTTTGCCACAGTGAAGTATTATCCATTTTATTTAAGCTACCACCGAATGATGTTCTTCAATCAGGGAAGAACTGTAGTAACGAAAATGTTGCTGAGGCAATAACTAACCCATGCTGTAAAAAGAAAAAAAAAAAGTTCTTTAAAGTGGTTAACGGCAAAAAAAATATATAAAACCGACTTCCCCGGGTAGAAATGGCTCAGCTTAATAAAATCATCTGGTGATGGCGAGAATAAAGTGCAAAAGACGTAAATGTAGGGAAGGGTTAACATCACTCGCCCCCAGTTTCTCGCTCTTTTGTCTCTGGTTCAAACCGTATTTTACTGAGCTAAATATAAAAAGGGTGACTGACCAAAGTGTAGTTTTATTTTCCTTGTACAAATTTCCATCCATTTAATACGACCCCGTTTTTCTATTCTGTCCCCTCTGTTGTCAAAATACTCAACTTAGGGTATAGTTTTTGTAGTGAAGGTACAGATGAAGGCTGTATGTAACACTCTCCAGTTAGGATAAAAAATAAAATCTCTTTCTTGACTCATTCCCTCCGATGACGTATTTCCCATATTCTTGCTACTTTCATAGGATTTTAACATTCTTAGAGGAGACATTTTTTAAAACAAGAACAGGAAGATAAATCCTTAAATAATCCCGTTAACCTAAAGAGATTTCTACTGAAAATAATAGTCTTTAAGGAGCGAGATAAACGGGAATAAAATACGTCCCAGGAGTAAAAGTTAATGAAATTGTTTGGTGGTACAAAAAATAAGTCGAAACACACTTCATAGCAAGGAAGGGTCTCCTGTCGCTGGCTAAACATTCTCACTCTTTCGTACCTACTGTAATTCAAGTCTTATTTCACTTAGCTAAGTAGAAAAAAAACGAACAGTATCAAGTTCTTTTTCCGTGCACACATTTCAGTCCTTCCTGAACGACGGCGTATTTTTTTTTATGAGGGAGCATGTCTAGGAATGACTCTGTCCGTCTGTCTCTTACTAACGATTTTCGGACGCATTGTGTTTTTCTCCGGCAGACTTTTTGGAGACTATAGTCTATAACAGGGCTATTCAACTGATGGGTGACTTTACACTCCCTCTTCTGTCTTTCTTTCCTTCATTCTTTCCTCATCCTTCTGCCTACGGGTTACTCTACACTGAGAAACAAGCCAAATGGTTTCCTGTACACCAGGAAATCATTTACTGCGCTTGGTGGTAACCATATAACCAAATTATGGCGCCTGGTGGTTTAATGGGTAATTTAGGCGATCCAATATGGTTGAGCCCGTGCAGGTTTATATCCAAGGGATGGTTGGGGTTTATTGCTCACATAATGCCACTCAGTGATGAATGAGGCTGGTCACTCTCATCTTAAATGTCAGGACCAACTTGCCTAGCCCCGGACTCCTACGTTCCTCATGGGGCAACATAGGATTGGATGATGGGTAGATGGATGGACTACTTCCGCTACTACTGCTTATACCAGTACCAGTACTACCATTACAACCACAACAACAACAACAACAACAACAACTACTGCTACTACTACTAAAAAGGGAAAATGAAAGTTGCAATCCAGCTCTCCCCTGTATCCCCCCGGCAACAAATTTAGGACCTTGTGCGTATTTTATGTTCATTCCTCGTGTTATGTATTTTGTCTTTAATATCCCAAAACTAACCAGGACGATGGTTACAACAACAACTACTACTACTACTACTGCTGCTGCTGCAACTGCTGCTGCTGCTGCTGCTGCTGCTACTACTACTACTACTACTACTACTGCAAACAAATAATTTTCCCAGTCTGGTTGCATCTTTAATCCTGTATAAATCTCTTCATCTCTCTCTCTCTCTCGCTCTCTCTCTCTAATTCCCTCCTTCTGTCCAGATCAAAACTCGGGCGATATTCGGACACTTCCGTTCGCTTCCGCACGGAAAAGTGAAATTATGAGACTTTTTTTCCTTTGTCTTTTTTTTTTTTTTTTTTTCAGGGCTTCGTCAATTTTGAGAATCGGTTCCATGAATAAATTAATTTCCCCGAGCAGTCGGCCGAAGTGGATGGTGGTAGTTGTGGTGGTGGTAAGGGATAATGGTGGTAGTGGTGGCGGTGGCAGAAAGACTTAAGGGAGATGGTCGATAGTTGTAGTAGGGATGGTGGCAGTGGTGGATCCTAATTCCTGTGGTGGTGGGTGGAGGTTGTGGTTGTGGTGGATAGTGGTAGTTGTGGTAGTGCTTGATGGTGGTTGTTCTGGTGGTGGGAAACACTAGTGGTGGTAGTTGTGGTAGTGGTGGATGGTGATTGTTCTGGTGGTGGGAAGTACTAGTAGTTGTGGTAGTGAGAAATGTTGATTGGTGTGGTTGTCCTTAGGGTGATAGTCTCTCACGGTGAAGAGGTATAAGATTAAAAACAACAGAGGCTCTTTTGTTAAGTTCTTCTCTGATGTGAACTTGCAATTATTACTTTTTATTTATATTTTTTACCTGCAGATATAACAGTTAAACTTCTCCTTCACTATGATGATGCTTCTTAATCTTATTCTATCTCCAGACGATTTTACTTATCTGAAGGGGTTAGATGAAGCCTTTTTTGTTTTTACATATCCGCCATTAGAAGGATCTCTGCTGAAAAAATATCGTCTACCGGCAGCAAGAATATTATATAAAAGAAGTTATCGTACTGAAGTCGTTAATCCATTGTCTCTTGTGACGCCTTTCTCACACTGTTTTTGTTATCTGACGATGTTATTCAGCTTATGATAGAGTTTTAGATATGGAAAGGTTAGATGTAACATTTAATAATCGCATTCAGTACCTGAGATTTTTCTTAAATTTAATTAATCATCTGGTAACAACAACAATAAACTACATTAGGACTCCAACCTTACTCAAGGGACTCAGATAGACCTGCCAAGTTATAATATCCCCATTAATCACTTCACTGCAAGGGTCTGCTAAGCTAAATGAAGTTATCGCGGTAGCAAGAACTAGAGTAAGGTCGCAGTCAAACTATTGTTGTTATTGACCTGAGCATGAACACAGTGGTCTGCAGGCTGAAGCTGTCTTTCTACCGCAGTTCACTCTTCTTTCGGGGAATAGGGAGGGAGTTGAGGGATGTTTGTGTAACCGAGCAGAGGAGTTGCCAGCGGGGTATAGCGGTGCCACCGAGTGAAGGTGGAGCTCTCCAGCACCGTTCATTGTATTGAAGGAGTTGATGAAGGATATTGGAAAAGTAATTACCTGGGGAAAATGAATTCTGTATCAGTCCATACTGCGTCCACTGCAGAAACGCACCTTCTCCTCAGGGGATAGCGATAACTAGAATTAACCATTCCTCACTGTGGCGAAGTATACGAGGGATGAGTTATGCTTGTAATAATTAGCTGCAAAATGGATTCAGATCCAGCTATGTACTATAAGCATAATTTTTAACCCTTTCAGTACGATTACAACTATCTTAAGGTGAGTGATCTCTCCTGGAGTAGTAAGAATACACCATAAGGAGTCCTCGTACTGATAGAGTTACTGGAAACTGTTTCTAACCGTTTTAGTATTACAAGCCTTTCCTAAGGAGAATAAGATTGCCTTAATGTAAAAATAATGACTTTTAAAATGCGACATCGTATTGAAAGACTTAACGATTCAGCTTTTACCTTCAGAATACACAGAGGTGAAGGAACTAGATATTTTTACTCTAACTTGGACCAACTTTCGCCCTTATATAGTTTACTTCACGTAGCTAAGTGACAGAAAATGAAAAAAAAAAATGTAGCTCCAAAACCTTTCTTATGCAGTCCTTTCACGTGGTTAAGTGGCAGAAGAAAAAAAAATAAAAATGTAGCTGCAAATCCTTTCTTACGCAGTTCTTTTCACGTATAGCTAAGTGGCAGAAAAAGAAAAAAAAAACTGTACTTCCAAATCCTTTCTCTAGCCCATCTTTGTGATCAGTATCGTTAATTAGTATGCCTAATGAAAAGGGTCACAGTCAGCCAAGCCTACAGAATCCTAGCAATATATCTTAACAGGATAACGCCAGACGATTTTATTCATCTTGGAGTGAGAAGGGGAGTCTGAGAGAGTTAAAACATCCAGATTAAAAGAAAAAGAAAAAGCCAAAACTGTTCTTAATGAGGCCGAGGTGCTCCACAAATTTGGCCAATAATTTTTTTACCCAGTTGAAATGATTACAGAGGAAATTACCAAGACCTATCAATGACCTAACCAACCAGATAATCACCTAAATTAGCTCGTTAAGGGAAGTGGCAAGGTAGTTAATGGTTGTTTGGGAGGGAGGAGGGAGAGGGAGGAGATTTAAAGGGGGAGAGGGAAAAAATAGGAGCGATAAGGAGAGGAGGAAGGAAGGAGGACTTGTAATAAGGGGGAAGAGAGGATAGGAAAGGAGGGAAAGGGATGGGAAAAGACTGAGAAAGGAAGGTAGGAAAGAAAAGAAAAGTGAGAGTGGAGAGAAGGAAGAAAAATAGTAAGACAGGAAGGAGAAGGAGAGGAAAGGGAGAAAGAAAGGGAGAGAAAGGAAACGTGAAATGTGGAGAAAGGAAGAAGGATGGAAGAGGAGGGAGGGGAAAGAGGGGGAAGGGAGAGAGCGAGAAGACCAAGGCTGAAAAAGAGAACCATTAAGAGGAGAGAGCAAAGTAAATCAATAAGGAGAGAAGTGGTGGGAGAGGTAAGAAGATGAAGAGAGAGAGGGAAAGAAGGGAATGGGATAGAGGAGATGGGAAAGGGAAAGAATGGGAAGAGAAGGGGGGAGGGTATAGTAAGGAAAGGGGGGGGAAAAGGAAGACAGAAACAAGTACAAATGAGATAGACTAGATGACACTAAAGAAAGAGGGATGAGAAGGAAAGAAGGGAAAGGGATATAAGAGGAGGAAGAAAGAGGGATGAGGAAGAAAAGAAGGGAAGGGATGAGGGAAGGGAGGGTGAAGACAGTGCTATAAATGGAAAGGAATAAAAGGAGGGAAAATGAGAGACAGCAGAAGTCGGAAAAACAGGAAGACGACAAAAATAAAAACTTGGAGAGAGGATATAGTTGGATGAGTGAGAGAGAAGTGGGAAAAAGGAAGAGGGATGGTAGAGGAGGTAGGCGAATGGAGGAAGGGAAGGAAAGTGGAGAGAAAAGGGGAGGGAGAGGAGGAAGAGGAAAGGTGAGGGGAAAAGGAGGGAGAGGGATAAAGGAAGTGAGGAGAGTAAAGAGAGAGGGATGGTAAGGAGAGAGGCGAATGAAGAAGAGAGAGAATAATGAAGAGGGAGGAGTGGAAGAAGGAAGAGATGGAAGAGGGATGAAGGAAGAAGGAAGGGAGGGGAAGAGAGTAGGGGTTGAAGGAGGGACGCTTGACGAAGGGGATGTAAAGGAAAAGGAAAGAAGTAGGAAGTATTACAATGTGATGTATAAAGACTGCATTGATGGTGAGGTACTGGGTTGGCTGAGTTACAGTAAAAAACGAGGGACTCTCCTGGCTAATTTAAGTGATTCAGAGACAAAGCCATTCATAGGCCGGCCCATTGAGAGAAATGAGTAAAATAAACTAAAGAAGGAAACACTGATTAAGAAGATAAAGCAGCGTGAAAAATGAGAAATTAGGATATATATAAAAAAAAAAGAAGAATTGCAAGAAATGGAAAACGAAGATAAAGAAATTAATAGAAAAGTTAAAAATATCATAAACAGAAAAGATAAACTAGGAACGTAGAAAAGCAAAGCAAAATGAAATAGAAAGTCCCCGAAAATTAAAGGGTAATGCTATACAAAGAAGGAAGAAAGAAATGAAGGCGAGAAAAGGAAGCCAGAAAGGAAAACCAGATGAGAAAAAAGTATGAAAAATTGTTCAACATGACAGAGAAGCCATTTTCCTTTTCCACATGGTTTGCCTAATTACTCCATTCTCTTTCCCTTTCTCTCTCCCTCTCTCTCTCTCTCTCTCTCTCTCTCTCTCTCTCTCATTATCCCCCCACCTGTCACCTTCATTATCCCTTGTCACTCTTCTTTCCAGCAAAATAAACCATTATCTCTGTCAACGTCAGTATCATCATCATCATCATCGTCATTATCTTATTCTCTACATTTTCTTAAGTTTATCATTTTGCCATCAAGTAAAAATTCACTTATGAGAAAGACAAAATAAGAGTAAAAGGAGCAAGTAAAATATGGAATTATGTCCAGTTGGGTCAGGCAGCACAGCAATGCACACTCAACCTTTGACGTTGATTGGCGACTTTGACCTTTGATGGATCTGCAAGGAAATGAATAAACAAACAGATAAGCAAATAAACAAATATATAAAAGATAACGACGTGACCTGAACTTTGACGTTAACCCATGCTTTTGACCTTTGACCCTGACCCGTGGCTTTGACCTTTGATCATGACTCGATATTTTGACCTTTGACCTTGGCCCCTGACTTTGACCTATGACCTCGACCCGTGGCATTGACCTTTGACCTTGATCCGTAACCCCCTGACCTTTGCTCGATCTCCACCAAATGCCAATCACTTCTTTCAAGACCTATGATTAATTCGTGGGATGATACTGATAGAAATTTGGACCATGAATTCACAAGATATATATTTTTAACTTTCATATATGTTGACACACAGATACCCACACATAAAAACCGACTTAAACAGAGAGGCTTAGTTATCAATGTTGTTAAAAAGAAATAGCGAAAGTGAGAGGATAAAAAAGGAAAAAAGGAAAAAAAAACATTGGAAAAGAAGCAGATATCAATGAAATACTGGCAAAAAGGAATAGATATGAGGAAAAGCAACTGGGAAAAATAATAAGAAAAAAAGGAACGGAAAAAAAGACTGAAGAGCAATGAACAGGAGAGAAAAATAACGAATATGAATAAAAGGGAAAAAGAAAAAAGTAATAATGTTTAAGTGGAAAAAAAGAGCCATTTATCTTTTCCACATGGACTACCCGCTGCCATGCATCCTATTAGCTTAACTCACTCTCCCTTCATGACTACCACCATCATCATCATCATCATTATCATTTTCTCATTTTCTGGTGTTTCCTTTGTCTTTCTTTAAAAGTCTTATAACCCTTTCATCATTTTTTTCTTCTTTCTCATTATTCTGCCACGACCACCATTATCATCATCATCATCATCATCATCATCATCATCATCTCATTATTTGGTATTTCCTTCGTCTTCTTTTAATTTCTTATAACCCATCCATAATATTCTCTTTCTTCTTTCTCATTATGCTACCACCACCACCATCATCATCATCATCATCATCATTATCATCACCATCCTAATCATCAGCTCTTTGCACTGACATATTATTGCTTTTTACCATTCATTTAATTTGTAAACTCATCTCCTTCACGTTCCCCCCTCCCCCCATCACTCTCTCTCTCAGACACACCTGACATCCACCTCATTATCGTGATTCCTGCCTTTCATTATCACTGAAACTCATCATCATCGTCATCATCATCATCATTACCTCTTATTATCTGCCCGTCTTACGTTACTCATCATACTCTCTTAATTTATGGTAATCTCTGGTAATGTTTTTCTTCTCGATTAGGCCGCCTCATTCCCTCCCCCCCTGTTTTTTTTTCTCTCTTTTTCATTATCTATGTCTATGCATGTATGTATGTATTTTATGCCTTTGTATTCTGTCATTCTGTCTACATGTCCATCTATCTGTCTTTTCCCCTCTCTACATATACTGCATCATCCGTCTGTCAATTTATGTCCATTTAGTATTAATCTGTCTGTCTCTCTCTCTCTGATTCTCTCTCTCTCTCTCTGAAACAAACCTTTCATCCACCTCATTATCGTGATGCCTCTCTTCCATCTTGCTATAACTATCATCATAATCGCCACTATTATCATTATCGTTATCTATCTCATTATCTGCAGTTCTTACGTCCCTCATCATATTGCTTAAATTTATCATATTCTATAGTTTTCTCTCTTTATCATTATTATTATCATTTTTGCTTTAGCCCTCTGTCTGTCTGTGTGTCTGTCTGTGTGTCTATGTGTCTGTCTCGTTGTCTGTCTGTCTGTCTCCGTCTCTGTCTCTGTCTGTCTGTCTGTCTGTCTGTCTGTCTCTCTCTCTCTCTCTCTCTCTCTCATTTTCATGTCAAAAATTTTTCCAGCTCTCCTTTGTTCATTCTTACTCTACCTTTTACCCTCCTAATCTGTTTCCCACGTTACACACACACACACACACACACACACACACACACACACACACACATCAATCATCCCTTTTTATGTTTCCTCCTCTTAACCTCTACTCTCTCTCTCTCTCCCTCTCTCTCTCTCTCTCTCTCTCACACACACACACACACACACACAAACATCATTCATCAGCTCTCTTCTATTTCTTGGTCCTCCTCCTCCGCTCTCTTTCCAAAGCGCGCGCACACACACACACACACACACACACACACACACACACACACACACACACACATTCATCCCCCCATCCACACACCCACACTCCCACCCACACAAACACACGCAGACGTCATTCCTCCTCTCTCCCCTTCCTCCTCGTCCTCCCCCTCCTTCTTTATCCCCTCCTCGTCCTCCTCCTCCTCCTTCTCTTCCCCTTTCATCAAGTCTCCAGCATTTCCATATTCCAATTACTGGTCGGAGGGTCAAAAAGAAACGCCATCATATTTCAATCTCCACTTTTCGGGGCAAACAAAATGAGAGGCTTTTGTTATCGGCGTCACCTTGGCAACAGGGGCGGTGGAAGAGGTCGGGGAATTTTCGGCTTTATTCGTGCGGTTCGGCTCCTGTAATGCGGCCGACGGACACGTATCGCCGTATTTTTGGGAGGCGAATTATCTTTTCAAAATCCTCTCCTCCGTTTTGGTCTGTCTCTCATTGGTTTCGCTTTCATTTTGATTCTTTTACAGATCGGGTTTTGGAAGGGTGAATTAGCGGTGATAGAGGGCTACGGTTTAAATGCTCTTTTGCTTGATTTAAAGCTTGCCTTATGTACAGTAGACCTCCGATAGAAAGAGTCTTCCTCAGTCTACGTGCCTCTCTACTGACGCCCAGACCTTGAAATATGTTCCATGTACGAGTAAAATTGCCTAACGTTGCAAGAAAACGATAGAAATGTCGTGGTCGGAGATTTAATGGCTAAAAGCAGTAATGTAAGGCAACTGAGAGTGATTTTGATTTTCTTATTGTTCTGCTCTTCATTAGGATAAATTCTTAGGACATTCATCATGTAATTTTATATTTGCTTAACAAAAATGATTTGGATTCAATATTACTTCACTCGATCGAAATCAAAGTGTGAAAAAATGTACAGGACATGGTTTGGACATCTTTGGTACGCGTCTTCCATTGCAGAAAGCTAGCATTTATACCAATTTAGAAAGAAAATTTATCTGTATACTGTAGCCGAACATCAGACAGAGATACGCGCGACTCGACAACGGTAGAAAAGAATAGCAGCAATAATAATAATAATAATAATAATAATAATATTAGATACTACTACTAGTACTACTACCACTACTAGTAATAATAGTAATAATAATAATAATAATAATAATAATAATAATAATAATAAGAGAGAAAACCAACAAACTCAACAACAATGCCAACACCACCAAGGATGCCGATACTAATAACAAATAATTACGTATAATCAGAGCCAAACCCATTCAGCTTCTAGTGCTTTATGGTCATGAGGGCAGCTGAGGTGAAAGCTTGACCTTAATCTTTACCTATGAACACCATTAGTTAATTAAAAAGGTGGAAACATAAAACACACGTAATGGTTTTTTTATCAACGACAGCTGCAGTGTGTGGATGGGTGGGAGTTTGTTGTTGTTGGTGAGAGAGAGAGAGAGAGAGAGAGAGAGAGAGAGAGAGAGAGAGAGAGACTAAATATACGATAGATTACCAGACACCAATACAGAAGAATCGATACAAAATTAATCAGATGTCACAGGTAATTCCACTTTCCTGCATTATTAAAATCTGGTCCAAGAGAGACTGGTGGAAACACACAGGTATAATGAGATATAAGTGACAAACAGAAAGAGACAATTTTAACAGTCTTACAGCATTAGTCGTAAGGCATTCATAACGTTGATATAGAAATTTGGCCTCTCTCTCTCTCTCTCTCTCTCTCTCTCTCTCTCTCTCTCTCTCACTCGTGTATATATGGTGTGTGGATAGACGGACAGATAGATTTTTAAGTAAACAAATTCATTGAAAGATAGATAGATAGCCTGGGAAAGAAATAGAATTCCAAATACAGATGAAATGACAGCAGATAGAGACAAAACAGACAGCTAAATACACAGATTAACAATAGACATTTATATGGACATTATAGACCGATCCAAACAGATCATTCAAACTTCGCACATCAGCATCAAAACATTTATAACTCAGATCTCGGATTTTGACCCAGACAGACACAGGCAGACAAACAGACTGAGGGACAGAAAACTAAATAGGTAGGTAGCAAGATAGATAGACAGAGAGACAGACAGAAAGATGGACACAGGCAGATAGAGAGATAGACAGACAGGTTGCAAGATAGATAGACAAATAGACAGACAGACAGACACTGACAAACAGAGCAATAGCAACAGGCAGACATACAAAACCGGGAGACAGATCAGGAGACAGACAGACACACATATAATAACATCAACACCCCGCATCATCATCATCAAACCATCCACACCAAAATATCGAAATTCGGTCCCAGAACACTTCGGCTCGGCCCCACCAAAGGCATTTCCACCTCCCACTTCACTTCCTGGGAAAATTCGGCGGCATTGTTAAGTCGGGCCACCCCCTTGGAGATTTCGGGTCGCCTTTGAAGTTTCGGTGATGGAAGGGTGTTGATTTGGCTGCGTCACCTCCTACACGGGCGCACACACACACACGTAGACGTACAAGCACAAACACGGACACATACATACACACATACACACATACATGCATGCATCCTTAATCTACACAGAAACGCACATGGAAATAGACTCAAGCAAATACACACACAACTCCACCCACTTAGACTGAAAGGCACTTGCAGTGAGTACCAGAAATTCACACACACATCTAAATGCACACATGATCGTCAACAGTCCCACACAGAACACTACAGGGTACATAAAAAATATCATATCGCAAGCAAACAATATATCACACAAACAAACAAGCATGGTAACACACACACACACACACACACACACACACACACACACACACACACACACACACACACACACACACACACACACACACACACACACACACACACACACACACACACACACACACACACATATCCACCCAACCCCACACACACATCCACTCCTCCACACCCACATCCGCCCCCACACGAAATATGTCTCGCCAATTTCATCCAATCTTAACAGACCATTAAAAATAACAAAAACTGTCCTACTCTCTTTTTTTTTTCTACTTCACACTAACGCAATGCAATAAATCAAAATGCCCTTACTCAGCTATGCGTAGAAAAACACACGGACAATTTTAAAGTCTACTAAATCCTTTGGTAACGTAAGCAAAAGTCGCTGGAGTAAAATATTTGAGAAGACTTGTGAGCGGAATTACGTAATGAATAATGCTGAGTAATACAAGAAATGTATATCTGAAACGGAAAGAGGCGAAATAAAAAATAAAATGAAAAAATATCGAAAGTAAAAATTCGAAAGGAGGGAGAAGAAAATTGACACACACACACACACGCGCGCGCGCGCACACACACACACACACACACACACACACACACACACACACACACACACACACACACACACACACACACACACACACACACACAACGAACCAGAGAACTACCGGCTCTATAAATATCGTTAATAAAAAATACACAGTGAGAGAACACGTCAATTAACTGAATGAGAAATATAAAGATGTAAAGATCTCGATGGCTGGGGAGAGACTGTGAGCAGAATTACAAAATGAATAACGCTGAAAGACACAGACACGAGAAACGGAAACAATGGGTTGTAGGAGATAGCACATAAAATCATCAGTAATAATAATAACGCTAAAAGAAATATACCTTAATGTGTATGGAGGTTTCGAAGGCTGAGAGAACGGAATGTGGGCAGAGGGAGGTCCACATAACCAGGCAGTGGAGCCGCCTGGTTGTATCTCTGCCACCACACGAGGGCGTCTCTCTCTCTCTCTCTCTCTCTCTCTCTCTCTCTCTCTCTCTCCAGCCTACATATAATACTGATAGACATCCTCGTGGTGAAAGGGCTAACCATCTCAAGACTATCTTTTCTTAATTCTTGCTCCGTCCTTACGATTTTATTCATCTTAAGAAAAGCTATTAGTAGTGAAGGCGTTAATGAAGACTGCACCTTAGTCCTCGAATTAGAAAACTTTATCCTAAACTAAAAAAATATAAGAAAAAGCAAGAATAAGAATAAATAAATAAATAGATAAAAATAAACTAGCAATAATTACTCGTGGCTCAGGGGTTAATAGTCAGATATAAATCAGACGCCAAATGAAAAAAAAAAAAATGCATGGTTAAAATAAAGGGAAAAGAAAAATTATAATTATGGAAAAAATAAAAGAATATAAGGATTAATTGGCCCATAAAACTCAGAGGCGGGAGACAAGGAAACGGAGGAAAAATAGAAAATGAAAAATTAAGGGGAAAAAATACATAGGGACGGAATACAGAAGCAGCCATATAAAATTCAGATGAGAGAGAGAGAGAGAGAGTGGGGGGGGGAGAGAGAGAATCACAAAATACATTCAGTGCTAAGTTTGCTAAATAATACTATAATCGAAATTATATATATATATATATATATATATATATATATATATATATATATATATATATATATATATATATATGAATAAAAATATACACATTGAAAAACTTTATGGAATAAGAATATACATAATACCAACACATTCATAACAGTATCATATAATCAACTGCACATAATAATAATAATAATAATAATAATAATAATAATAATAATAACAATGGAATAAGTAAACAACGTATAATATCAGTAAGCTACTTGCAACGTAATGAAATATACAGCATAATGAATTACACAAAAGAAAAAAGAACTATAGATAATAATATGAATTCTCTAATACGAGTATGCTGAACAATTCTTATACGCAGTGGGCTGAAATATATAGCGTTAAAATTTACGTCTCATAACGTACATACATATCCTCCGAAATCTAAATACAGATGACTAAAACATAATACATATCATGAAAATAAAATACCCGTTTTCTAAAAGCTACAGCTGCGGGGAGACTAAAATGTATCTACATAATATTCAACATTCCCACGGGGACTGAAGTTGGGAAATAGTTGCTCTCTAGTTCCCGTTTGGTGCCGTGAGTTTGAGTCTGGATGGATAGACGGATGGATGGAAGAGTGAGTAGACTGGTAACTGGAGAGAAGGGTGGATGAGAGAACAATGGATGAGTGAATAGATAGAGAGGTGGATGGACGGGTGGGTGAAAATATGAGAAGATTGGTGGTTGGATATGAGGAGGGTTGAGGGAACAATTGGATGAGCGAATAGACTGATCGGTGCATGGATGAAAGGATGGGGGGATGGATGAAGGAGTGAACAGACTGATGGTTGGAGTGTAAGGTGGATGAGAGAACAGATGGATGAGTTATTAGATTGATAGGCGGATGGATGAATCAATGGGTGGATCAGTGGATGGATGGATGAAAGCATAAGTGGACTGATGGTTGGATGAGTCGATGGATGAGTGAACAGATGGACGGAAGGATAGACTAACTGACTGATGGATAGATAAAAAGAGGGATGAGTGGATGAATCAACTGATATGTATGTCGACGAGTGGATGGATAAATGACCTAATGAGTGACTGGGTGAATAAGATGGATGATTGAGTGGGAAGTGGTAGATAACGAAAAGACGAATGGATGATGACAGGGGGCATGAGAAGTATGCTTATATGACTGGGTGGATGAATGTGGATGGATCAGTGGACAGATGGATGGATGAATTGACAGGCGAAAGGGATAGAGAGGTACTGAGAGGGCTTAAAGAGTATTCTGATGGAGTGATTTGCATTTCTTGCCCTGAACCATTTACTGCAATCAAAAACTTTCTAATCTGATTCTCTATTCTCCTTAAGTGAGAGATTAAGGGCCATGATTTGATCTTGGGAACGAGGAGGAAAGAAAACGGGTGGTGATGAGGGGGGCCATTAGCCTCTTCAGACCGAGGATGGTACCTGTAATCGGTTCTTGCTCACCTAGACGACAATATCCAACTTAGGCTAGATTTTGAAAGGCTAGGTTTTCGAACTAGAGGGGTTGCATAGAGGCTTCATCAATCCCTTCAGCCTGAGGATCTTGATATAGTCTTCACTCACTTTCCTATACTTATTAGATGTAGATTATTATTTCCAGTTTTTTTTTTTTTAACTGGTGATGTTAGATAGAGACATCATTAGTTTTCTTTCCTTCATTCTTTCTTTCTTTCCCCCTTTTCTCTTTCTTTTTTATTTTATTTTATTTTATTCTTCACATTTTGTTATGAGTCTTTCTCTTAACGTTTAGGCAACGACTGTCCATTATCAGACTAAATAGAATTGCTTGGTGTGTGTGTGTGTGTGTGTGTGTGTGTGTGTGTGAGAGAGAGAGAGAGAGAGAGAGAGAGAGAGAGAGAGAGAGAGAGAGAGAGAGAGAGAGAGAGAGAGAGAGAGAGAGAGAGAGAGGAGAAGAAGAAGAAGAAGAAGAAGTAGGGGGAAAAGAATTAAGGTAAAAAGCAAAAGGAAGGAAGGAAAAGAGAAGAATGTGCCAGGAAGGTAGGAACAGAGAAGGAAAAAAAATGAGAAAAAGAGTAAAGAAAGAAAGACTGAGGAAGAGGAAATGGAAATAAAAATGGAAGATCGAGTGAAAAAGTAAAATAAAGAAGGAGGGAAAGGAGAAGAATGAGAAGGGAAAAGGAAGGACTGTCAAGAAGGAAAGGACAGTAGGATGAAGAGTAAAGGCAAGAGGAAGGAATGAGAGGAAGAGAAAGAGGGAAAGGAAAAAGAAAAAAATGGAGGTAAAGAGTGAGACAGAGAAGGAAACAGGGGAAGAAAGGACAGAAAATTATGGAAATATGGGTGAAAGGAGGAGCGAAAAGAGAAAAAGGAAGAGAAGAGATGAGAAGAGAACCAAAGAAAGAAGGGACGAGAGGAAGGAAAAAGATGAGAGAAACAAAGGAGATAGGAAACAAGAGAGGAAGATGAGAAAAGGAGAGAGAGAGGAAGGAGGAGTGAAAAGAAGGAAAATTAAAATGGTTGGCTGCTCCTTATTAAACCTGTTCCTTATTGTGAAGGGAAGAGGGAAGAAGGAGGGAAGGAAAGGGACGATGGAGGAGAGAAGAAGGAAGGAGAGAGAGGGGAGATGGAGAAGGGGACGAGGAGGGAGAGGGAGAGGAAGGAGGAGAGGGAGAAAGAAGGAGAAGGATGGTAAGAAAGAATAAGAAGGAGAAGCAATGACAGGAAGGAGAAGAAAAGAGGGAAGCTACATTAAATAAGGTGAGACAAAGAGGGAGTAAGGGTGAAATGAGAAAGAAAAGAAGGAAGAAAGGAAGGAAGAGGTATTAGTAGAGAAAGGGCGGAAAGAAGAATTGAGAGATATGAGAAGGCAAAGGAGGAGGAGTGTGAAGAAGAAAGAAGAGAAGAGGGAAGAAAAGGGAAGGAAGAAGAGGAGAAGGAGTGAAAGGGAGGGAGAAAAGATGGAGGAAGGGGAAGAGAGGAAGGAGGAGTGAGAAGAAGGAAAGTCAAATGGTTGGTTGCTTCTTATTAAACCTGGTCCTGATTATTAAGGGAAGAGAGAGAGAGAGAGAGAGAGAGAGAGAGAGAGAGAGGAATAGGAGAGGATGGAGGAAGAACGAGGGAGGAGGGAGAAGAATTAAAGGACACGAGAGAGGAGTGAGAGATGAATGAAGTTAGAAGAGACAAGGAGGAGGATGGAAGACGGAGAAAGAGGAGAGGGAGAAGGGAAGAGAGATGGGAGAGGAGACAGGAAGGAGTGAGAAAGAGGAATGCTAAAACGGCTGACTGCATCCCATGAGCCCTACTGCTGAACATGAGAGGAAGAGAGAAGAGGAGAGGAGAGAGGAAAGAGAAGTGAGAGAAAGGAAAGAGAGAGGAGCTATAAAAAGGATGGGAAGGAATGAGAGGAATCAGGAGAGAGAGAAGAGGAGATGAGAGGAAGGCAGAGGGGAAGAGGGAAATAATAGGTACTACAAAGAGTAAGGGGAAGGAGAGGTGAAAAGAAAGATGAAGGACGTGAGTGGAAGGAAGGTAGAGGTAGAGGTTAAGGAGGAGGGAAGAAAATGGAGGAAGGGGAGGGAAGAAGGAGGAGGAATGAGTGGAAGGAAGGTTAAAATGGTTAGATACTTCTCTTGCTGATTAAAAGAAGAAAAATGAGTGAGGGGAAGAAAGAAAATAGGAAGAGAGAGAGAGAGAGAGAGAGAGAGAGAGAGAGAGAGAGAGAGAGAGAGAGAGAGAGAGAGAGAGGAAGGAAAGTTAAAACGGTTGGCTGCCTCTCATTAAACCTTCTGCTGATTATGAGTTCTCCCGACATCCTTCATCCTCATCTTACTCCATCTTTCTCCTTCCTTTCCTTCGTCCTCCCTCTCCTCCTCCTATCTTCTTTCCTCTCCTCTCCTCCTCTTCCCTCGTTTCCTTTCCTCTCCTCCCCCTCCCTCCTCTCCATGATCTCCTCTGTTTGGCTTTCCTCTCCCCTTCTCTCTTCTTTCTTCTCCTTTGCAATCTTCTTTTCTGATATCGTTTGCTTTGCTCTACTTTGCCTTCCTTTCCCTTCTCCTTCCTTTCCTTTCCTTTCTACGGTTCTTTTCTTTTCCTGTCTCCATCGTTGTTTCCTTCCGTCTTTCCACGTATTTGTCATTCCTTTCTTTCTTTCTTTTTTCTTCATCTTCCAGTTTTCCCCTAATTTTCCCTTGTTTACTTCCTCCTCCTTTCGTCTTCTTCCTTCTCTCTGTCTCTCTCTGTTTCTTTTTTTCCCTCTCTTTTCCTCCTTCCTTTTATCCCTTTCCTTTCATGCATGTTTCTTCCCCTTTCATCTCCTCTTCCTGCTTCAAATACTAACTTCCCTTCCTCATTCTTCTTCTCTTTTCTCCCTCTAAAGCCTCTTCCGTCTTTCGTTTTCCATGCCTTACTTCCTCATTCATCTCCTCTTCCTGCTTCCACTTCATTTGTCACTCCTCCCTTCAGTAATCTATCCTCCTCCTTAGTTTTCATCTTCTTCCACATTCCTTATCTTGTCTTTCCTGCTTCCTCTCCTGCCTCATCTCCTCCAATTATCTGTCTCGTCTTTCATTTCCTCATCTAAAATATCTTCTTCCCTTCCATCATTTCTTCAGACTTCCTCAGCTCTTGTCTTTCGGTTTTTACTTTCATCAATCCTTTTTTATTTTTGTCTCATCATTTTATTTTTTATTAGCTCTCTTACACTGTATATTATCCCTTATTTTTCCTCTCAAATCTTGCATTTTTCTTACTTTTACTCCTTCTGCCTTGTCTCATTTTCCTAGTATTCACCTTTCTTCATGTTTCTCTCTCTCTCTCTCTCTCTCTCTCTCTCTCTCTCTCTCTCTCTCTCTCTCTCTCATCATTAGGGTGAAAGGAGGAGGGTAACTCATTTCTGAAGCTCTTGAGGAAGAAAGGGAGGAAAGGGAGAGAGTGATTAGAGGGAGGATATAAAACCCTGAGCACCTTTTTCCTCCTTTGCTTCCTTCCTCTCTCCATTTTCCCATCTTCTTCCTTCCTCTCTCTCTCCAGTTTCCCTCTCATTTTCCTTCTTCTCTTCCCTTTTCTCTTTTCACCATTTTCTTCTTTCTCCTTCGTCTCTCCACTTTTTCTCATATTATTTTCCTCTAGTCTCATTTCTTCTTCTCTTCTTCCCCTCTCCTCAATTTTCCCTTTCCTTCCTACTTCTCTTCACTTTTCCTCTTCTTTCCTTCCTCTTGTCACTTTTTATCTTTCCTCCTCCCTCTCTCCATTATTCCTCCATTCCTCCTTTCTCTCTCTCTCTTTGTTTTTTGTCTTGCCTCCCTCATCCTTCCATTTTCCTCCTCTTCCTTCTTTTCTTCAGGTTGCCCTTTTCCTTCTTTCCTACATTTCAACTTTTCTTCTTCCTTCCCCTTTCTCGCCACTTTCCTATTCCCTCCTTCCTATCTCCTTTTCCCCTTTTCTTCTTTCCTCTCCGCTTTTCCTCTTCCTTCCTTCCTTCTTTCCTCTCTTCACTTTTCACTTTTTCTCTTTCTTCTTCCTCTCATCTTTTTTTCTTCCTTTCCTGCCTTTCAACTTTTCCTCTCCACCTTTTTCCTTCTCTTCCTCTTCTCTTTACTTTTCCTTCCTTCCTTCCTTTCTTCACTTCTCTCCTTATTTTCTTCCTTTCCCTTTTCATTTCTTACTCTTTCTGTGCTTTTCTTTCTCCCTCTTTGTCTCCCTGCTTTTTTGTTAGTGTATTTTTTTGCTTTGTTTTTCACTCCTATTCTTTTTTTTTAAATTCTGCTCTCTCTCTCTCTCTCTCTCTCTCTCTCTCTTTGTTTTACCTTCTTTCTTCGTATCTCTCACTTGTCCTATCTACCCTCATCCTTCAAGTCTTTTTCTTCCTTGACTCCTTTTCTTCCCTCTTGCTTTCCTTCCTTCCTTCCTTTTTTCCCTTCTTCTTCTCTTCTGCCTTCACACCTCCTCCTATCTGCTTTTTACTTTACCCTCTCCCCTTCCCATCATCTCCGTTATTAAAACATTTTCTTAATTTCTTTTCTATATTTCTTTTGCGTTTGTAAAAAAATACTGTAGTATGCCTTCTCTCTGTCCTGACTTTAATCTCTCTCTCTCTCTCTCTCTCTCTCTTACTCACTCTCTCTCTCTCTCTCTCTCTCTCTCTCTCTCTCTCTCTGAATGCTTCCGTGCTTCTTTTCAATGAGTGTGCAAGACCGAGGAAAAGAAGAAAGATGAAGAGTAGGTAGGAAGGTAAGTAGGTAGGCAGACAGGTAGGTAGGAATGGAGGTAGTTAGGTAAGGAGGTAGGTAGGAATATTTATTGGGAGATTGGTATTCAAACAGACAAGCAGGTCAGTACGTTGGTAGGTATATGAGTTTGTAGACTCCTAAGTAAACAGGTAAATATGTATGTACGTAAGTAGGAAGGTAGGTAGCTAAGAAGGTAGGAATGTAGACAGGTAGGTAGGTAGGTAGGTGGGTAAGTAGGTAAGTAGGCAGGTAGGCAAGTAGGTAGCAATGTAATCTGTAGGTAGTTAGGAAGGTACCGTATGTATGTATGCCATTTGATATGTAGGAAGGGAGGTAAGTAGGTAGGCAGGTAGAAAGGTAAGTAGATAGGAAGGAAAGTATGTAAATAGATGGGTGAGGAGGTAACTATACAGGTAAATTGATAGAAAAATTGGTGGAAACGGATGCATGTAGGCAGTGTGGTAGTAAGAAGGTTGGTTGATTGAGGCAGATAGACAGTTTGCTTTCGAGACAGACAGATAGACAGATAAAGAGTTAGATAGATAGATGGACAGATAGACTGATAAATAGATAGATAGGAAGGTAGGTAGGTAGGTAGTTTGGTAAGTAGGTAGAGCAGGCTGTCTGATTTAGTGGTAAAGGGATAGAGAGAGAGAGAGAGAGAGAGAGAGAGAGAGAGAGAGAGAGAGAGAGAGAGAGAGAGAGAGAGAGAGAGTGAGAGAGCAGAATGAACGATATGTACATAATTAGATGGATATTCGAACAGATAATGCTAGACCGATTCATTGGTAGACAGAAAGACATATAGACAGACAGACAGAAAAACAGTCATACCGAAAATGAGACAGATAGTTCAAAAAGTAAAGAAAATTCCCGTGCAGAGATAGGCCCGTAAGTAGGTAAGTAAGTAGGAAGGTAAATAGATAGACAAACAATTATATGCTGAGTAAATAGAGAGGGCTGATTAGGATGATAGGGGGAAGACGAGTTGATGAGACGGCAGTTAATATGGTAGGTAAATAAGTAGACGGGTAGGTAGGTAGGTAGGTAGGTAGGGAGGGAGGGAGGGAGGTAGGTAGGAAGGGTGGGAGGGAGGGAGGAAGGGAGGGAGAGAGGTAGTAAGGATGGGAGGGAGGTAGGTCTCTTTTCTTTGCACTTTTGCCATGCCTACTTCTTAACAATCATTTTAGGAGAAGAGTTTTGTTTTCTAGTATTAATATGTACACTTGCAGTCAAAGGTCTAATATTTCACTTCTGCTTTTCTGTTTCCTCTACTAAAGCCTAGAGAAGAGTGACATGTTTCTTTGCCCACAGGTGATTCTCTTTCATGGGACTCGTAAAGGAGGAAAATGACAGACATGCAGTAATTGTGAAGCAGACATTGCGGATGATGACGATGATGAGGATGAGTACATGAATGAAGGTGAATTAGGTAGGTAGGTAGGTAGAGGGTAAGTAAATACAGACTTATGAACGTGTGTATGCCTATATATAAATAAAGACCAGGGCAGATTTCCATAAAGGTTGGTAGGTAGGTAGATGGTAAGTCGGTACTGGCGTATAATCCTGCGTAAGCCTAAGTAGTGTTCATAAAAAGCATGTAGGTAAGTAGATGGTAAGTAGGTATAGGTGTAAGTATCTAAGCCTACCATCATCCTTCCTTACCAACAATCCCCAGAGGACGGCTTACATACAGCCCTCCAATATTTCCACGAAGGATGCGTAAAACCTTGACAGAAAATAATGATCAAAGAAGCGAGGCGTGGTAGATAAAAAGAAAGCTGAACAAAGATTTATCTACCTGCAATATCTATCAGTCTATCTGTCTACCTATCTACCTACCTATCTATCTGTCTATTTATGTGTCTGTCTAACTGTCTATCTATCTATCTATCTATCGATTTATAAGGAGTGATTAAAACACACAACACAGATGAACGGAAAATTTGTGAACAAGTATGAAAATCAAGCAAGGAGTAATGTTAAATGATAAGGCTGAACAAAATAATCATAAGTGACAGTTTCGACCCCTCCCCCCCCAAAAAAAAAATATTAGAAGTAAGGCTATAAATAAAAAGGAAAAAGATATGAAGTGGTTGGTTATGGATTAAAAAAAGAAAATAAACGAGAAAAAATAAAAACTGACAATGGAAGTGACATTTTGGAACATAATAATAAGGATTTCTGAAGTATAGGAAACACATAAGTTTAGGTGAAAGAAGAGTAAGTGGAGACGTTTCCAAGAAATGAAAATTGTAAGAAGAAAAATGTAAAAGCGAGAAGTTTACATTTAATCATCAAGGAAGTATAAAGCCTTACGGAATAATGGCATGAAATGAGAAGCAATGAGGTGATTAAGTACAATTTAACATATAATCTGTCTTTGAATAATAAAAAAATACAAATAAAGATCAAAATTAAATATCTTAGTACATTTTTTACACAGAGAAAAAATTCGATATAGCAAGCACAGAAATACAATATAAACAAGAATAGGGGGAAGTGCTTGAAGGGTAAAATACAAGCAGTCTTATTAAAAAATGATCAGGTAGGGAAAAATTGGCCCAAACTTACAGTGAAACAAGAGCGTGAGGCAGCCAAGAGTTTCAGAATATAAAGAAAAGTTTTAAAAAAGGTAGAAGCAAAATACAAGGAGGGAAATCTGAATAAAATAATGGTCTGCAGTGTGAACAACATTTTAGGGTATAATAACATTGTAATATTTTGTATAATCAGCGAACCATTTAATCAGTCATCCCATTCATCAACTGTATCTCCTTTTCTATCTCTCCATCCGTCTATCTTTATCTGTCCATATATCTATGTATGCGTCTATCTATTTGTCGAGTTGATTATTTGCCTAGGTATACATCAATCTGTGTTCTATCTACCTGTCTATCTGTCTGTCTATCTTTCTGTCTGTCAATCCTTTCATCTGACAAGTTTCCAAAATTCTTCATCATTGGTAGGGACAGAAATAATAACAATATGAGTATGTAAGTAAAGTTTTGTGATAAATCCTCAACTCCTTTAAAAACCATGAATTACTATGAATATCTGTGGCTGCAATCACTAAACGATATCATTTAGGTTAGGAGAGATCTTCCTTAAGGCTAGAAACGATTTTCATCATACCTGTTTCATATAAAAAGACATTTATTTTAATCTAGCGACCGATAAAAGGTTATACTCAGGTGAGGCGGTTGTATGTGTTAGAATCTGTCTACGTATCTGTGTATGCAAAGAGTGTGTGTGTGTGTGTGTGTGTGTGTGTGTGTGTGTGTGTGTGTGTGTGTGTTTACCATAGACCTGCTGACATTTTTACAGGACAATACAAGACCGTAACAATAAAATCTGTCACATAACGTACTACACAAACAGATATACAATTGTCTCGGCGGGCTGGTGCGTCACAGCCGTTCGGAAGGGAAAAAAGAAAAGAAAAAAAAGAGAGAGAAAAAATCCTCCCGTATCGTGAAAAATGCGTCTGGAATTTGTCGCTCGTGACGCAAATGAGTCTGGTGGGAAGACAGAAATAAATCGCCTATGGAAAATTGGCAAGGGTTATCACGTTATGAGAGAGAGAGAGAGAGAGAGAGAGAGAGAGAGAGAGAGAGAGGATGAAAGGTGTTATCAAGAGAGACACAGAAAATAAGAAATAAGGGGAAGAGAAGCTAGGGTAGAAAGATGATGGGGAAAGAGGAAGGGGGAATGAAAGAGGGTGGGAGAGAAAAGGGGGGGTGGGGGATAAGTGGATGGAGGGAAGTGGAAGGGAGTACAGTTAGAAGGAGGGAGTAGAGAAGCTGAGAAATATTGGGGAAGGATTGGGAAGAGTAGGAAAAACTACTGAAATGATAAAAAAGAGAGAGTTAGGCTAAGACAGAGGTGGAGAATGAGGATGAGGAGGAGGAGGAGGAAGGGGAAGTGAGGATCAGGAGTTGACAGAAAGAGAAGAAGATTAAGGAAAAAGGTTAAAAGCTAAGGAAGAAAGAGCGTAAGAGGAACCCGAGAAAATAAAAGAAAAAGTTTTGGCCGTACCTGAGAGACAGAGGGAGAGGGAAGAAAAAAGAGGGAGAAAAAGAATATTGAAAAACTGAGGAGGAAACAGATAGTACGAGAAACTGGAGGGGACAAACGTGTCAACTGTAAGAGGGAGCAAGTGTGAAGGGGAGAAAAATGCGTAAAATCAGAGGCAGTCACGAAAAAGACCCATTAGATATAAAAAATAAATAAATAAGTAAGTGAATAAATATATGAATGCCAGGGAGGTATATTATTAAAAACTTCGATAAGAGAAAGATTAGAGATAATGCAAAAGAAGAATAAGAATAACAGTGAGATGATAAAATACTAGGGCGAAAAGGGGCAAAAAAAGAACCTCGAGAACACAAAGGACATGGTAAGGGAAGTAAATGACGAGAGAGAGAGAGAGACAGAGACAGAGACAGAGATTAAATTTCTGAGATAGTGCATGCATTGGCAGGAGAAAAACAATGACACTGTACAAATAAGCAGACATGAACTAATGGATACACAGGAAAGAGACAGATCAATAGACAAACTCTGATACATAGACAAACTGGCTGAATGACAAACAGAAAAATATAATAGCCGAGAAAAAGCCCAGGAAAGAGAATTGTATGCAGGCTGGTAGATAACTGGGTAGACAGAGAGATAAAGGAAAAATAAACGAATCGACATAAGCTGATAATTACTGGAGAGACAGAAATTTGAGACAGATGGCAACGAGAAAGGAGTACAATAGAAAATGCAAGGACCGTCAAATAGATCAAGGTAATTAAAAGAAGAAAAAGGAAGTAATTCAGAAAAGTAAGTGAAGATATATATATAAAAAAAAAAGAAAAAGAAAATGCAATACTAAAAAGAGAGACATAGACAGACAGAGAGACAAAAGAAAGAAAAAATATTAAGGGCAGACATGCATAAAAGTAAAAAGAGAAAGGAAAAGATTATACCGGAAAAATAACAGACAGACACTGACAGAACGGTGATATAAAAAGCAAGAAAGACTGACATGTTGATATATCATAAATGGAAAGAAATAGACGCAACAGCGCGTGGAGGGAGAGAAACAAAGTGAAAATGACAGAAAAAGACGAAGAGAAAGAATGAGAGAGAAAGGTAGGAATACACACGCGTCGAGAAAAAAAGGTAAATAAATAACACAGAGCTTGAGGGGTGGCTAAAAGTGGTCGACGGAAAAGACTAAGGACAGCGCGTGGACAGAGAGAACACTGAAATGAAGAGAAAAGAAGAAAAAAAAAACCATACCGCACGTCGAGAGAGAGAGAGAGAGAGAGAGAGAGAGAGAGAGATGACTAAAATGTTCTGCTGAAAAGAGTAATGACAGCGTGTGGACAGAGAGAACACTGAAATGGAGAGAAAAGAAGAAGAAAAAAAATCATACCGCACATCGAGAAAGAGAGAGAGAGAGAGAGATAGATAGATAGAGAGAGAGAGAGAGAGAGAGAGAGAGAGAGAGAGAGAGAGAGAGAGAGAGAGAGAGAGAGAGAGAGAGAGAGGGAGAGAGAGAGAACGGCAGTTTTAAAACAAAGACATCATTATCATCCTCATTACCATCATCATTGTTATGGTCGGGCGACTCGAGGTAATTGTACATTTTATATATAAATTTTCTGCGTATTCTTTCCACGTCACCTGGTAATAGGGATAGTGAATTTAGTACATTTTCGTCTCAGTTATAGTTGCTGTTTTTATACTGACTATCTTGCCCTGGAATTGAACTCAGGTCTCACCAACTACTGCCTCCATTCGTCAGCCACTTTACCAACGCAGCTGCTAAGGGGATGAGGTGTGCTTCTAATTCTACATCCCCGGAACCATTCAGGCAGCGGAGTGAATAGGTCCAGAAGTGCGTGTCCCTAGGCGTTACAATCACCATCATCATCATCATCATCATCATCATCACAGTCAGTGTCATTATGTTCATCATCATCATTATCATCACAGTCAGTGTCTTTATGTCCATCATCATCATCATCATCATCATCATCATCATCATCATCATCACCATTCTTACTCTTTCCCACCTAGGCTTAAAGATCGGTTGACAGAGCGACAAATCAACTAAGGAAAAAAATCGACGGAAAAAGACAAACACATAAGCGTGAAAAGACAGAAACACCTAACTATAGAGCCGGCTTAATTGGAGAGAGAGAGAGAGAGAGAGAGAGAGAGAGAGAGACGGCAGAACCTCGGTAAAAGGGAAATAAAAATCTTGGCAGCTTCCCACGACGGTGACATGGTGGTTGGGATGGGGGGAGAGGGAAGAGGATAGGGTGGGGATGAGGGTGGGAGTTGGGGTAGGAAAAAGGGGAGAAGGAGGGGAGGGAGGTGCCGAAGGTGGTGGTAGGGGTATGAGCATAGAGGTAGGAGGGTATGAGGAGGTGAGGGAGAGAAATGGCAGGATGGAGGTGGGATGCCGTGGGGGGGATAGGAAGGTGTAGGGGAGGAGAGGAAGAGGAGGGAGATGGGGAGGTTAATGGGGTAGGGAGATAGGAGAATGGAAGTGGGAGAGGGGAGGAAGGTAAGTGGAGAGTGGTGAGAGAGAGAGACAGAGACAGGAAAAGAGTGGGAGAAAGAGGAGATAGGTAGAAGGTGGAGAAAGAGTGAGAGGGAAGACAGGGACGTAAAGTTCACCAAACACCTCACAGCAACATATATCTCGAGGCTGTTTTGTTAAGGGGTAGACTATGATTAAGGTCTATATTAAATGGGTTTTGGATACGAATAGCAAAGAGGTAAAGAAAAGGAGGCGAAGGACTGAAGCTGAAGGAAGAAAGGAAGGAAGGAAGAAGGAATGAAAGGAAGGAGGGAGGTTGGTAGGAACACAGTACGTGGAGCTGAGAGAGAAAAAAGCGTGAAGAATGAAAGGAAAGTAGGAAGCAGAGAGGGAGAAGTGGAAGGAGGGAAACAGGGATGCAAGACGGAAAAAAGAAAGGTGGAAGTTAGGAAAAGGAAGAGGGAAAGGAAGGGAGGAAGAGAAGGAAGGAGGGACATAAGGAGGGGAGGAGTGAGAAAGGAAGGGAAGGGGGAAGAAGGAGAGAAATGAGTAAGTGAGGGTAAGCAGGAGGGAGAGAAGAATGGAGGGAGTGCGAGAGGGAGGGAGGAATGGAGAAAGATCAGGAAGAAAAACGGTGCTGAGAAATTCTTGGAACGAGTAGGAAGGTGTGAAGAGGGATGACGATAAAGCAAAGAGAGAAGCGGAACTAAAAATAAGAAGGGGAGAACAGAGAGAAAGCATTAGGAGAAAAAAACAATAAAAGAAATATGAACAAGACAATAGACAGATAAACTGAGAGACTGAAGGGAAGGAAAAGGGATGAAGAAATGGAAAAATGAAGAGGAATGGAGAATGCCTAATACGAAGATATATAATATATACAGAGAGAGAGAGAGAGAGATAGAGAGAGAGAGAGAGAGAGAGAGAGAGAGAGAGAGAGAGAGAGAGAGAATAAAAAATAAACTACGAATATAGGATAAAAAGAGAAGAAAACCACAGAATAGGATATAAATGAATAAAGGACAAACGAGGGATGAAAAAAAAAGATATAACAAAATGGGGCCCGGGAAGGAACGAAGAAGGAAGAGAATGAAAGGAAAAGAACATCAAATAAAAGTGGAGTAACACACACAGCAGTAAATAATAAAAGTAATAAAACAGATACGATACAATGGACAAAAAGGTGGGGTGACCATAAAAAGTTAAAGAGGGAAGAGAAAGAAGAGGAGGAGGAGGAAGAGGAAGAGGAAAAGGAGGAGGAGGAGGACGACGACGACTAGGACGAGAACGAAGATAAGGATGAGGATGTGGAGGAGGAAGGAATAAAGGAAGGAAGGAATGCAGGAAGAAATTAAAGAAAGACGGAAAAAAGATAAAAGAGTAAGGAAGGAAGAAGAGAGTAAAAGGGACATACAAGGGAAGAGAGACAGAGACAAGTGAACAATGGGAGAAACAGAACAAGAAGAAGATACGGTGAGAAAAAGGGAGAACATAAGAATAACTACGATACAGGGATACGAGAGAAGAGAAGTGGGTGATGGTGTTTTAATAGAGGGTCCCAAGAAAAACCCATTCTAATTTTTAAAGGCTGTATCTACCTGTCTACCTGTCTATCTCATCAAAAAGAGAATGACACCACCTCCTCCTCTATATCTCTGTTTATCTATTTATCTCCCCATCAGAAAGAGACTGATAGTACCTCCTCTATCCCTATCATCTATCCACGTATCTGTTTACCTGCCTATCTATCTAACCATCTGTCTGTCTGTTTGTCTATCTATCTATCTCTTCGTATCACTATTTATCACGCTGTCAACCATCTGTCTGTCTGTTTGTCTATCTATCTATCTCTTCGTATCACTATTTATCACGCTGTCAATTTTTTCAGTCTCCACTTTCTTTTCATTTACTGCATTTTACTTTTAGTGTTACATTTTACTTGTCTCCATTGTCTGCATCATATTTTTTATCGCTATTCTATTCACATTGATATTCATTTATTTTTTTAATTCTTACTTTTTATTTCACGATTTCTTTACTTCGTCTCTCTGTCCTTGTGCATATTTTAGCCCTTATTTTCATAGAGTAAATCGTTCTCTCTCTCTCTCTCTCTCTCTCCGCTCATAATCATTTAATTCCTCCCTTCCCTCTCATTTCCTGTCGTTCTTTTTCTCCTACTGGCATTCCCATCTTCATCGTCGCTCCCTTAATCTCCTTTGGTATGGTGGATTCTGTTATTTTTATATTTATATATACCTGTATTTATGTTATTGTATATTTGCTGTGGTTCTTTTTGCATTTGCTTTTTCTGATTGATTTTCTACTCACACTTCTTTGTGTTTCAATTTTAACTTCATTCCACATTTTTTGTTGTTGACCATTTTGTCATATTTTTCAGGTGTCCACTTCTATTTATATTTGTATTTTATTTCTAGTTTTGCTATTATTGTGGTTTTAGATATTTTTCAGCCTACCCCCTGCGGCTTACCCCCATCCACCTCCAACAAACCGCTCCGTTACCCCAGGTCATCCTATCTGACCCTGTTAATAGCTCAATCCCCCACACCAGTCCCCGCCATTTCCCCAATCCACCTCAATAATCCTTGCTATTTCCCCATTCCACCACAAAAATCCCCGCCACTATCCCTCACAAATTCACTAAATGCCTCCACTACCCCAGTCCACCCCCAAATTCCAGCCACTACCCAATCGAACCCCCTCAATCCCCGGAACCCTGGAAAACAAACCACGCCATTATACCACTCCACTCCCCCTCAAAACTCCGCCTTTAATTCAAGCAACCCCGTCAGACCCCGAGTGAACACCATTACACCCCATCAAACCTCTCCATTACCCCAGTTAAAACCTACGCATCCATTACCAAAAGCCACCCCACTAAATCCGAGCATTACCTCAATTCTCTCCATTATTCCCTGACGTTACCTTAATCCACCCCAAACAAGCCCCTCCTTTACCCCAGTGAACCCCACCAAGTCTCCACATTACCCCAGCCCTCCCCAGCAATCCCCACCGTATCCACTATCCACCTCACCAGTCCCCTCCTTTTCCCCAACCCACCAAAACATACCCAGTCATCACTCTACTCCACTCCTACAAATTCCTCTTAACCCCAATCCACCCTATCATAATCCATCCTTAGTCCAGCCCATTAGACCAATCCCAGCCAAAACACCAACCCAGCCCTTTCCCAAATCCACCCCAATGACCCCTGCCCTTTTCCCAGTCCTCCCCGCCAGTCCACAATTCCCTAGCCGACCTCAACAAAATTCGCCTTTACCCCAATCCACCTCACCAATCCCCAACGTGATCTCAATCCACTTTCAACAATCTGCACTTATCCCTAGTCCATCCCACTATTCCCCGCCATTAACTCACTCCACCCATTCAAAACTCTCGATTGCCCCAAGCCACCCCTCCAAGCTCCTCCTTAATTCAAATCCACCTCACCAAACCCCATCATTAAACCCACCAAAATCCACAGGTACCCCAGTCCACCCGAATCAGCCCCACCAGTAGTCCATTCCTCCCCTTCAAATTCCAGAGGTTATTTCGCCCCCAGCAGGAGTAGCAAGCCCCTCCTCCCCCACACCGAGAAGGAAGGTAGATGAAAGTAGATGAGTAAGCTGTAGGAGAAATATTCCAGCCAAGGCATCTACTATACATAACATATCTTTGCACGATACTTGAATGACACAATATATGGTCGTAATCATTGGCTTTTTGACCATATGTTGCAGGCTAGAGGAGATGCATGATCTGGATACACACCGTATTTATACATAGGTCCATTTTACACAGACAAGTAGATTCTAAAATATCTCTTTCCACCTTCATTTATCGTTCGTACTTTACGTATATTAAACGCTCTCTCTCCCTCTCTCTCTCTCTCTCTCTCTCTCTCTCTCTCTCTCTCTCTCTCTCTCTCTCTCTCCCTCTCTCTCTCTCTCTCTCTCAATTTCCATACACAAACAGATCCTGAATATTTTAACAAGCTCAGCGAAGTGATCTGGCTTTCACCCCTCCAATATGCTAACGACCTCTTTTTTTGTTTTTATTCTTGCTGGTTTCAGACGATTTTATTCATCAAAGTAAAGTTTTCTCGTAGTGAAGAGGTTGAGAAAGGCTTCATCTAACCCTTTCATTTCGAAAGAGTCCCTTAGGCTGAATAAAATCGTCCGGAAATGTAATCATAAAGCCACTCTCTCTCTCTCTCTCTCTCTCTCATCGTCTGGAGATGGCGAGAATAGATAATAAAAACGCCACCCCACTCAAGGCATTCCCTCTCTCTCTCATTCTCTCTCTCTCTCTCTCTCTCTCTCTCTCTCTCTTCAAGGCTTTACTCTCTCTCTCTCTCTCTCTCTCTCTCTCTCTCACTCCGTATTTTGTACTCTATTACTGATACCACTAGACGATCTTTGTTAGCTAAGAAAAATTTTGATACAACCTTTACTAACCTATTTACCAGAGCTGTCTCCTACTACTGGAAGAAAATCGTCTGAATAAAGGAGGAATAAATCTGAAAACCCGTCATCGTAGTGAAGGGGTTAGGGCTAAACAGAAAACACCTAAGCAATATAGAGAATTAGATATGTCAGTCTATTAAGTATATTGGTTTATTATTATTATTATTATTATTATTATTATTATTATTATTATTATTATTATTATTATTATTATTATGGAGGGAGAGTAAGAAATTGTTTTGGAAGGAGGTAAAGAAAGTAAGGATGTGTGAAAGGGGAAATAGTAGGGGAGTGAAAGATAGGAATAATAGATTGTTGGTAGAGAAGAGAGAGAAATTGAGGAGATGGAAGGAGCACTTTGAGGATTTGTTGAATGTAGAGAGTGAGAGCAGTGTGAGTATAAGTGGTTGGGGAATGGCTGGGAGAAGAAGAGATGAGATGAGGGAGGAAGAGATCAGTAGGTCGGAAGTAGTGGAAGCGATGAAGAATATTAAGCTGGGAAAGGCCCCAGGAATTGATGGAGTATGTGGTGAAATGCTTAGGTATGGGGGTGAGATTGTTGTGGAGTGGATATGGAAGTTGTGTAGATTGGCTTGGGAAGAGGGAAGGGTTCCAGAGGACTGGAAATCAGGTATAATTGTTCCTCTGTACAAAGGAAAAGGGGAGAGAGAAGTATGTGGTAACCATAGGGGTATTTGCCTTCTTAGTGTGACTGGTAAAATATATGGTAGAATACTCATTGATAGGGTTAGGCATATGACAGAGGAGCTAGTTGGAGAAGAACAAGGGGGATTTAGGAAGGGAAAAGGGTGTGTAGATCAGATATTTGTTCTAAGATGTTTAGTGGAGAAGTATCTAGAGAAGGGAAGGAAAGTGTACGCTGCCTTCATGGACTTGGAGAAAGCTTATGACAGAATAGATAGGAAAGGTATGTGGAAGGTATTAAGAATATATGGAGTGGAGGGGAAATTGTTGAGTGCTGTGAAGAGTATGTACGAGGGAGCTAGGGCTACGGTGCGAGTGGATGGTGAGCTGAGTGAGTTCTTTGATCTCAATGTGGGACTGAAACAGGGGTGTGTAATGTCTCCATGGCTGTTTAATATATATATGGATGGGGTCGTAAAGGAGGTACAAGGTAGGGCAGTGGATGTGGGGGTGGCCCTAACGAATGAGGGTGAGATTTGGAAGCTTCCGGTGTTGCTGTTTGCTGATGATACAGTATTGTTGAGTGAAGATGAATGGGAGTTGCAAGGTTTGGTGAATGAATTTGGGACAGTGTGTAGGAGGAGGAAGCTGAAAGTTAATGTAAACAAAAGTAAAGTTATGGTGTTTGAGAGGAATGAAGTCACAGAGTGTGCAGTGAGGTTGGATGGTGAGGATATGGAGAATGTGAGTGCATTCAAGTACTTGGGTAGTGTGATGAGTAAGGATGGAACTTTGGGGGATGAAGTGCGTGAAAGGGTACAGCAGGGAAGGAAGGTTGTAGGCATGCTGAAAGCAGTGATGAGAAATAGGGAAGTGAGTATGGAAGTTAAGAAGTCTCTGCATGATGGTATTGTGATCCCTACCCTGACGTATGGAAGCGAGGCGTGGACCTTGCAAGAGGGGAACAAGTCAAGAGTGAGAGCAGTGGAAATGAGTTACTTGAGAGGAGCATGTGGAGTGACATGGAGGGACAGGTTGACGAATGAAGAAGTGAAGGAACGTTGTGGGGTAGATGTGGATGTGGTTGAAAAGATTAGGAGAAATACACTGAGGTGGTTTGGACATGTGGAGAGGATGGAGAGTGAAAGACTGACTAAGAGGGTGTATGTGGGTGAGGTGGAGGGAGGGAGAGGGAGGGGTAGACCGAGGATGAGGTGGAGGGATGGAGTTGAGAGGTATATGAGGGAGGGGGGGGTGAGTTGGGGGGAGGGGAGTCAAATGGTGGGTGACAGAGTGACTTGGAGGCGTTTTGTCTGCGGCCACCCTTTGCGGGATTAGGGCGTCGGGCTATAGATAGATAGATAGATAGATTATTATTATTATTATTATTATTATTATTATTATTATTATTATTATTATTATTAATAGTAGTAGTAGTAGTAGTAGTAGTATTGTTATTATTACTGTTACTATTATTATTATTATTATTATTCCTATTTTCTGCTTTTTCTTAGCTCGCATCAGACAATTTTCTTCATCTTTATACAAACTTAAGATTTAGGGAGGTTTGGTAGAGCCTTCATGACCCTCCTTCCTGCTGTTCACTATAAGATATGGTAACCAAATTTAATACAAAAGCATGATGTTATCCAGAAGAAGGTGGAATGGACGTCGACCAGGTGAAATAATTAACCTGTTAACCATAATCAGGTATTCTTTATAATATTCTTGGGAACTTTAAATGGTTTTCTTTTTCAGCTTAGGAGACACTTTTTGAAACTTGAGGGGTGAGGTAAAGCCTTCGTTAACCCCTTCAGTACGAGAGAACGTGGGATTAATGGTGTGTGTGTGTGTGTGTGTGTGTGTGTGTGTGTGTGTGTGTGTGTGTGTGTGTGTGTGTGTGTGTTTGCTTTTTAAAACCGTCTGAAAGTAACAAGAATACATTGAATAAAGACGTAATGACTACAAACAAGGCAAACCACTTCACTACAATAACGTCACTTATACGTTTACAAAGTGAAGAAAATTTTAACTCAGAAACCATCTGACTTATTGAAGAGTTTAAGGAAGGCTATATTAAAAAAAAAAAAAAACATGAATAAATAAGCAAATAAATAAATAATATAAAGTAAGAAATCAATAAATAAAAATCAATGAAAAATAAAATCTAAAATAAAAGAAAATATAGCTTCTGTGCTCTGGCAGGAAGGGCTAAAGTCGCAGAGAGAGAATGAAAAGTTAATTGCTGGTAAATAACAGAGAGAAGGATGGACAGAGTTCGAAAGGGATGGAGGAAAGGAAAGAAGGAGAGAAGAGAAAGGAGGAAGCTGAGGAAAGAGGGATAAAGGGAGGAAATACGAAAGAAAGGAGGAGAGAGAGAGAGAGAGAAAGAAAAAAAAAGTGGGGAACAGAGGTGTGAAACAGACATAAAATTAAGGAAAAGGCAAGAGAGGGGAAAAACTGAACGAGAGAGAAAAATATGGGAAGAGAATGAGAGAAAGAAAGAGAGAAAGGTGTGAGGGAGAAGAAAGTAAGGGAAAAAGAATGAAGAAGAGTGTAAAAACGGTGAAATAGGATAGGAAGAGCAGGAGGAGGGGAGAGAGAGAGAGAGAGAGAGAGAGAGAGAGAGAGATGGGAGAAAGAGCGAGTGAATTATTGCAGCATTTCACGCACCACCACATCCGCCCTTGGTAAAAATAATAGAGAGAGAGGTTTTCCGTACACCAAGGAGAGGGGAAGAGGAAACAAGGAGGGTCAGGAGGAAAGAGGGAGGGAGAGGAATGAGGGAAGGAGAGGAAAGAGGAAGGAAGAGGAAAGAGGGAGTGGGAGAAAAGAGGGAGGGGAAGGAAAGCGGAAGGGAGAGGAGAGAGGGATGGAGGGGAAGGAGTGAGGGAGAAGAATGAGGGAGGGGGAGAAAAGAGGGAGGGAGAGGAATGAGGGAAGGAGAGGAAAGAGGGAGAGGAATGACGGAAGGGAGGGAGGGAGGGGAAGAGAGAACAAGGAAGGGGAAAAGCGAAGGGGTGAAGTGGGAGAAAAGATGGGAGAGAGGGATATGGGAATGCGGGAGGGGGGAGAAGAATAGAGAGAGGGGAAGAGCGGGAAAAAGAAAGAAAAAGGAGAAAAGGAAGGAAAATGGTGCGGGGTGGAAGAAAGAGGGAAGAGGGAATGAATGAGAGAAAGAGAGCTAGAGTTAGAATGGTGAAGTAAGAGAGTGGGAGAGAATGAGAGAGAAGGAAAGGGGATGAAGACGAAAGAGAGAGAGGAAAAAAGAGAGAGCAGGGAGAAGAGTAGAGAAGAGAGAAGGAAGAGAGGGAGAGAGTGGAAGAGAGTGAGGACGAAAAAGAGAGACAGGGGGAGGGGGAGAGGCAGGGAAAGGAAGAGGGCGAGGGGTGGAAATGCAAATAGAACACTAGGGGAAAAAAGAGAGTTGAGGGAGGAGGTAAGAGAAAGAGAGTGGAAGAGGAGGGGAAAGGAGGAAAAGACTGAGGAAAAAAAAAAGCGGAGAGAGGGAGGGAAATGGGAGGTGAAGATAAGGAGGAAGAAGCTTGCGTAAAGAAAAGAAAATAAGAAGAGAGTAAAAATAGAAAAGATAGCTGGAAAAGACTTGTTTGAGAGGAGCAGTGAGAAAAACAGAAGGGGAATGAGGAGAGGAGGAAGGAAAGAACTGATAGAGTAAAGAAATGAGAGATGAAAGAAATGAGGAAGGAAAAAAGTTTTAAAGAAGGAATAACTAGGAGAAGAGAGGAAGGAAGAACAAAAAGGAAAAATATAAATAAAAGTGAGAGGATGAGAGAAGGAAGGTAAGAAGGGAGAGTAAGATGTGTGAAGTAAATGGGAGAGAAAGATGGTGCATAAGAAGGATAAGATGTTATAAAACAGGGACAGCTATAAAAGAGAGAGAGAGAGAGAGAGAGAGAGAGAGAGAGAGAGAGAGAGAGAGAGAGAGAGAGAGAGGATACATGTATGTGCATTTCTGTGTGAGCATGCGTGTGTGTGTGTGTGTGTGTGTGTGTGTGTGTGTGTGTGTGTGTGTGTGTGTGTGTGTGTGTGTGTGTGTGTGTGTTTATATGTGGCCATGTGCTTGTGTGTGCTTTCTTTTACTACGTCTGCTCCTTTTGTTTTATACTCTTACTACCTCCAAACATTTTATTTCACCTCAGGAGACTTACTTCATAGCCTACTGAACGGGTCAGCCTCCTTCTCAGCTGGGAGACACTTCACTTCAGTAAGGTAGTCTAATATTAACAAAGTAAATAAAAGTAAATAAGTAAATAGTAAGCAGAGAAGTAGATAAATAAATATATAAATAATAAATAAGAAACGTCCCCTTACTGAAGAAAAAACTTATGGTAACTCTTACATTTTTGTACCAAATCCTCAGTTGGAAAAAATTCCCAGGAATACAAGGCTAGAGTTGTCTTGATCAAGTGAGGGCTATTTCTGTCAGCATTAACACCGTTTCGCTCCCACCCTCGCTCACAGTTGAATAAAAGTAATCTGGAATTAACAGTAATTAACTACCTGTACTGGAGTTTTTACTATTTGCCGTAAGAGGGTTTAGCTAACAAAAACAAGAGTCTTCACATTCAGCTACTCATATGTCCGCGAACGCTCTCCAGGTTCAATTAGTTTTTAGCGGGAGGAAAAATAAATGTGTTTTTCACGTTAAAAGTAGATTTGGTAAAGGCTCTTAAGTACGCTTCACTACTTCAAGAACACGACTGGGCTTCTTTTATATTAGTAGTTTTAGGTTCTTTATGGAACTACCTGGAGTTTCCGTAATGTGTGATGAAAGGCACATTGGAACTTCAGCTTTGCGCACACACACACACACACACACACACACACACACACATATATATATATATATATATATATATATATATATATATATATATATATATATATATATATACACACACACACACAGTATATAAGCCAATAAATCGCGTACACAGCCATTGTATTTCCTTCCCTCCAAACGATTCAGTTCAGCTTAGATGAGATTAGGCAAACTAGAGGGCTTAGGTATATCCTTTGATTTATCCCTTTATTTTTACAGATGAATAAAATCGCAGGATGAAATACTAAAATCAAACAGTAAAAAAAAAAAAAGACGTCACTGATGAAAGTGGCTAATGATCCTCGTGCAGTCGATGGGCATAAATTAAAGCCCCATATCTTTTCTTCACGCTCTTCTTTTTATTTCTGTCTCATTCTCGGTTCTCCTCTCCTCAGTCTCCCACCGGCTATAAAACCCAAAACGTGATTGGAACAAATGTCAGAAGCACACAACGAGGGAAAAAAAGAACACCAGACTCCTTTTAAAGCAATTTTTGGGTGTATATTTTTTCAGCACTAGAAAGACTTTAATATTCTGCATGGAAAAATGAAACGGAACTTGAAAATGACTTCTGGGTCCTGTCTAGGGTGGGGGAAGAAGGGGAGGGTGAAAAGGGGAAGGTGAGGGGGAGGAGAGAGGGAATGGGAGGGAGGGCGAGTTTGGAAGGGTTGGTGGGGGGAGGAGCTTGGGGAGGGGGAGTAAGGGGAGAAGATGTGGGGATATGGGAGCAAGGATGGGGATGGGAGGGAGTAGTGAGCAGTGAAGAGGCAAGGGGAGGAAAGGGATGTTTGGAGGTGTTCGTAATGGGAGGGAGTGGGGTGAAGATGTGGGAGATTGGAGGAAAAGGATAGGGGCGAAGGTGAGAGGGGGTTGGAGAGCTTGGTGTTGGGAGTGGTGGGGAAGCGGGATGTGAAGGAGAGGGTGGGTGTAGGAGCTTGAAGGAGGGGAGTTTAGCGTGGTGTGTGTGGGGGAGAGAATGGGGTACGGAGAAGGGGGAATCGGAAGGGTTGCCAGAATGGTGGAGGTGGGGTTGGAGGGGAAGAGACTAGGGGAAAGGGTTAGAGAAATTGGTTTTGGAGGGACTGGCGGAGGGGTGGGGAAGTGGGGCTGGGAGATGGGTGGAGGGATGGGGGGAAGAAGGAAATTAAAACACAAAGGAAAAACAAAAGTTGGTAACTGTACAGCCAATAACACGAGAGAGAGAGAGAGAGAGAGAGAGAGAGAGAGAGAGAGAGAGAGAGAGAGAGAGAGAGAGAGAGAGAGAGAGAGAGAGAGAGAGAGAGAGAGAGAGCAGCATTACTGTCTTTACATTCTGAAAACAGGACGAACAATGATGAAATGTGACTTTTTTCAATCAGTCATTTCTGTCTGATGACGTATTTTACATTTCATACATGCTGCCTTCGGACAGTTTTATTTTCCACATGGAGAGAATTAGGCTCCGTATTTTTTTTTTTTTTTTTTTTTTTTTTACTGTAGACAGTTTCTAATTCCGTCATCACAAAGTGTCTCCAGCGTTTAAGAAAATCGTCCGAAAAAAATAATCACAGTGAAAATGTTAATCGTCCTACCACCATACGATTTTCTTGAGCAAAAAAAAAAAAAGGAAAAAAGAGCCATCGCAGGGTAGAAGTTAATGAATATATCTAACCACTCCAAATTATGTATATACCGGTATATTAAATAATAGATAGATACAGATAGATAGATCTCCTAGGCTGAACAAATAGAGTGTGGAGGTAACAGGGATAAAATAAACGACTTATAATAAGGGATCAATAAAGGTATGGGATTTTCCAGCACGTCATCCTGTAACCATTTCCCTGTGACGACGCCTGTTTCATTAACTATTATTCCCAGCGATATTATCCACTTTATGGGAGACTTCGAAATAGAAAGGTTAGATGTAGCCTTCATTGCTGCTTTCAGTGGGAGGGGTCTGGGGTTGCCAGGGTGTAAAATGAATAAAATTGACATGTCCTTCGGCTCAGTGGCTGTAAAATATTGTCATTAGGCTGAATTAACCCTTTCTCCTGTCTGCGCACTGATAACTTACTAAAGGTGAATTAACCCTGTCTCCTTTTTGCTCGTTTACTAAAGCTGAATTAACCTTTTCTCCCATCTGCGCGTTTACTAAAGCTGAATTAGCCTTTCCTCCTGTCTAGGCATTAATAATTTTACTAAAGCTGAATTAACCCTTTGATAATTTTACTAAAGTTACCACAAGTTGATCCTCTTCAGCCGAGGGGAATTCGAGAGGTCAAGTCTTGAAGATTAGTTCAATTAACGTTCGTGATTTAAGAAATTCCCTCATGAATAAAATGGGCTGTTTTTAACTATAATCCTTGTATGTCAATGACAATTTTCATTATCTTCTTCAAGTTTCCAGCCTTAAGGAGACTGTGAAATGGAGAAGTTCATAATTATAGCCTTCATTTACCCCATACCAACAACAGGGCTCTCCAAACTGAATAAAAATGTGCAGATAGGAAGATTAAATTATGAAAACACGTTGACGTATCCGGAGGTTAATATGATACCCATGTTCCGAAGGGCTCATGAATACTTAGAATTACCAGGCATGCCGGGAAAAAAATAATAAAACGGTTCCAGTATCGTCGCATGTGTGGGCAACGATAATACATTTTCTCTTGACTGTAAACGTGCGGGATTAAGTTCTGGCTAATGTTTACACTTATTTTTCTTTTTCCTTCTTTCCGGCTCTCGGCAAACACGGCGGACTTTATATTGGGGAGTTTTTCAATAGCGGGAGCATCAAACGAGACTTTTTTTTTCGTGTACATATGGCTGTGCGTAATTACGAAAAAGTCAAACAAGAAGAGGGAAAGAAGTGAGCGAGTTGGGTTCCTCGGCGGAAAACTGGCAGTGATCCTTGTAAGAGTTGCCTTATTTCGCTAGCTGATGTATTTGTGTATGAATAAATGAATGTATGTTTGATGCGCTTTTTTTTAATGTGGTTATTCATGTGTGTGTGTGCGTGTGACTGTGTGTGGCTGACTGAGTGAGAGTGTGGATGTAGATGAGTAAGGGTGTAGTGTGGGAGTGTGAGTGGGACGAGTGTGTGAGTGTAGGGGACAGTGTAAGGGTATGAATGAGTGTGATATGGAAGTGAGTGAACAGGCATGAATGTATGTGTGCGGGTGTGAGAGTGCGAGTATCTGAATGAGGGCGTGAGTGAGGGGTGTGGACGAGCGTGTGAGTGTGATGTGGGGATGTGAGTATGAATGAGTGTATGGCTGAGGTGCAGAGAGCGAGTTGATGTGGATGAGTGAATGAGTATGTGGGAGACTGGAAGAACTGTACATAGATGAGTGCTTGAGTGTAGTGTGGGGTGTGACTGGGTGAGTGTATGTGATGATGTGCATTAGTGTGTGTGTGTGTGTGTGTGTGTGTGTGTAGGAAAGGTGTGAATGGGCATGAAAGTGTGAATGAAAGGGAGAGTTTGAGTATATAGAAAAATGTGTGTGTGTGTGTGTGTGTGTGTAGGTTCAAATGTTTGGAGGTGAGTAGTAGCCACACACCGCCAGTTTTATTTGACATTTTACAGATTTAGAATTTACATGTTAATTAAAGTTTGGGGTCAGCTCTGATATGCTGATAATGTTTTACGGGGGTAAGGCGTGTTTTATGGGAGAGAGAGGTGTTCTGTCGCTATCCTTTTTTATTATTATTATTGGTGAGGGAAGAGAAAATGGACTCAAAAGGAAATGAGAAGAGGCGGGAAGAGACCAGAAGAGACCAGAAGAGATGAGATGAGAAGGGAAGGGAAAACGAGGGAAAAGAAGGGAAAAACAGAAAAGAAATAAAAAAGAGAAGTGAAGAAAGGGAAAAGAAGAGAAGAGAGAGAGAGAGAGAGAGAGAGAGAGAGAGAGAGAGAGAGAGAGAGAGAGAGAGAGAGAGAGGAGCAAAAGGCAGTGAGGAGTTTGTGAGAGTGATTGAGTATGGGTGAAGATGAGTGGGACAGTGAGAGTGATTGGGTGTGAGTGAGGATATCGATGAGGGTGTAAGCGTGAGTGAGGGTGTGGGTGTGAGTCAGGATATGAGTGAGGAAGTGGAGGACGGTATGAGAGTGGTTGATTGTGAGTGTGGCGTGTGATTGTGAGTATGAATGAGTGAGTGTAGTCACAGTGTGAGTAACGATGCATGTGTGAGTGTGGATGAACATTTCTTTGTATGAATGTGTGTGTGTGTGTGTGTGTGTGTGTGTGTGTGTGTGTGTGTGTGCAAAAACCTGTATCTGCAAAGCTACTGCAGTAAGGTCTTCAGTTGGATTCTCAGAACTATAAGGGAGAAGGATATATATATATATATATATATATATATATATATATATATATATATATATATATATATATATATATATATATATATATATTATTTGGAAGTATGTATGCGTGTGTGTCATATAGATAAATGTCTGTGTGGATGTGCATGTGCGTGTGAATGTGTGGCCATCGTGAGCGTAGGAATGCAGCTAAAGGCTTGTGCATGCGCGTATTAAACGATTTATGTGTGTGTGTGTGTGTGTGTGTGTGTGTGTGTGTGTGTGTCTGGGGCGGGGGTGTGGATGTGTATGCGTACGTGTGCTTGTATGAATAAATAAAATCCCTGACTGGACGTGCACATACCTCTAAAGAAATTCTACACACCGAATATCCGCATGCCTGGAAAAGGAGAGAGAGAGAGAGAGAGAGAGAGAGAGAGAGAGAGAGAGAGAGAGAGAGAGAAAATGGGAGGGAACACCGAGACCATCACTCATACCAAATTTACCTGCATATTAATTAAGCCTGTCTGAATACTTATCGACCAGGTAAAGCAGACCATTTCACCTATTCATTAGCAGTAATTTATTTATTTTTATTAGTGGACAGATTTCAAAGGCTAATTCCTCGGCATTAGCCCCTTCAACCCTATGACCTTTTTTTTATACACTTTTGCTAGCAATGGGCTGTTTTATTTACACGAGGGTAGGTATTATTATTATTATTATTATTATTATTATTATTACTACTACTAATACTGCTACTACTACTACTACTACTACTACTACTGCTGCTGCTGCTGCTGCTGCTGCTACTAGTACTACTGCTGTTACTCTTACTATTATTATTATTATTATTATTATTATTTTTATCTAAACGAATAAATGAAGACTCACACCGCAAGAGGGAAAAATAATACTTGCTATCAGCGAACGAGGTTAATCATGGTTAGAGGAAACTTCTTGTACTGAAAGGGTTAATGAAGGCTATATCAGACCTCTTAAGTTAGAAAATTTAATCTAAGCTAAATATAATCGACTGGAATCAGGAAGAATAAATCAGATGTCAGCGTAGTGAGAGGGCAGTTTAATCTTCCTAATTCCTCTGCATCATTCCCCACCCCTTCTCTCTCTCTCTCTCTCTCTCTCTCTCCCCACATACTCTAACTAAAGAAAAAGTGGGAAAGGAAATAGTGACTCACCAGGAAAAACAGATAAATAAATGGATAGGAACGATAGATAGATAGATTGATAGATATATAGATAGACAGGTATACAGACAGACAGGTAGATAGACAGAGGAGATAGACTAAGTACTTCATCGGGATACATCAATTAATACGAAGCTGAATCCACTAAGTGCATTTATTTTTAACACCGTTTTCCGGATTGAACCTTGGGGCTATTAAGCAGCTGTCTAGTCCATCAAATCTTTTATCAATTGCTGTCTATTTTCTTTGCATCTGTGTTTAATCTATTATTCTGTATTATTTCTGTCAGTCTTTTTATCTACTACTGTCTATTTCATCTGTACTTATCTTGAACCTTTGTCAATTTATTTCATGTATTTCTTTTGTCTAATGTCTATTTTCCCCGCGTGTTTTTTCACATCTACTGCTATATTCTTTATTTATATTTTTACCTACTGATTACTATATTCACTTTATCTATCCGCAATCCTTCCTTATTAAACCTCTAATGCCTGGTTAAATTCTTGTCTACTATTTTATGTAACAGTCTTAGAATTATGTACTTGGCTATTTTCGTAGTATTTTTGTTCCTGCCTATGCAGTTTTTACAACCACAACAACAACAACAACAACAATCTTCTTACCTGATACCTTATGTCTACCTGTCTACTGTCTTCATTTGCCTTTGTCTTTACGTTCATTCCTGTTTATATATATATATATATATATATATATATATATATATATATATATATATATATGTCTATCAGTATATGTGTCTGTCTGTGTGTCTTTCCATATGTACCCGTATGTATTGTACGAATATCTCTGTGTATGTTTGCATGTTTATCTATCTGTCTGTTCCGGCACTTATCACTGAATCAGTCAGTCGATCAGTCAATCAGTCCCCTATAACAATTATCTGCTACTCAACTCGACACCTAATAATTGCCTATACGCTAAGCACTGCAGCACACAGGTGGGCTAATCCCTATGAATCACTTAGTGAAAAAAAGTTGATCGCTGTTGCTGCACCGGACAGGGCTGGCTTTGATCATTTCACTACTGTGATTTTATTTTTATTCTAATGAAGCTAACGAAGGGTGTATAGTAAAGAAGGAGTAGATTAATGCTATATTTAACCTCTGTATTTGTAAAAATCTCCCATCAAGTGAAAAAACAAATGTAAGGAGCAAAAATGAAAATTCACGTGGAGGGGGAGAAGGGGAGAGGGAGACCGAGGATAAGATGAATGGATGGAGAGCATATACTGTATATATGCATACATGCATACATACATACATACTTATATATATATATATATATATGAGGAAAGGGAGTGTGAGCTGGAGGGACGGCAGATATGTGGCAGATGACAGGGTGATGTCTATCTATCTATCTATCTATCTATCTATAGCCCGCAGACAAAACGCCTCCAAGTCACTCTGTCACCCACCATTTGACTCCCCTCCCCCCAACTCACCCCCCCTCCCTCATATACCTCTCAACTCCATCCCTCCATCTCATCCTCGGTCTACCCCTCCCTCTCCCTCCCTCCACCTCACCTACATACACCCTCTTAGTCAGTCTTTCATTCTCCATCCTCTCCACATGTCCACAGGGTGATGTGGAGGAGATTTATCTGTGGTCACTCCTTACGGGATTAAGGCGTCTTGTAGTGGATTGAAAGGCATCCTCGGGTAGAATGGCTTGCAGAGTTAGAGACGTTTTTTAACGTGAGTCAAGAATGGAATCTAGTGCAAAACTTCCTCATTTTAAGCAATTTTAATTTCAGTGACGAGACAATCACTCTATCTTCACATGGTTTTATTCACAGTATGATAAAATTTTTGATCTGATGGGGTTAGATACAGCCCTCATAAGTCACTAGAGCACGAGCGGTCTTTCCACAGTAATAATGATAATCTATCTATCTATATACCTAGGCTGCTTCCCCCAAGGAAAGGGAGGTAGCCGAGACAGGACGACTCACTCTCCATTTACTCATCCATTCAAACACATTCATTCGCATCTTAGCCCCAAAGGGGAGAACGGACAGATCCTCACCGCATGATAATAATAATAATAATAATAATGATAATAATAATAATAATAATGATAATAATAATAATAAAAGGTAACTCCAGCTGGGATAAAACGGAAACACACGTCCTCGGGGTGAAAGAATGAAGTCAGTGATGTGTTCTAAATACTCACGACTCTGCACAGTTGCGGAAAATAGCACCTTCAGTCCGATTAATTATTTCTTTGTTTATTCTTCCCACCTCTAGACAATTTTTTTTAACTTTTGAGAAGCCATTTGTAGCGTCAAGATTAGCGAGTGTCTGCATTAACTTCTTCAGACCCCATTTCTCTCATTACTTTGACTAAAATTGTCTTAATGTATCATCCATTTCATGGACCGTGTATCATGGTTTTTCTCAAATATCTTTCAAACTAATCAATTGATCGGTATGATACTTTGACACAGTGTACATGACACCTCCCGCTAATTTTTGGTAATATACGGCATTGCCAAGTGGTGTTACTGAAGGCGTTTACTCTTGACGTTTAAAGGCAAAGTCGCGTGAGCCCTGCAGGACTAATCAACACAATCGAACGTCCGCTACCCCCCATCTCCTTCCTCTCCCTCCCTACCTCCCTCCCTCCCTCTGTCTCACTGTTTCACTCTCTCTCTTTCTCTCAGCATTCCCCCCAATACCTGTATGTAACATACAATATGCAATAAAATACCGTTTACCATTATATTATTCAGTAGTAGGAGATAACTGGAAAGTTCTTAATGAAAAGGATATAGCGTGGTCTGACCTAACGACCATAATAGGCTAATGGTTAAGTTTTCCCAACGAGGATGAGAGAGAGGGAGAGAGAGAGAGAGAGAGAGAGAGAGAGAGAGAGAGAGGGAGAGAGAGAGAGAATTTCATAAATCCATTACGGCCCTATTATGTTGTGTTGATTATATACCGTACCGTACTGGTTTGTAAGTTAAACTGTGTGATTTAATTTGGGATACCTTATCTTACCTGCTCGTAGTAAACACGTCGATATGGGGGGTAAAGGAATTAAGAGATCGTGATAGTAGGCACATTATATTGGGTGAATAAGGTGACGGTCATACGCTCTTTAGTCAACTCCCGTTTATATAACTTCAGGACATACAATAACAATGATTAAATGAACACAGACTCTACAAACAACAACATACTGTATTTATGATACCCGATACTAATCATTATAACATGATAGAGTGGACAGAGGGGGGGGGGCCACGGGGAGGCCAGCAGGAATGAGGGTTGAGGGGGGAAGTGAGGAGGGGGAGGGGGGAAATGAGGAGGGGGAAGGGAGAGGGGGGAGAGGGAGGGAGGTAGGGAGGGAGAGGAAGGAGATGGGGGGTAGCGGACGTTCGTTTGTGTAGATTAGCCCTGCAGGGCTCACGCGACTTTTCCTTTAAACGTCAAGAGTAAACGCCTTCAGTAACACCACTTGGCAATGCCGTATATTACCAAAAATTAGCGGGAGGTGTCATGTACACTGTGTCAAAGTATCATACCGATCAATTGATTAGTTTGAAAGATATTTGAGAAAAACCATGATACACGGTCCATGAAATGGGTAGTAGGCAGAAAAAAATCCACCACCGGACTGAAAGGGTTAAATCGATAAACCTCTTTACGATACATAACGAGAAGGTGAGCGATGAAGTTCGAACCTCAGTGATGGGATGTTGAGTGAAAAATACTGTATAAACATAGGTCCCATTCACTACCGATATAACCCTACCAGTACTGATGATGTTATGGGTTAATTACTAGAGAGACTATTTTCACCTATAACATCATCGGTAACTGTAACTTCTTAATGGATGAGAATTTAATTAACACTTCTACAGCATCTTTATTTTTTCTTTATTTAAATTTATCCCAAGAATCACCTCCTGAAGTTAAAGTGGCAAGCCCCGAGAAACCTTGTATATAATTATATAATAAAGCGTAAGTCTATTTCGTGGAGAGTGATGATACTGCTTCGTGTCTTTTGCGACGCCTCCAAGTAATCCCGCGGGTGTACTTGACGTTATCGCTTCGTATTTTGCCTCAGAAAAGTCTCCGAGGAAGTCACTCATCTCAGGTGGAAACAGTATCGCTGTCCGGTGTATCTTTGTCATTGTAATTTGACATGGCATTATAATATACCATTCTGCACTCGCAAATGAATGTGTTACTGGATAATTTTGATTTTAGGCCACTAAGTTTCATCAGTTAGTGGGTTATGTATCTGGTATATTGAAAAAAATCGCCTTGGTTTCTCGTATAATGTGAGAGTATGTGGTGTGCTGCAGGTGTTGTTATTATTTTAGTGCACGAAAGGCCGCCGTCAGAAATTCTAGCCCTATCGTACCTGCCGTGTGTGTAGTGCCCTGTGCATTTTCAGAAACATTAGATCCAGTGGGTTCGATACATTCTGGGGCGACTTTACCTCTCTACCTTATTTACCATACCTATCAGCTTACCTACCACAAAATACCTACCTATCTACCCACCTTCCTGCATCACTGGCCATCACATCATGTCTGTCTGCCTACCTACCACCCTGCCTGTCTGCCTACCTACCACATTATTCCTACAGATCTACGTACCTTCCTACTTTAGTGGCCACCACCATATCACATCTATCCTCCTGTCTACCAACCTACTTACCTACTTGTCTTTCCATATCATACCTACCCATCTACTTACCTTCCTAACTCACTGACCACCATTGCATCTTGTCTACCTACATACCCACTTCACAGTTCACATCATCATCATATCTCCCTACGTATTGTCCCTACATCTCGTATCACACCTACTGACCTCCCTACCTGCTTACCTACTATAATTACCTACCTTCCTACCTGCCTACCTCAGCTTTGGTCTGCAAACACGCCTTTTTTAAGCCACCTTCGTCTCTTCTTTCTCCCGTCCTCTTTGCCCAGCATCTGCCTACCAAACCCTTACCGCACAAAAAACGAAAGAAAAAAAAAAAAAAACGCAGGACAAACCACGACTGAGACTGGCGACCAAACCGAACTTCAAAAGAGAGTCAGAGTGAAGCAGGAAAATACCGCTCGGGGAAAAAATAAAAAGAAAAACATGGGAATGCGGGAGGAAAACGTGGCGAAAAAACGAAGTGTGGATAAATGAGAAAAAGGGGGGGGGACACCGAAATAACGAAATGTAAAGCACTACGGATTGAAAAGACGAATAGGAGGTACGGAAAGAAAACTGAAGAATATATATATATATATATATATATATATATATATATATATATATATATATATATATATATATATATATATATATATATATATATATATATATATATATATATATATATATATATATATATATATATGTGTGTGCGTGTGTGTGTGTGTGTGTGTGTGTGTGTATGTCTAACTATCTATCTGTCTATCTATCTATCTACAGAGAGAGCAATGCCCTCAGAATCACAAATACCATGAAAGAAAACAATCAAAAACAGTTTTAAAGTTAGACGGGCAATTATTTTATATGACTCGTGAAATAATTTCGTTTTCGCCCATTTTTTTTCATTAAAAAGCCTCTGATACTGATGCTTACAGTGCATGACGCAAAAAATGAATCGAGAAATACATTTATTGTTAAGAAATTCATAACTCAACCCTCATGTAATTTTACATATTAGCAAATAATTCTGGAAATTATTTTGCTGCCCAGAATATATAGCTGTTCATGATACGCATTATATAAAGAGAGACATATCTGTATATCATGATACTAATACTGTCCAACTAATTCTCTAACATAGTGAGCCTAATACTGACAGTTAAAGTATATGAACTAATTGCTTTTAATCAAAATCACTGAAATTTGTATAAATCTCGGAAAATTCAATGTTTTGTGAAGGCATTGCAATTATATGGTGTGGTCCAGGTAGACTCATCCCGTGTCCACACAAGAAACTGTAAGATCAGCAATATGGACAAACTCTTATCTCATTCGTTTGGATGTTCCACTCTTTTCCATCATACAAACTTGGACTTTCGTTTACACTTCTGAAAGAGGAAGAACAGTGGTTGGTCACATAGCTGACGTTTAGTTTAATGAGCGTGCATATTGTTGTTTTGGCACGCCTACCCACCTACCTACTTAGCATGAAAAGAGAAATATCCTAGAAGTGCCGAAGCCAATTTAAGAAAATAATGGAAAACTACAACAGGCAGTGGGCACAGGAAACAAAAAATAATTTAGAACATGAGGAGTCGGATACCTTGGAGGAAAATATATCTCACACAACCACCCACACCACCATCCCCACACCCCCACCATCACGGCTTCTCCACTTCCTCACTACCATATCTCCACACCTTAACCTTCACACCCTCCTCGACTCCTCACCACTCTTACCTCTTCCACATCCTCACCCTCAGCCACACCCACACCTCCACCTCCACACCTCCCTCAAATCACCCTCACTCTCAACCACACTCTCACTGCATATCTTTGCTCAAGCTCTCACCCTCGCTTATACCACCACCACACCTTCCCCATCCATACCCCCTCCCACACTTAAAACCACACTCTCAACACCACACCTCTACGCCCTCACTTTCACTCACATTCATACCCCAACTACCACTCTCACCATCACATCTCACCAACACATTCTCCAAAACACACACACACACACACACACACACACACACACACACACACACACACACACACACACACACACACACACACACACACACACACACACACACACACACACACACACACACACACACATACACGCTTACTTTACGTTAACTTACTTCGTTATATGTTTAATTACTTTCGCAGTCACATATACATCCATGCGAAAATAAATCCATATCAATGTATGTGTGAATAAATCCCTATGAATGCACACATGAATAAATCCTTGATATTAGTCACTCAAACACAAAATTAACCAATGATGCACAACATTGCCACTTGATCCGTCACTTTTATTGCTGCATTTATTGATAAGCTCCCGAAATGATACACACATATGAAACGCTCACGGAAATAAAGAGGGTCACAGCTAGGTACAAAAATTCTCCTATTATTTCACTGCTTCTACGTAACACTCAGGGCATGTCCGTCAGTTTTCTCCCCGACGTATAAAAGGAGAATAATCTAAGAACACAGAAACGTACCTAAACCTCTCTCAGCGTCACAGCTTCAAGCTTACTCATATAAAGCTTTTCAACCTAACCATCTAAATCAGTTCTCTCTAAATGACCGTACCATACTCTTACTTTTATCAGCAGACCTCTATGCTAAAAATCTTTCACGAATTGTTGTGTTCTTATTCTATTCACTCTACATACCCTACATACGTTTTTCAATAATCACATTTCCTTTACTCTGGCTCTTCCATGCCCTAATTCCACACCGATATATGGCCAGCAACACACCTAAAATAATCTCACATGCAGCTTCCATTGTCATTTTTGTGTTTCGTGTCAATGCCTTCATAATACCGACCTCCTCGCTTTTATGAGTTGAGTCAATCTACTCTCTGTTTCCCTCTTACTTTCATCTTAACCTCCTTCGCCAATTTAGGGGTCGTATGTTTAAACCTGAAACTGAGATGTGAGATGCAGGCTCCAAAATTTTTACGATTTTTTCTTTTCTTTTTTTTTCTTTGGTTGACAATGATGGAGCGTGTTTGGCCTTCCTAAATGGTTGCTGACTGCATTCTGTAGTATGGGATGCAGGCTGACCATACGTAATAACCACTGGCGTTCCATAGAAGACCGTCAAAAATTCGAGTTTTGCTCTCCACTCTGCGATTTTGGATCTAGGGATTCGACCTTAAATCTCTTACCATTCGCCACCACACCGCACTGATTAACCTTCTCTTTCAATAACCATAACTTTTATCCTATCTATATTTGCTGTTTGAGTCTCGGTATTGCCTTGACATCCCGTCTCTTATTGTCCAGGAATTTTCTTAGTTGACACTCAGCTTCAAACGTCGCCACTTTGACGCTAATGCCCATCAGTCACACTAATACATGCTAGGAAACTGCATTAAATGATGATAAAGATACGGACATTGGAAGTAACGATATACACATAGAAGGTAAAGACAGGCACATAGGAAGTACTGACACACACATAAATAGATACTCTCAGGGAAATAACAATACCCACGCGAAACTAAAGACACGCGCAAGGGAAACAATCACACGCACATGGGGGAAAAGAATACACACAGGAAAATAAGTATATACACAGAGAAAGCTAAAAATACTCTCACCGGAGAACAAGGATGCTTACAGGGAGAGAAAAACGCACATGAAAGAAAAACGTACACGTCGGGAGGGAGGGAGAGAAGGAAATATAGCCATGCCGGGGGAAATAAATTATGGATATGGTATTTTGCCTTCCACTCCTGGGGGGGTAGAGGGTGGGAGGGAGGGAAGGAGGGAGTGGGAGGGGAGGAGAGACAGAGGGAGGGGGAGGGAAGGAGAAAGGGAATGCGAGAGAAAAGAGGAGGGGAGGTGAGAGAGAGGGAGGGGGAGGGAAGGATAAAGGGAATGCGAGAGAAAAGAGGAGGGGAGGGGAGGAGGAGAGAGGGAAAGAGAGAGGGAGGGGGAGGGAAGGAGAAAGCGAATGCGAGAGAAAAGAGGAAGGGAGGGGAGGAGGAGAGAGGAAAAGAGGGAAAAAGGGGGAGAGAGGATGGGAGTGGGGGAAATATAAAAGGAGGAGGGAAGAGAAAACAGAAGAGGAGTGGGGAAGGGAAAGGGAGGGAGAAAGTGAAGGAAAGAGGGGGAAGGAAGGAAAAAGGCAGAGAGGAGAGGAGAGTTAAAAGAGGAGAGGGAAAGAATGAGCATAGGGAAAGGAAGAGCGAAGGAAATACAGAGAGAGAAAGGGGTAAATGGACGGGAACAGAGTAGGGAAACGGAAGAAGGGAAAGGGTGGATGAATGGAGAGAGGAAGAGGAGGAGAAATGGAGAAGGAGAAGTGGTGGAGAAAAGTAAGAGAGGGAGAGGTAACGTGGAAAAGGAAGGAGGGAGGGAGTTGATAATGTGTGGGATATTTGAGAATGGAGTAGAATGAGAATGGGAAACAGAAGAGAAAAGGAGGAAGTAGGGGAAAAGGAATGGAATGGGGATGAAAATGTGGGTGAAAGAAAGAGGGATGGGACGGGGAGGAAGAAGGCAGGGAGGGGGGAGGGAAAGAGGAGCAAAGAAGGAAGGGGAAGCAGGAGAGAGGATGAGGAAGAGGGGAAAATAAGGGGTAGGCTAAGCAAGAAGAGTGGATGAGGAGGAACTTGTACAGGAAAGAAGAAAGGGAGAAGAGGAAATGGGAGGGATGAGGGGAAGAAAGGATAGGAGGCAGTAGGTAGAAAGTAGGAATGGAGATATAAGTAGGAGTAAAGGGATAAAGTGGAAGAGCAAAGAGAGTCGTCTGTAAACAGCAGGCGCAATTGATGTCCTCTTCCTGAAGGGGATAAGAGGAGTAGAAGTTAGTTAGGGAGCAGAGGGAAGGGTGTGATATAAGTACAGTGCCTCTCTCTCTCTCTCTCTCTCTCTTTCTCACTCACACACACACACACACACACACACACACACACACACACACACACACACACACATACTCACATAACCCAAAATAGCCTGACAAACTAATTCAGCTTACCTTACCGTAATGAAGCAAGCCAGACCTTACCTAATTCTATCGTTGACCTGATCTGCTTATACTATAGAGAACATTAAGTATCTTCCGGACAAAATTACAAGACAAATTGGGATATGTTAACTTTGCTTTTTGTCACCTTTAACTGTAAGGTTAGGAATCTTGTTACACTGTAGAAAGATGTGAGAGAGAGAGAGAGAGAGAGAGAGAGAGAGAGAGAGAGAGAGAGAGAGAGAGAGAGAGAGAGAGAGAGAGAGAGAGAGAGAGAGAGAGAGAGAGAGAGAGAGAGAGAGAGAGAGAGAGGTTGAGTCTGTTAAGAATGCGTGCATGCTTGTGCTGCAAACAGCAGTGTATCTGTGAATTACTCTGTGGATGAGAGCTAGAATATCCCTGTGTTTTTCTGTGTATAAGTATGTATGAATGAGACTGCTAGTGTGTATTTGCCAGTGTGCATAAAAGTCGTGAACTGCAACAAGAACACACACACACACCACACACACACACACACACACACACACACACACACACACACACACACACACACACACACACACACACACACACACACACTCTTCGTCGATATAAATTACCCATCTACCTTTCCATCACATTATCATTTACTGGACAATGGAGCGAAGAGATCAGTCACCACGCCACTCAGTCCATATAATTAAGATGACATGGAACAGCTGACCTCTCGTGAGTGGAATTATCTAAGCAATTAACCTCAAACAACCCTCGGAAGCCAATTCTTAAATGTCACATCCGATTGGAGAACCTCAACCGCCTATTCCACCAGGCATAAAAAGAAAAAGGAAGGAAAAGACAGAAAAAGAAAATTCCACAGGAGACACATATGTTTGGAGTGCCTTAAAACACACACACACACACACACACACACACACACACACACACACACACACACACACACACACACACACACACACACACACACACACACACAAATACCAAACCATCTCCTCCTCAAAACCTTCGTCTGTAAACAACTTGACCTCTTGAGCTTCACCCACAAAGCAAATAGCACCACCACCTCCAAACAAGGAACGGACTGATATAGCTGTGGTTATTTAATGCCAGGTACAAGCGAATCCAGCACTACAGTTCGTTAGGTATGCATCGTGGGATTCATATTGGAAATTGTAGTGGATTCGATGGTGTGGGCATTCCGTGTTGGTGTGGTTAGCGACAGATGGTGGTGGATGGCAGGAAGGTGTAGGATGATAGATATTTTAATAGACGGGTATGTGTATGTATGTATGTATCCATATCTACCTATCTATCTATCTATCTATCAATCGAACTATCTGTCTATCTAGAGGGAGACAGAGAGGAAGCGTTGTTTATCAGGAATTGAACTGGTATGAATGCCAAGAGAACAATCTAGCAAAGAGATGTATTGTGCATAACGTATGAGACTGAGCACTGTCATGACCTTTATCCAAGAACGTCCACAAACTAAAATAAAAGTGACCTTAACCCTGTATGACGATGCATTTTACTCATCCTTGTTGATTCCAGACCATTTCATTCGCCATAAGAACCCCATCAGTACCGATTTATTTTCAATATTCTTGTGGAAGCGAACCCGGCAGACTGCAGGCTTGAATTTCTATTTTCCTGCAGTCCACCATCCTTTCAGGGGATAGGGGGGAAGCTGTGAAATGTCTGTATAACCTAACACGGAGGTGGCCAGGTGTATTGGTGCTACTGCGTGAAGGCGCCCCTCTCCAGCACAGACAGTGTAAATGAAGCTGCACCTCACCTCTCTCAGTTTGGAAGTTTCTCAACCCTTTCACTATGTACACGTCTTATCACACCTGAGCTCGCGAAACGAAAGCGGGTGTTATGTTTTAGTGTGTGTGTGTGTGTGAAAGAGAGAGAGAGAGAGAGAGAGAGAGAGAGAGAGAGAGAGAGAGAGAGAGAGAGAGAGAGAGAGAGAGAGAGAGAGAGAGAGAGAGAGAGAGAGAGAGAGAGAGAGAGAGAGAGAGAGAGAGAGAGAGAACCCTGTAATACAGATAAGAGTTTCCCGAAAGTTGAATATTTTTTGGCTGTAAAGACATAATAACGGTTATAGCTTTCACAGGAATGGATTGAGCGCTGTTGTGACCTTTTGTTTCTACTCACACAACTTCTGACGTTATTCACTTCACTACCATGACACCTTTTTATAGGTTAATAATGCTTCACCGGATGATTCTATTCAGCATCAGAAAGCCACACGCCACACGGTAGTTAATAAAGGCTGTGTCTGACACCTTAAATTTAATGAATTTATTAACAGATAGCATGAAGAGCATACCAAAGACATTCTAAGACTGAAAGGGTCTACATACTCATGCCCCCAAATTGCCATCTCCCCATCTTGAATGCTGGCTGAGTTGTAATAAGAGAATAGCTACATTAGCCACAATATTATGTTAGTCACAAAGAAGTCCAATGGCAAGTATATAGGGCCGTTACTTTGTCGCACTGAGATAAAAAATTACCTTTAGAACCACAAGAATTTAATGTTACACACACACACACACACACACACACACACACACACACACACATACTGTAAATAAATATACAGAGTATAAATAAATAAACAATATATATATATATATATATATATATATATATATATATATATATATATATATATATATATATATATATATATATATATATATATATATATACACACACCTTCACTTTCTCTCTCTCTCTCTCTCTCTCCACCGGCAGCTAAGATAACACTATTTTTATGTCTTTTACGTCGCAATGTCATTCGAGTCGAAAGTTAATTAAATAATAAAAGCAAGAGAGAGAGAGAGAGAGAGAGAGAGATTAATAACAGGCAGGAAATAGTGCCATAACAATAACAATCATCGGTTATTACATTATGGAAAGGTCAGCTTCGATTAACATATTTCTGTACTTACCATAAATTCCTCAGTTACGCCTTCATTTTTTTTATCCATCTCTCTCTCTCTCACTTTCTCTCTCTCTCTCTCTCTCTCTCTCTCTCTCATTTTCATTTCCTCTTCGATTCATCAATTCTCTCGCTACATTTCACTCATTTTTCTTTTTCTTTTCCTTCTTCTTCCCCCTTTTCGGCTTTCTTCTTTCACTTTATCTTTACTTCGTTTTATTTTTCCTCTTTACTGTGTATCTCTCCTTCTGTGTCCTTCCCTTATCTCTTCTTTTCATTCTTTTATCAGTCTCCCTTCTTTCATTCTTCTTTGTTTTTCTTCCTTCTATCTCACCATGCTTTTCTGACTCTAAGCTATCTTCTTCATGTCCCTGTTTCCTCCTTTCTTCATTCACTCCATCCCTCTTTGAAATCATTCCTCCTCTCTAGTCCCCATCTCTTGCTCGTTCCTTCTCTTTCTTCTCTTCAGTTTTATTTCACTCCCTCACACCCCTTCCCTCATACTCTCTCCTCTTCCCTCCGCGTCCCTCTTTCCCTCCATTTTTTCCTTCTGTCCCCCTTTATTCCTTTTCCTCCCCAGCATTTCTTCCTGCTTACCTGCAAGTGAAAGGAAAATTAATAAGAGAATGGAGAAAGTAAACCAAGAAAAAGTAAGCAGAGAATATAAACATGGTGTTACAAATATATAAATAAATTACTTACACGAGATAATGAAATAAGGACATTAGCAAAATGGGAGAAAGAAATAATAAAAAAAAAAAAATCCCATAGGGTAGGGAGAGAGAGAGAGAGAGAGAGAGAGAGAGAGAGAGAGAGAGAGAGAGAGAGAGAGACTTGCATTTTAAGTTCTAGCCAATAAAAAACGGATCACAGCTTCTTTATTCATGTCTGTCTAGCTAAATGTCTGTCTATCACTCTATCTGTCTGTCTATCTGTCTTCTGCTACATCTCTAGAATTCTTTTCCTAATTACTTCCACCCATTATCCTGTCTCCCACGTCTCACTGTGTCCGTCAGTCTCTCTCTCTCTCTCTCTCTCTCTCTCTCTCTCTCTCACTAGTAAAAGGTTACAAGTCAATAACACTGTTCGACTTATTGGGACCCAAATATCAGGTTAGGGAGTGGGATGGGGATAGGGTAAGTGGTGGGATGAGTTGGAGTGGGGTGAAGGTGGGCTGGGGGGTGGGACAAACTGGAGTGGGATCTAGGGAAATGAAGTGGGAAAGGGAGTGAACAAAGGTATTAAATCCACACCTTGCTCATTCGGAGAGTACGACACTGGAGATTAAATCGAGAAAAAATCAGTTGAATAAAATAACAGCGGTAAATCGAGTGCAACACAACCCATTCTCAGGCTTCGTTGTGGTATGGTAATTTTTTTTGGATTTATTTACTGTATTTATTAATGCATCTGTTTATTGTACTTCTGGAAATCATTACCTGTCTTTTTCAAAATTTCACTCTCTTCCTTATGTAGTTCAGAGGAGACGATGTGGCTTTCCAGAGTGTGAGAATATGTTTTCCGCTTCCTGTACTGTGTTGTCTCGCCTACCATATCTGACAGAGTAAGTTAGGTAAGGTGAGAGTATTTTGCACATAGACACGAACAAACAGACATACACAGACAGACTCATGCATACACACATGTACACACAAACACTGCACACACAAACACGCGTTGGAACACACACACACATACACATATACAATCACACGTGCACACAAACACTACACACACAAACACACGTAGAAACACACACACACACATACACACACACACACACACACACACACACACAGAATGTATTTTTTCCTTGTGTGTTGAGTGTAAGGTGTATATGTGTGTGCGCATGTGCAACAGAGAGAGCGAGCGAAGGAATATAGTATACCCATAAAACTGGTCTGGCCAGTTTCAATATTCTTTCCTTTCTTCGGCGATGTTCGTCTCCTTTACTGTCTGTTTTATTTGTATATATGTTTTCCCGTGTGTAATCCTCATGTTTCAGTCGCCACAAATTCTTCCCTCCCCTCTCACTCTCCCCATTCCCGCCCTTTCACTCGCCCCTTCGCCTCTATTCATCTCCTCCTCAATTCGTTATCTTCCTGTCTGACTTTCACCCTCTCTCAGTTTGCTTACACTCCCTTTTTCCGCGGTTCTCCTTTCTTTTTCTCTTACTCCTATCTTTATCTCCCTTACATTTCCCTTTAACTCTTTTATTTATCCTTTATTTGCCTTTTTTTAATGTCTTCTCTTTTCTTACTAGTTTCCCCTCTCTTTTCCTTTCCTCTTATCCTTGTTTAGTTTCCTTTTCTTTATGTGCTTCCCTGAACTTTGGTTTTTCTCTTTATATAGTTCTCTCTCTCTCTCTCTCTCTCTCTCTCTCTCTCTCTCTCTCTCTCTCTCTCTCTCTCTCTCTCGTCTATCTACTTATCTATTACCTTTTTCTTCCTTCATTCTCCCATCTACCTCTGTTGTTCTGCTCTTCCTGCTTCTCTCTTCCCTTTTCCTCTTATGCTTTACTTTTTCCATCTGTCGACCTTGCTTTCCCTTCTTTTCCTCTTATTTCCTTCATTCCCATTTCTCCCCCCCCCTCTCTCTCTCTCCTTTCCCCTCTTTTTAATTTCCCCTTTTCCACTACTTACACTTACTTTCAATATTCTCCCTTCTTCTAGTTCCTGTAGGTCTAAGTGTTATTATTTTTCCCTCTTTCTCCTCTCTTCCGCTTTCTTCTAGTTTCTGTACACTTCCTCTTTCTTTTCCTCCCTCTTCCCAGCCATATCATCCCTTTCATTCATCCCTTCCCTGCCTCCTCTCTTCCCTTCACTCATCGTCCTGTCCTCTTTCATCTTTTACATATTCGCTTGAGTATTCTCCTTCGTTCTCTTGTACATTTTCTTCACACAAGGAGGTTATGTTTTGGGCTCTGCTTGTGTCTGTCTATCTATGTGTCTGTCCGTCTGCCTGCCTCACACACACACACACACACACAGACACACACACACACACATATTTGACCACAACCGCATGAAATTTGGAGTGTTGATTAGGGACCATCTGAGAGACAATTTTTTTTAACAGGGGGGGGGGGAGACAAAGATCGAGAACAAAAGAGGGATGAATGCTTCCTTAGAGGAGGTATGCCACCTCTGAGTGCTCTTATATTTTTCTTTATTGTGTATTTTTCTTTTTTTGCTGTTCTATTTTTACCTTTCCGTTTCCCTCTTTATTTCCCTTTAGCTGTGTTCCTTTGGCCAACTATCTTTTTTTTTTTTTTTTTCATTTCTTACTCACCCCCTCTTCACTCTCTCTTCCTCTCTTTTTGTCAATATTTCTTTTCCCCTTCCTTTTTTTTTAAATCCTGTTTTTCCCCTTTCTCCGTTTAATTTTTCCTTTTAGTTTCTTCCGTGTTTCCACTCCGTCTCTCCTTCATTTCCTTATTTTCTTTTACATCTTCCTTTTTCACTTTTTCTTCTATTGACTGTTTCCTTTCTTTATGCTTCCATTTCCTTTTTCTTCTGGATTAAATTCTTTCCATTTTTTTTTTAATTTTTATCTCAGGTTCTTCCCTATATTCACATACTCGCAACTATCTTCTTAACTTTCCTCGCCTTATTTCTTCCTCCCTTCCTTCCATTCCTTTGCCTATTTCTTTCAGTTACTTACTTCATAACTCTTCCTGATTCCCTGCTTTCCTCACTTCCTTCCATCGTTTCCCTCCATCACCACCCTTCTCAATTCACCCCCCTCCCCCTCATTCCCCTCCATTCTCTCCCACACTTCCTCTTTCCATCCCACATCCTTTATCAACAATGGTTCATTCTTGTAGATACAAATTTTTTCCCGCTGTCTTCCTCTCTCCTGTCCAGATTACCTCTCTGCCTCCCTCCATCGCTCCTTCCCTCTCTCCTTCCCTCCCTCCCTCCTTCGCTCCGTTTCTCTCTCTTTCCTTCACATCTCCCTTCCTCCATCACTCTTTTACTTTCCTCTCTCATTTCACAAACTTATTTACTTCTTAACTACAGTATCTCCTTTCTTTTTTCCTTTTCATCTTTATTTCATTCTTTTCCTTCTTTTTCCTTAACTCCTCATACACTCTATCTCTCCCTCTCTTTTTCTCTCTCTTCCTCCTTCCTTCCCTTCCTTCCCCTCCCCTCTATCTCTCTGTCAGACCTTCCCTGCCCCCCTTTCTGCTTCCCTCTCTCCCTCCCCATTCCCTCTTTCCCTACTTCTCTCCCTCCCTGCACCCCGCCTTCCCTCCTTTCCGCCTTTCCAGTCATGGCTATATCTTTCTGGTTATATAAAATTTCCTCTCTGTCTGTCTGTCTGTCTGTCTGTCTGTCTGTCTGTCTGTCTGTCTGTCTGTCTCTCTCTCTCTCTCTCTCTCTCTCTGCATCCTCTATAATCCTTTTGCACTCTTTCTACCTCTATTTGCTGTTTCTTTACCCTGTCTTTTTCTTCATTTCTCCATGTCTCTACCTTTCCCTCCTGACATCCCTTCCTCCCCCTGCCTCCTTATCTCCCTCCTTTCGTCTCCCTCCCTCCCTCCCTTATGCTACACTGTTCCCTCCTTCCGGTTGTAAAATCTTCCTGTACTCCATTGTTTTCTCTTCCCCCCCCCCGCTCTCTCTCTCTCTCTCTCTCTCTCTCTTTCTCTCTCCTGCAGTACCATCTCCTTTGCTTCTACTGTGCTTGGGGTAGACTTATTACTGCTAATATTAGGGCCATAGCGCCTCTCTCGCCTCGCAAGGTCTGTGTGCTCTGAAGATCTATGTAACTTATGTAACTGTAACGCTCTCTCTCTCTCTCTCTCTCTTTCTCGTGCAGCAATATCCTTCTCTCCTACTCCTGTGACTAACACGGGCCGCCTCGTAGGGACTGTAAAGTCTGTGTATCTTTGTAACCTCTCTCTCTCTCTCTCTCTCTCTCTCTCTCTCTCCCTCTCTCTTTCTCTCTCTCTCTCTCTCTCTCTCTCTCTCTCTCTCTCGTTTCCTACCACGCTCCAACCAAACTGATGTCCGCCTCTCCACATACACATATAAAAATCTCCCTCTCTTTCCTTCCTGCCTGCCTATCTACTACTTCCCTCCCTCCCATCTCTCTCTCTCTCTCTCTCTCTCTCTCTCTCTCCATTCTTCTTTCATCCTTCCTCCCTTCTGGCTTCCTCCATCTCTTTCTTTCTTTCTTTCTCACTCCATCTGTCTGTCTATTAATCTCCGCACCTGTCTTCCTGTCAGTCACTCTATCTCTCTTTATCTATCTGCCTGTCTATTTATCTTTGTCAATTTATATACCTGACAAATTATCCACTCCTTTACTTTTTTGGTATTCTCGAACTTTTTTTTTAAATCTAATTTTACTCATTTCGTCCTTCCTCACTTTTTTCTCTCCCTCATACTTTTCTTCTCCCTTTACATCAGGGGTGGGGAACCTTTCTCCTATTAAGGGCCATTAGGATATTTTTAACATCATTCGCGGGCCACACAAAATTATCAACTTAAAATCAACTGTAGCCCGGTACATGATATATATATATATATATATATTCATTGACGAGTTTATGAAATTGCATTGATAAACTGCTTCGCGGGCCTGATCAAATGGTTTTGCTGGCCTTATACGGCCCGGAAGCCGACGTTCCCATACCTGCTTTACATAACAGTTTTCTCTCTGTGCTATCCTTGTAATTTCTACATTCTTCATTTCATCTATTTTCTTCTTCCCTTGAGGTCTTTCTTCCTCTTCTTACATCTGCCCTTTTCATTTTCCCCCCGTGTTTATCTCATCCTACCTTTTGTTTCTTTTCCTCTCCTTAGTTCTCAGTCTGTCTGTCTCTCTGTCTCTGTCTCTCTCCCTCTCCCTCTGTTCTCCCGTCCTTTCCTTCCCTTCCCCCTCCTCTCCTTCCCCTCCTTGTATTTTCTCATCCCCTTTTAAGGATAGTAACGGAAATGAAAGAAGACAAACAGCAAATTAATCTACTGATCCTCTCATTTCCCCTCCTTTTCATCTCGTCCTTTTCTCTTTCCCTTTTCTCTCCTTTCCTCTTTCTTTTTTCTCGTCTCTCTGTTCCCTCTTCCTTTCCCCTCCCTTCATCTTCCCTTGCCAATTCCCTCATTCTAATCTTTGACTCATTTCTATTCCTAACCATCCTCATTTCTTTCCCTTCCCACTACCTTTCACATCCTTCCTGTTCCTCCATCCTTCCCTCCCTTCCCATCCGTTCTTTTCTCTCTTGCTATTCCTTACGTCAATCCCTCACTTCACCCACTCTTCTTTCCTTCCCTCCTTTACTCCCTTCCCTTCTTTCACTCTTTCCCTTCCCCCTTTCTCTTGTCTTCGTTCCCTCCATCCACCTATCTTTTCCTTCCCTTCCTTTCATTTCTTTGTTTCACATTTCTCTCTCATTCCTCTTTTCCTTAACTCACTCTATCCCTCTTCTCCTCTTCCTTTCTTTAGTCCCTCTCTAACATCGGCTGGAGGGCTTGGTGGGCAGGGAGGAGCCTTCTTGCTTTGCTATCCTTATCTTCACCTCAGAATCAGACATCATGGTCAATCTTCTCTATAACAAACAATCCCGAAAGGACGATTAGGTCTGCTGTCATTTGTACTCCTTTGTACTCCTCACTCCCTCTATTTCTGTTCTTCCTCTTCTACCTTCCTTCCTCTCTCCCTCTCTTTCTTCCTTTCCCTTTTCCTCCCTCTCCTTACATCTCCATTCTTCGATCTCCCCTCACTAGTTGCACAAAAATGAGACAATGAAAACACACAGACTAATCCACTGGTCTACTCTGTTCCATTTCTCTTTCCGTCTAACCCTCCATTCCTCCCCTCCATCACTTCCTTTCCCCTCCCCTCTCCCTCCATCACTTCCTTTCCCCTCCCCCTCCCCCTCCCTTGCCTCCCCTCGCCCCATATTTCACGGGTCTGGTTCTGAATACCGCAGTCAAAGAGATATCACAGTCCCACTCTCTGACAGCTAGGGGGGGGAGGGGGAAGGAGGCAAAAGGGGGAATCTAGAGGGAAGGAAGGGGGATCGGGAAGGAGGAGGATGTATAATGGGAGAGAAGTAGGGGAGACGGATGTAGGGAGAGAGGGTGGGTAAGGGTGAAAGAGAGGTATGCAGGGAGGAGGAAGGGGGATGGAAGGGAGGAGAAATGGGTAAGGGGGATAGAGCTAGGGGCAGTGAAAGAAACGGGGGAAGAAAGGAGGATGGGGAAGGAGGAGGGATACATACGGAGGGCAGGGTATGGAGGAGGAAAGAGAGAATGTAGGGAGAGAGGGAGGGGAATAGGGTAAGGGGAGAGGGAATGAGGTAGATGAGGCTGGGAGAGATTAAGGGAAGGGGTAAAGAGAGATTAAGGAAAGGGGTAAAGGGAAATTTAAGGGAAGGGGCAATGAGAAGACTAAAGAAAGGGGTAAACGGGGAAAAGAAGGGTAAATGAAAGAGAGGAGAAATGAGTAAATGAGGGTGGAAAGGGAGAGAGAGTTGAAGAGGAAAGGAGGAATTGTGAAACTGAGGAAGGGCTGGAGGGAGAGTATAGGGGGCTAAGGTTGATGGAGAAGGATAAAGACTGGAGGAAAATGAGTGGACGGGATAGAAGGAGGGGAGGGAGGGAGAAAGGAGATGAAAATAGGTGAGGAACAGAAATATGGAGTAATGAAGGAAGAAGGGAAAAAGAAAGGGGTGGAGGGAAAGGACAGAGAGTTAATTAAGACTGAAAAGGAGAGCGAATCGGAAAGAATAGAGGAAAAAGAGTGGAGGCGGTGAAGGGAGAGATTAGAGAGAGAAAAGAACAGAAGAAGGTGAAGAGGAAGAGAAAATTCGGGAGAGCAAAGGGAAGAAGGGAGACAAGGGTGGATGAAGTGAAACAGAAGGTGGATAAGGAGAGAAAAATGGAAAGAATGGAGGAAATAAGAGAGAGAAGAAGGCAGGGAGGGAGAGAAAGGAGGCAATGAAGGGAGCAGATAGAGGGAAAGACGGGTGAGAGAGAAGGTAGGGAGAGAAAGGAGTGGACGAAAGTGATGAGGAACAAAGAACTGGAGAGGATGAAGGAAATGAAAGAGTGGAAGGAACAGAGATGAAAAGATAGAAGGAAGAGTGACGGAGGGAGAAGATGGGGAAAGAAGGGAGTGGGGGAGACGATGGAGTAGGGAGAAGGATGAAGAAGGGTAAAGAGATGGAGAGAAATGAAGAGACAAGGTGGTAAAAGGGATGAAGGGAGAAGACAGTAGGAAATGTGGGGGAGAAGGGAGAGAATGAAGGAAGGAAGTAAGGACGGGAATGGAGAAGAGGACTGGGGAAGAAGAGAGAGAGAGAAGGGATGTTGGAAAGACTGGAGGGGGTATGTGTGGAGGGAAGGAAGAGAGGGAGGAGCAGAGGGAAGGGAAGAATGGAGATATGAGGAGAAGAAGAAGGGACTAGGGAAGGGTGGGATAGAGATAAATTGGAAACTAGAGAAGGAAGGAAGAAATGGACATGTAACGAGGAGGGAGGGAGGGAGGGAGGCATGGAGGAAGGAGAAGGGGAGATGAGGAGAACACCGGGGATGGGGGGAGGTAGGAAGGGAAAGGGGGATGGAGAAAGACAATTGTGGGAGAGAGAAAGGAGGGGGTTAGGTAGGGAGAAATGGACAAAGACAAGGAAGGAGGGGGAGGGAGGTAGAGAGGGAAATAGGAAAAGAGCGAAGGAGTGAAAGAGGAAGAAAGAGAGCAAGGGAGGGAGGAAGGAAGAAATTTAGGACGAAAAGGAGGCTGGAGAAAGGGAGGAAGAGAGGGAACGAGTGAAAGAGGGAGGGAGGGTGGGAGGGAGAGACAGAGGGAGGGAAGGAGAGGGAGGGACGATGACAGCAAAGAGTATGATTATGAGAAATGGAGGAGGGGAGCCGAGAGGGAGGGAGGGTGGGAGGGAAGGAAAAAAGATAGTGAGAGAGAGAGAGAGAGAGAGAGAGAGAGAGAGAGAGAGAGAGAGAGAGAGAGAGAGTTGTATGGAGGGAAGGGAGGGTTACAATTGACAGAGCGATTCCGCAATTATGAGGGAGGAAGGGAGAAAACGGGAGAGAGGGAAGAGAGGAAAGAAATGAAAGAAATGGAAAAAAAAAACATGGAAGGGAGGGAAAAATGGGAAATAGAAAGAGAATATAAAGGAAGTAGAGTGACTAAAGCAGGAGTTTGGAACAGTTAAAAACGAATGATGAGAGAGAGAGAGAGAGAGAGAGAGAGAGAGAAAGCGGTGAATACAGTAGGTTAAATAAAATATAAATACTGAGCACTGAAACTGACGGATCGATTTACTATATACATATACAATCTATTTATCTATCTCCTGTATCTATCTATCTATCCATCTATCTAGATAAATATTATATATATATATCTATATATATATATATATATTATATATATATATATATATATATATATATATATATATATATATGCAGAGAGAGAGAGCGGGAGAGAGAGAGAGAGAGGCAAACAGTGGGTGAGCATGTTAAAGTGAGGGATATACAAACATTTCACATAACTCAACCATTTTCACAGTAGTCCGGAAATAATTGCGGATCTGTGGGTCAAATGGCCGGTCAAGCATTGTTACCGTGTGGGGGGGGGGGATATGGGGAGGGGGACATGGGCGTGTACACTGACAGTTCAAATGTTAAAAGGGTATACAGTGAAGCGAGTATTATAAGCATAGTATGGAAACGTTGAGAGAGATAAAACAGAAAATAATCACAATAAGGCAATAAAATAAAAATAGAATGAAGGCATGATATTAAAGACGAAGTAAAATTAACACAGAAGACAAAAGTAATATGGAAAGAATAGTTATCATTCTGACAATCATCATCGCAATCACCATTCTTCACTCGAGTTAAATTGTTTTAGAAGAGACCTTTGTACTGAGAAAGTAAAATTATCTCCATTAACCCCTTGAGAACGATAACGCTAATTTTGTCTTATTTCTGCTATAGCCAGACTTATATATATTTTTTTATTCGGCCAAGGAGACGCCCCTCGCAGTGAAGGGGTTACGAACGAAACTAAATGTGTCTTGAAGTGGGTACATGTTAAATGTGATTCTTTTGCTGTTTTTATTTTTTTTTTTTGAGTAAGCATGATGATGATGATGATATGGAAGTGGAAGAGGATAATATGATGAGGAGGATGACGATGATAATGATGATGTAGAACTGGTGAAGGATAAACATGATGATAGGGATAATGATGTTAATGATAATGATGATGAGGAGGATGGTGATGATTATCATGAGAAGGAGAAGCGTGGTGATGGCAATGATAACAGTGATGATGATGATGATGATGATGATGATGATAATGATGATGATGGAAAGGATAGTTAACTACAGCAAGCTATCAATCCTTAACCCATTATAGTACGAATAAAGAAATAAAACGACCAATAATGTCTCCTTATTAACCAGTCCATTAAATCAGTCAATGATTAACCTAGGATTTTCATCTGTATTGGGATTATCTTTAGTAATTAGTGAGTGTTTAAATGAAAGAGATGGTTGACCTAGTGTTCTCTCATATTGCCACTCAGGGTCATCCTACCCTTAATAATAGGGATTTAGTAGCCTAGACCTAGGCCCCTATGCTCCTTATGAGGCAATGATAGCATGGGTGATAGATAGATAGATAGACAGATAGACAGACAGACAGACAGATTGAGAGGTTGATACATAAATAGGCAGATAAGCGTATATATATATATATATATATATATATATATATATATATATATATATATATATATATATTTATATATTTATATATATATATAGAGAGAGAGAGATAGAGAGAATGATAGTTAAATAGATAAATAAATAGAAAGACATACTGTACAAACAGACAGGTAGAATGAGAGACAGATAGAAAGATAGATAGATATACAGACAGATAGATAGACAGTCAAATAGATAAATAAGTAGATAGGAAGATAGCAGTGGCTTACCCCTTCACTACGAGGCCTTCTATAAGTTGAATAAAATCGCCTAGCAGTATCAAGACCAAATTGATTGGCGGTGAAGGCTGGTAGGTAGGTAGGTAGGATGTAGGTAGGTAGGTAGGATGTAGGTAGGTAGATAAGTAGGTGGGTAAGTGAGTAGCGTGTAGGTAGGTGAGCAGGTAGGCAGCCACATATGTAGAGTAAGTAGGTATGTAGGTAGGTACCGGTAGGGAAGGTAAATGTTTGAGTGGCAGGTAGCTAGGTTAGTATGTATTCAGATAGTGTAGGTAAATAGCCAGGTAGATAAGTAAGTTGGTTGGCAAGTATTGAGGGGGAGGTATGCATGAAGGTAGGTAGGTAGGTAGGAACGTGGGAAGGTAGACAGAATGGTAGGTAGGCAGGAAAGTAGGTACGTCGACCGGCGGGTAGACAGGTAGGTAGAATAGGTAGGTGGGTAGGTAATAGTAGGGTACAGAGGGAGAAATCAGAAGCCTGAATAATACTTTGAGTAAACAGAAAATGAAGGAGACGGTGAGTAGTTTCGAACTGTCTCTCTCTCTCTGTTGTAAGCATGATTATATTTTCCCCTCTATATCTTTACCCTCTTACTTTCTCACTACTGCTCTCCTTTGTTCTCTCTCATTGTCATTCCTCTTAACCGTCCTTCCCTTTCTGCTCCTCTTTTTCTGTTTTCCTTGTTTCCCTCCCTCTCAGTCTCTCATTCCCCCCTGTCATATTCTTTCCTTTACTCTCACTCTTTTCTCTCTCCTCTCTCCCTGCTCCCCTGTTTTCCTTTCATCCCTTCCTCTCCTTCTCTCTTTTTTTTCTCTCTTCTTCCCTCTCTTTCCCTCGTGTTCTCTCGCCCTCTCCCTCTGTTTTCCTTCTTACCTTCCCTCTGCTTCGTTTCTCTCTCTCTCTCTCTCTCTCTCTCTCCATCTCTCCTTTACTCCTTTCTTTCCTTTTTTTTCGCATTTTTGTCTTGCTATCTCCCCTCCTCCTTTCCTAGAATTTGGCGTTGAGCTGTGGCAAAGAGAGAAAAGGAATGTATGGTAAGAAAAAAGAAGCCTTAGAGGGAAATATACGAGAGAAAGGAAGACAGAAAAAGAGGTGGAAGAGGAGATGAAAACGAAGAGTGAGAAGTGAAAAGGGAATTTGAAGAGGAAAAGAAGAAGGGGAAACGGAAATGAAAGGAAAGAAAAGGTGAGAAGGTGGAGAGAGAGAGAGCGAGAGAGGGAGAGAGAGAGAGAGAGAGAGAGAGAGAGAGAGAGGAGAAAAAAAAGTGTGTAGATGAACTTTACTGGACGAATTGATTAAATAATATGAAAAAAAAAATAAGAGAAATAAAGGAAAATGGAAGAAAAGATACAACAAGAGAGAAAAGGGAGGAAATAAAAAGACACGTGGAAAATAATACAAAAAATGTTTGACAGGTAGAAGAAGAGGGGAAGGAAGAGGAAGAGGAAGAGGAGGAAAACACAAATAAAAATCTGTCTATGCAGCAGTGGAGAGGTGAATTGTTGGATGGCTAGTGGGGTGGGGGGGCTGGGGGAGGGAAAGGGGGGAGGGAAGAAAGGGTTAGAGAGGGAGGTGGAGGGAGAAATTGGAGAGGGAGGGAGAGAAAGGATGGAGAAGAGGATAAAAGAGGGAGGGGGACTGGACAGGAGGAACAGGATGAGTGTGCAAGAGAGATTGAAAAAGTGAAAGAATAAAAAGAACAAAAAAAAAAAAAAAGATGGAGAGAAAGAAGAGAGTGGTTGAGATATAAGTAGTGAGAGAAAGAAAATGGAGCTAGTGATGGGAGAGAAAAGGAGAGGAGGGAGTGAGAAGGAATGGGGAAAGAAGAATAGTAGCGATGGAGGGAAATGGTGAGGGAAGAAGAAAGACAGAAATAGAGAAAGAAATTACGGAGAGGGAAGGAAGAAGAGAGAATGGAGTGGGATGGAGAGAGAGAGGGAGGTTGATGAGAGAGAGGGAGAGAGAGAGAGAGAGAGAGTGGGGCTAGAGTAAGAAGAGTGACAACGAGGGAGAGTGTAACGAGGTAGGGGAGAGAAGGAAAACAGACGAACAGAGAGAAAAAAATGAAGAAGAGGGAAGGAAGGTAAAAGAAGACGGAGGGACAGGGAATGGAGGGAAGAAAAACTGGAAGAAATGGAGGGAGAAAAGGTGGAAAGGTAAATGAAAGAAGAAAATTAAGGGAAGAAAAGGAGAGAAATGAGGGAGAGAGAAAGACAATGAAAGGGAGAGAGACCAGGGAGGGAGGAAGAGAAATGAGGGCCAGGATGGAAGTAACAATGGAGAAAGAAAGATGCAGGGAGAGAGTGAGGGGAGACGGGAGAGGGAGGGAGTGAAAAATGAGGGAGACGGAAGGAAGGAGAGTGACAAGGAGAGAAAAAGAAGACAGAGGGAAGGGTTAGGGAGACAAGGAGGGCTCGTGTAGGGTGGACGAGAGGGAGGGGGGAAAAGAGGGAGAGAGATAGAAATGGGGATGAGAGAGGGAAAAGGAGTGAGAAAGAGGGAGGGGAGGACAGTGACGAGGAGAAATACAAGAGGGAAGAGAAAGGAGGTAGTAAAGGGAGAGAGGGGAGAGGGAGAAGATATAAAGGGTGAGAAGGAGCGAGGAAGGAGGAGAAAGGGAGGCAAAAAAGTTGTAAGGTAGTTTGGTTGGTCTGGATGAAAGCAGGAAGGAAGGGAGATTTGTATATGTAGGAGCCAAGGGAGGTATCACTTGGAGGGGAGGGAGGCAGGGAGGAAGAGAGAGAAAGAGGAGGGGGAGAAGGATGCTAGGAAGGAGGGAGAGAGGAAAGAGAATCAAGAAGGAAGAGATGAAAGGAGAGGAGTCAGGATGGGAGGGAGAGAGATAGGGGGGGAGGGAAGGGTACTAGGAGGGAGGGAGAGAGGAGAATTAAGAAGCAAGAGATGACAGGAGGAGTTGGGATGGGAGGGATGGAGAGAGGGAGGGGGTAAGAAGGAAGCAGAGGGAGAGATGAGTGAGGATGAAAGAGGGAGAATGGGAAGTGAGGGAGGTAGAGGAGGGGAGTGAAAGGAAAAGAATACAAATACGAATATAAAGGAAAGCAAACAGCAACAGAGGAGGAAGAAGAAGGAAGGTGAGAGGAAGGGAAGATCTGAATGATGTGAAGTTAAGAAAGGAAAGGTGGTAGAGGAGGAAAGGAGAAAAAAGAGGAGGTAAGGAGGAAAGGCAAAGGAGGAGGAGAGGGATGGGAGAAAATGAAGGGAGAAACAGGAGGAAGGAGAGAATCATGGAAAAGGGGAGAGAGAGAGAGAGAGAGAGAGAGAGAGAGAGAGAGAGAGAGAGAGAGAGAGAGGAGGGAGAAATATGAAATAGGGGATAGAGGAGGCTTGAAGGACTGGGAACGGAGATGAAGGGTTGGAGAGAAGAATGAAGAAGGATGAGATGGACAAGGAGGAAGAAATGGGGAGGGAGAGAGAAAGGGGAAGAGGAGGAAGAGTAAGAGAAGAGAGGAAGAAAGGAGGGTGGGAGGGAGAGGGATGAGAATATGGAGAGGGACATGGAGGAAGGATAGAAACGAGAAAAATTTGTGTGTTAAACGGTGAAGGAAGATTGAGTGGGGAGGTATTGGAAAACAGGGAGAGGGGGTGGGGGAGGGAAAAGCGAGAGAGAGAGAGGGGAGAGAGGGGGAAGGAAATTGAGAGGGGGAGGAAGAAAGAGGGAGGTTGGGGGCAGGGGAGACGGAGTGAGAGGGACAAAGAAAAACAAAAAGGGGGAAGGAAAGGGTGATAGGGAGGTTGAAGGGAGGGTAAGGGGATGTGAGAAGGGGAGAGACAAAGGTAAGGGGAAGAGGAGAGGGAGAGGGAAGGAGATAGGGAGAGGGGAAGGAAAAGGGTGAAGGAGAGGGGTAGGGAGAAGGAGACACGGAAGGGAGGGATGAGGGAGACGGAGAGGGAAGGGAAGGGAAAGGAAGAAAAGGAAAATGAAGGGGGATGGGTTGGAAGAGAGGGATAGGGAGATGATGGGTGAGAAATGGAGAGGGAAAAGAATAAGCAGGCAGAAGGGAAGGCGAGAGGGAAGGTGTGATGGAGGAGGACGAGCAACGAGAAGAGGGAGAGAGAGAGAGAGAGAGAGAGAGAGAGAGAGAGAGAGAGAGAGAGAGAGAGAGAGAGAGAGAGAGAGAGAGAGAGAGAGAGAGAGAGAGAGAGGGGGGGGGGAGGAACGAGGGAAATGTGTATATAAATTGGAAAGCACGGAGAGAGGAAGGGAGTGATTGAGTAGAGGGAGGCAACCAGTGAGGGATGGAGAGAGAGAGAGAGAGAGAGAGAGAGAGAGAGAGAGAGAGAGAGAGAGAGAGAGAAGGCGCGTGTGTGTACGGAAGGAGAGGGATAATCTGAAAGAGGGAGGGAGGGACAGGAAAGAGGGAGGAAATTACATGTGAATGAATAAATGACCTTATGAAGGGAGATAAAAAGGGGGAAGGAGGGAGGAAGGGAGGGGAGGGAAGGAACAGAGATGGTTGGGCAGACAAGGAAGCAGAGAGAGAGAGAGAGAGAGAGAGAGAGAGAGATGGATACTGAGTTGAGAAGAGTGACAGAACACAAGAACGAGTGAGAAAGAGGAGTTGGGATCGGGGAAGGTCGAGGATGAGAGAGAGAGGAGGAGTTGAGCATAGGTGAATGGGTGGACTAAGAAGAGAGGGGAAGGGAAAGGGGATGGGATGAAGTGACTGATACAGTATGCAGTGAAGGGGAGTGAACAGGAAGAAGAAGAAAGGTGGGGAGGTTGGTCGAGACGAACGAAGAAGGGAAGGGTACAAAGGAAAGCAATCAGTAACACAGGTATTGGTTCTCTGAAGGATGTTTTTTATATAGCTTACTATGGCTGTTATTAATTGGCTGAGACTATGTTAACTCCTTGTGACAGAGGGCATTATTTTTTATTACATCTTTGCCAACTACAGATGTCTTTCTCTAGCGCTGTAGGGACTTTTCGACCTTGAAGATTTAGTGGTAGCCCGCATTATCATTTTCACTGTTAAGGAGCTCTTCTATACTGAACATGATCGTCTCCAGGTAGAAATAATAATGTGAACAATATGTCCTATGATTCAAGGGGTAAAGGTTAGCAAAGAAAGAAGGCTTCATCTGCTCTCTAGTTCCAGTTAAAGCCTGGAAGAAAAGTGGAAATGATTACCACAAAATATAGACAAGCCCTTTTGAAAATTTCACAGGAATTGGTAATAGGAGACTGTATTTCACTCCTTTCTAACCTGTAAGTAAAAAGTAACATGAAGTGCATCAAGAATATGTACATCTCTTTTTCTTTTAGTTACTTGGATAGGAAAAAAGTAACAAGCCTGATTACCTTATTAATCAGCCGAGAAGGTGCTTAGCTCCTGATAACAAGCATCTTATTCACCAAAGTGACTTTTAATCATTTGCAAAATACCACTCTCTACCACAGTGAAAGGTGGAAAGATTTGTCGGTATTTTCATAGGAAGCCTGGAAATCAACTTTACCAGTGTGTTAAATACATCAACCGCTGTATTATCATATCCTTTGAATTATGTTACTCACAGTCTCTGGGTTCGTAGGTTAACTTTTTCACCACGATGTCCTTCTATTATTTTTAGTATCACATAGCGGTTTTGCTTACACTATATGAAGAAAAACTGCTTCTTAAACACTGCACTTCTAATACTTAATACTACTTGCACACTCTGAACCCAACTACCCAACTTGTCAAGATCCCAGTGCATCATGTGCCTTTCAGAATATAGTAACTAATTACCAATATATGAGGAAAAAATCTGAATACAATACAAACACAAGCCTCTGTCGGCATAATAAGAGTAGATTTGAAACAGCAGAAAATCCCAAACCTAGTCCTGCGATACTCCATTTACTGTATAGCAATCATTCAGTCTTATTTTTTTCCAGTTAATTTCTGATGCCTGTACCCGTATACCTCCCATTAGCCAATCGCCAAATCTAAGAGCATTACCGGTGAATATTACGGACCTTAATATTCTCAATGAGTCTTTTGTAAGATTAGGATGAAGTGAGAGAAATGGAAATTGGAGGGAGAAGTAAAGTGGAAGAGAATGAGAAAACGGAGAAAAAAAAGAAGTGTCATAGACGAAAAAAGAAGTAAGGTTGAGTTTAAAATGAAGGAAGTAGGAGGAAAGGACGGAGGGTTGCTAAAAAGGAAAGTGGAGAGAGGGAGGGAGGGAATAAGAAAAGGGAAGGGGACAAAGAGGAGGGAGAGGGGAGGAAAAAATGTAGAAGAGAAATATATATTGGAGAGTGGAAGGGGGGGAAAGACGGAAAAAGAGAGCGGGAGGAAAGGAGAACTGGAGAGAGGGAAATGGAGAGTGGGTGGGTGTAAGAGATGAAAGGAGAGAGCGAGGTACGAAAGAAAAAAAAAAAAAGAGGTTAGACGAGAGAGAGAGAAAGAGAGAGAGAGAGAGAGAGAGAGAGAGAGAGAGAGAGAGAGAGAGAGAGAATAGGGCCCAAGGGAGGAATGGACTGCCAACGCAGAAAATCACAAAGGGATCGATGAATAGTTTATGGGGGATGGATGGAGGGTTTAAAGGATGGATTGGTAGATAGATGGATAGATGGATGGATGGATGGATGAGCGGATGGTTGGAGGGTTAACAGGATGGATGGGTAGATAGATGGATAGATCAATGGGTGGATGGTTGGATGGTTGGACAAATGGATGGATGAGTGGATAGTTGGAGGGTTTATAGCATGGATGGGTAGATAGATGGATAGATCAATGGGTGGATGGATGGATGGATGGACAAATGATAAATAGATGGATGGATGAAAAGCATGTAGGATGGATGGATGGATTGGTGGGTGGATGGATGAATGGAGAGCTTATATAAGGAATGTAGATTTGGTGCGTTGATGAAAGGCTGGATAGGATGCTTGTGTAGATGCAGAAATGGAGAGAGAAAAAGATGAGAAATCTGGCGTGGGGGAGAGAGGAAATTGAGAAGGGGAGGGAGGGAGAGAAATTACAATTCCCTCTAATTATTTGCACAAGAGAGAGAGAGAGAGAGAGAGAGAGAGAGAGAGAGAGAGAGAGAACGTGTGTTTCCGAACATATGTATATTTGATAAGGCGGCAGAGAGAAGAAATCAAGAAACGAAAGAGAAAGAGAGAGATAGGGGAAAGGGGAGAGAAGAAGATAAGATAGCAGAGGATGAAAGAACCCTAATGAGTGAGGAGGGAGAGAGGGAAGGAAGAGAGGAGTGAGAGAAGGAAGAGAGGAGAGAGGGAAGCAGAGAGATAAGAGTGGACGGAAGTAGTGAAAGGAGGTAAGGTGAGAGGAGGGGGAAAAATTTGAGAAGGGGAGGAGGGAAAGCACTGATAACGGGTAAAACTGAGGAAAAAGACGGGGAAATATCTGAACGAAAATCACGGAAAGAAGAGAAGGGGGTATGATATGAAGAGCGGAATCTTCAATGGTGATGCGGAGCTATAAAAAGACCTCACATTTTTCTACACTAGGTCTGTTAGGGTGAGGTCATACAGTCTGGCGTCTGTGTGTTGTCGACCTTTATTCATAACATAATGTGATGATAGTATTATTAAGGAAAGATAAACAGATAACGAGGTAGAAGGTAGTTATAGGAAGGCAAATGAGTGTACGTAAATGAATGCATGGTTAAAATTTGCTAGAAGATAATGTACAAGAGATATTGCTAATCTCATAACTATATCATTTTATCCCATATTTTTTTTTTTCATTGGGTTAAAGAACAGAGTTATTGTTTGCTGCATTAACAAGTCAGGAAAAAGCTTCATAATAGAGTGGACATACATCTATCTGTCTTTCCATTTATCTGTCTATCTATCTATAGTCAGACGCCTTAATCCCGTAAGAGGTGGCCAGAAACAAATCGTCTCCAAGTAGCCATGTCCCCTGCCATTTAACTGTTCTACCCCAACTTACACCCCCCTCTCTCTCATATACCTATCTGCTCCATCCCTAGTAGACAGTTATGGATTGTAGAACGTCCTACGAATATACCGAATTAAAAGTAGACCGTTGAAATCTAAACCAAATACATGCTAGGATGGAACGAAAATAGCGCTGTAGTTTTAGTGACAATGTAGGCTTCGTAGTACCTTTATTAATGCAACTTAACCACACTTACACTTCGATTTTTGTGTCTATGTCAATACTGCATTTGTAGAATCGACACACTACAAACCAGAAACGTATAAGAGGATGAAGAAGTGAAAAAGTGTAATATGCATGATAAATAGCTGAGGAGGAGGTGTTTCGGAATTTCCAAAGCAACATACAATACGGTCCACAGAATAAAGAGTAAGAAATTCAGTGAAACTATCAATTTAGAGGTGGATAGGGATGAACGATGTCTCCTTACCTATCCAATGGACATATGGATAGGCAGTGCATGGAGAAGCTAAGAAGAGGACACTGGCAAGGGCGATTTGCTCGAAACTGGAAGGAAAGGAGTGGACATTGGCAACTCTCCTGTTTCCTGATGATACTGTCCTGCTTGTGAGTGAGGAAGGAAAGTTGCAGAGATTAGTTGATTGAATTTGGAAGCGTGTGTGTAAGCGACGACGTTTGAGAGCGACTGAGGGGGAGAGAAGGGTGAAGGCATTTGCGAGTGGCACTGATATTTGGTGTTCTGGTAAGTGTTCTGATAGGTGCTGTGGTAGGTGTTCTGATAAGTGTTGTGGTGTTCTGGTAGGTGTTCTGATAGGTGTTGTGGTGTTTTGGTGTTCTGATAGGTGTTGTGGTGTTTTGGTGTTCTGATAGGTGTTGTGGTGTTCTGGTAGGTGTTCTGATAGGTGTTGTGGTGTTTTGGTGTTCTGATAGGTGTTGTGGTGTTCTGGTAGGTGTTGTGGTGTTCTGGTAGGTGTTGTGTTGTTCTGGTGGGTGTTCTGATAGGTGTTGTGGTGTTTTTGTGTTCAGATAGGTGTTGTGGTGTTCTGGTAGGTGTTCCGATAGGTGTTGTGGTGTTTTGGTCTTCTGATAGGTGTTGTGGTGTTCTGGTATGTGTTCTGATAGGTGTTGTGGTGTTCTGGTATGTGTTCTGATAGGTGTTCTGATAGGTGTTGTGGTGTTTTGGTCTTCTGATAGGTGTTGTGGTGTTCTGGTAGGTGTTCTGATAGGTGTTGTGGTGTTTTGGTGTTCTGATAGGTGTTGTGGTGTTTGGTAGGTGTTCTGATAGGTGTTCTGGTAGGTTGAATGGTTGAGTGAGGGAGAGTGTGAGAAAGTTTAAATAGCTGGGAAGTATACAGTACATGACAAAGATACTATGATCGATGAGGAAGAGGGGGAGAAATGAACGAGGTAGGAATATGTCACGCCCGAATTACCTGAGGGTTATAACAAAAATAAGAATAAGGACACCACTACCACCACGAAGAAGAGGAAGAAGAAGAAGAAGAACAACAACAACAACAACAACAACAACAAC